>NC_134855.1:76874721-77245971 GCF_049852395.1 Peromyscus maniculatus bairdii
ATCTTGTGGATTTTTTTCTCATGCTGGGTGTATGTTCAATCATTGACTAATTTTACTAAGATAACAATGTTTTCCAAGTTGTGAAAACTCCAACAGGAATTAATATCAAAACATGATAAGTAGGATTTTTAGCTGTTGCAAATGGATAATTCACATCTATGTGACAAATTAAGTTAATTCACCACCCACATATCCTTTGGGAAAGTTAATTCAACAAGCCACATATCCTTTAGGAATAAGCTTGTACCAATAAGTACATGAGCACCCACTTCAAGCTCAAACTGACCCTTTTTAAAGAATCCTAGCAACAGCCATATCAAAGTAACAGGCATAAAATATTTCACCTCTGAGTCCCATAAGAAAACTTTCAGAGTGCAACAAAGATCTTTTCTGGAAATTCATTAAAGATTTATTTTATTTGTGTATGTAGGGGGCAGGGAGGAGGGGAGGGCGAGAGGTGGAGAAAGGAGATGGTAAAGGTTCGAGAGAAGCTAGAGCTGCAGGAGTTTATGAAATGACTAATTTGTTAGGTAGGTCCTAGGATTTGAAATCCAGGTCTCATGAATGTGCAGTAAGCTCTCTTAACTTCTGAGCCGTGTCTTGAACACCTGAGATAAAACATCCTAACACATGAGAACTTCATATATTTGGGGATAGATGTCAAGGAGACAAGAGATAAATGATACAGGAAATGCTTGCCCTATTGAAGAAAAATAATGACATGTATGAAAATTTATAAAACTGACTTCACTGTTACACTTTGATCTCTATGAGCTGATAATTAATTTTGTGTCTCTAATAACATAATATGGAAGAAAAAATGTAAATACTCTACTCAGGAACCCATGTACGAGGGACCAACTTTGAATTCCAAATATTAAAAATTTTAAGTATTACTCAGGAAATGCTTAATTCTCATAATATTTTTTTCTTTAAACAATGTACCTTATCATAACAATACAAATGAAGTAACCAATGAAAATGAAAACATTTGCCATGACTGCCAACATAGAGTTTTGGGAGTGAGCAATATTGCTCAACTCACATAGTTGGAGGAAGAATAATATAATTTATTGTATTAAATTTCTCAAGTAATTTTGCATCTAATATTCATGCAAGGATTTTCACTAATAGAATATTTATATTTATATAAGTACAGTAATTCTAATTATAAAGGCTAATATATCCAGGCTCTGTTTTGTAGATTTGATTAATATAATGATTTGGGCACATGAAAATGTCATTGGTCTCTTTAAATTACAATGGGGGAATTCAACAGAGGATTAAAGAACATTTTTGCACAACTCTTTAGTGTGAAAGAAAGGTTGACTGCCACTCTGCTTTGTTCCCACATGCAAAGTTGATGCCACTCTGGAACATCTATCAAAGCAGCAGTAGTTGACCCTGGTGGCAAGTGGCTCTGTTTTTTCAAGAAGGACACATAAATTTGGGCCTGGAGAGATGGCTCAGTGATTATGAGCATTGGCTGCTCTTCCAGAGGAGCAGGGTTCAATTCCCAGCACTTACATGGACAGTCAAACCATTTATAACTCCAGTTCATGAGGATCCAATAGCCTCACACAGACATACATGCAGGCAAAACAACAATGCACAAGAAATAAAAATTAAAATTAAATAATATTTAAAAAACAAGTTATTTCAAGAATACATAAACCATGAATCTTTTAAAAACCTCATATAATATATATATACATATATATATATATATATATATATATATATATATATATATATATATATATATATATATTGAAAGAGAGAAATCAAACTTTCCCTCAGAATATAAGTATGGTTTTACCTTTAGCTTCAGCAGTTTTAAGCTAAATTTTATCCAATTAAATACAACAATTAACCAATGAGTAGTTTATTCTGCTTGATATGATCACATGGCAGTATCATATTAAACTTTGTAAGACTTCCACCTTGCTAGATTTTAAATGAATTTAATTAGTATCTTGATTGGGGTTCTATTATTGACACAAAACATACTCAAAACATTCACAGTTTTGAAACAATGCAATTCTCTCTCTTACGGTTCTCCAGATTGAAATATTTCTGTTGTAACAGACAGGAGCTAGATGTTGCAACCCCAGTTACTAATTGAAGGCCCTGCTCTTCCTCACAATTTTTTGGTGTTTTCTTGTGTTTCCCAATTTCTTTTTCTTCCCTGACAGTTGAAGGCCATCTACAGCCTTTTTCCTTCCTTCCTTCCTTCTTTCCTTCCTCCCTTCCTTCCTTCCTTCCTTCCTTCCTTCCTTCCTTCCTTCCTTCCTTCCTTCCTTCTTTCTTTCTTTCTTTCTTTCTTTTTTTTAAAACAAGATTTCTCTGTGGAGTTTTGGAGCCTAACCTGGAACTTGTTCTGTAGACACGGCTGGCCTCTAACTCACAGAGGTCCATCTGCCTGCCTCCTGAGTACTGGGATAAAAGGTTTGCACCATCACTACCCAGCTCCATCTGCAGCTTTAAAGACACTTTGTTGTCATTGCTTTAGGTTTGGTAGCCTTGGTGATTGAGCATTCAGCCTTATATGTGCCCTGACTCTACAACTAAGTCACACCCCCAGCCTCTTTGACAGTATCCAGGTGCCTGTTCCCATTCCCTTCATTTGGATTCTAAATGAGAAGCAGGAAGTTATTTTTGTCTTTCCACTCTTGCTGGGCTCTACCTCATCACATCTTAGTAGATGATTTATTGGTTTTTTGTTTTTGTTTGTTTGTTTGTTTTTCTTTTTTCTTAATTCTACAAGTCCATGCAATACTTTCTAAGACACCCAGGAATCAACTATATTTGAGGGGTATGGAGCCTCTCTATATGATATATAGTATTTCTCTTTAAAATCTATAACATTATACTTAATTGCCTCTCTTTTGCTTATGTTTTTTTTATGACAATCACAAGTTATATGGTTTAAAGCTTGGGTATATTTGGGCATATTTTTCTGCCTACTGTACTCTCTTAGATTCTCTAAATAGAAAGCAATCTGGGATTAAAATACTAGCAAAAGACATATGCACTAAAGAAAGCTATGTAAAGACAATGAATAGCAAGAGTCTAAGAAGAGGAGTCAATAGATTCTATTAAGGTTTTACATCGGTTAATTTGAATATTAGTTGAACAACACGTGGAAGGTTTCATTTTCAGAAATAATCATTGCATTGATGCATTGTAAGCAAAGATAAGATCTGTCTAATAGCCCTTTCAAGAGATGATTTATACCAAAGAAATGTTATAAAGTGTTCCCATTGTACAAATGTTGGCCCTTGATACTGTCTTTGGAATGAATTCTTTTCTTTTAAAGAAATCCAGCATACTCAATAATGAGTTTACCTGGGATTTTGATACAAGTACATTCCTTTGAACAACAGACCTTTCCGTAATGATGAAAATAATATAGAGCAATACTCCTTTATTGAACTTTTGGTGAAGATAGAAATGTTCATATTGCCACAGTCCCAAGCAGAAACCATTAACATATGTACTGTTTGAACATTAGAAGTATGGCTTGTATAACTAAGGAATAAATGTTTAATTGCTTTTGATTATTTTCCTTTATAGGTGAGAGAATTGAACCTAGAACTTCACACATGCTGTACAAGTTCCCTACCACTGGGCTACCACTCACTGTATTTGACTTTATTTTTTAAAGAGCCTTCTGGAACAGATAGCTACTATAGTAACTATTGTGATAAAGGGCCCAGTCCTTTGTATTATACAACAAAGCAGCCTCAAGAAAAGTATATTGTGAATACTTGGTCCTTTCACTATAAACCCATGCACTGTGATGTAAATTACATTTTAGGAATAGACCAATTCTGGAACTGGATATAGTTACCAGTTTAGCTCCTGTAATAAAACTGAATAGAAATCTTGACAGAACATATTATTTTTTTGTCCACCTCTGCGAAGTTGAGAGAAATAACTAGGTGTTAATATGCATCATTTACTTCATTGTAGCAGCAACATGTGAGTTAGGATTGGTTCCTTATACAAATGTATTCTCTATTCTGTTTGACTTTTATGAAAAATTTCCAACACAGACCTTTAGAAAGACTAGCATATTTGAACACCATTTGATTTTTTCCAACATCAATACCAGCTTTTGGGTACTACTGCCTTTACTTCAACTCATTATGTGAACCACGATGTACTTCGGTTGATTTATAATTATTACCATAACTGATGCCCAAACATTCATATTTAAGGTACTAAGGGACCATTCAACAAGCTGAATAATTTTCTCTCTTTTATTTGTCTTATTCTACAAACTTCACATGTGCTAATTTATTTCATGTAAGCCTTGATTTTTATGTTAAAAGTTCAATTGTGTACCAATCCAATTTTATATTTCTAAAATGAAGCATTATTCAGAAGATATTTTTTAAAAATCGATATCATTGCCACCTACCTTCATTTTGCCCACTTTGAGTAACCACTTTTATATTACCAGATTCATACTGCCAATAAAAATCCAGAAATGGGGGCTAGAGTGATGACTTAGTGGTTAAGAGTACTTAGTGGTTAAGAGCACTGACTGCTCTTCCAGTGGACCTGGGTTCGATTCCCAGCACCCACATGGCAGCTCATAATTGTCTGTAACTCCAGTTCCAGAATCTCCAACACCCTTATACAGACATTCATGCAGACAAAGTACCACTGCTCAGGAAATAAAAATAATCATATATATATATATATATATATATATATATATATATATATATATTATAAATAATCAAAATAATATATATATTCATATTTCATATTTCATATATATATATGGAGAGAGAGATGTAGTAATGTAGTACTGAGGAGATAGCTCAGTTTGCAGAGTGATTGCTTAAGGAACTGAGTTTGATTCCGATTTTTTTTTTTTTTTTTTTTTTGACCAATTAGTGGTTTATGATGGCAGCTGGAAACTAATAAAATCACCTTTTAAATAACATAAAATTTCCCTAGTTTTGTAGATGCACTCTAAAACTTTTAGATCATAATATAGCTTCTGCTTATAGTATACATATAATATATACAAACATATACACAATATATGTTTATGAGCATCCAAAGCACACATCATACATTATTTCTGTTTGAATTCCTAGCCCTCATTTTTTTTTTCTTTTGCCTTTCTTTTTTTTTTTGGTATTTTTATTATTATTATTATTATTATTATTATTATTATTATTATTATTATTATTTTACAACACCATTCAGTTCAACATAATAGCCACAGAATCCCCTGTTCTCCCCCTCTCGCCCACCCCTCCCCCCAGCCCACCCCCCATTCCCACCTCCTCCAGATCAAGGTCTCCCCCGAGGACCGGGGTTGACCTGGTAGACTCAGTCCAGGCAGGTCCATTCCCCCCTCCCAGACCGAGCCAAGTGTCCCTGCATAAGTCCCAGGATTCAAACAGCCAACTCATGCAACGAGCCCAGGACCTGGCACCAATGCACAGCTGCCTCCCAAACAGATCAAGCCAACTGACTGTCTCACCCGTTCAGGTGGCCTGATCCAGTTGGGGGCCCCTCAGCCTTTGGTTCATAGATCCTGTGCTTCCATTCATTTGGTTATTTATCCCGGTGCTTTATCCAACCTTGGCTTCAACAATTCTCGCTCATATAAATCCTCTTCATACTCACTAATTAGACTCCCAGTGCTCCACCAGGGGCCCAGCCGTGGATGTCTGCCTTCAGATTCCTCAGTCCTTGGATGGGGTTTATGGCATCACTATTTGGGTGTCTGGCCATTCCATCACCAGAGTAGGTCAGTTCCTGCCGTCTCGCGACCATTGCCAGCAGTCTTTTGAGGGGGTATCTTTGTGGATCTCCGTGGGCCTCCCTAGCTCTCTGCTTCCTCCCCTTCTCACCTTCCCATGTGGTCTTCATTTACCATGGTCTCCTATTCCTTGTTCTCCCTCTCTTTTCTTGATCCAGCTAGGATCTCCCACTCTTTCCCTCGACTGTCGCCCTTCATTGTTCCCACTCATGACCAGGCTATTCATGTAGATCTTGTCCATTTCTCCGTGTCTTTTTTGGGGTCCCGTTTTCCAGGTAGCCTCATTGGTGATGTGAGTAGCAGTCTAGTCATCCTTGTTCCACATCTAGCATCTTCCTATGAGTGAGTACATACCATATTTGTCTTTCTGAGTCTGGGTTACCTCACTCAGGATGATTTTTTCTAGATCCATCCATTTGCCTGCAAACCGTGTGATGTCGTTGTTTTTCTCTGCTGAGTAGTATTCCATTGTGTATATGTGCCACAATTTATTTATCCATTCTTCAGTTGAAGGGCATCTAGGTTGTTTCCAGGTTTTGGCTATTACAAACAATGCTGATATGAACATAGCTGAGCAAGTGCTCTTGTGGTATGATTGAGCATTTCTTGGGTATATGCCCAGGAGTGGTATAGCTGGATCTTGGGGGAGATTGATTCCCAATTTTCTAAGAAAGCGCCATATTGATTTCCAAAGTGGTTGTACAAGCTTGCATTCCCACCAGCAGTGGAGGAGAGTTCCCCTAGTTCCACATCCTCTCCAGCATAAAGTGTCTTCAGTGTTTTTGATCTTAGCCACTCTGACAGGCGTAAGGTGGTATCTCAGAGTTGTCTTGATTTGCATTTCCCTGATGATTAGGGAAGTTGAGCAATTCCTTAAATGTCTTTCAGCCATTTGGGATTCCTCTGTTGAGAATTCTCTGTTTAGTTCTAAAGCCCATTTCTCAATTGGACTGTTGGTCCTTTTGATGTCTAATTTCTTGAGTTCCTTATATATTCTGGATATCAGTCCTCTGTCAGATGTGGGGTTGGTGAAGATCTTTTCCCATTCTGTAGGCTGTCGCTTTGCCTTGTTGACCGTATCCTTTGCTCTACAAAAGCTTCTCAGTTTCAAGAGGTCCCATTGATTGATTGTTTGTCTCAGTGTCTGCGCTACTGGTGTTATATTTAGGAAGTGATCTCCTATGCCAAGGCGTTCAAGACTATTTCCTACTTTTTCTTCTAGCAGGTTCAGAGTAGCTGGATTTATGTTGAGGTCTTTGATCCACTTGGACTTAAGTTTTGTGCACGGTGACAGATATGGATCTATTTGCAGCCTTCTACACGCTGATATCCAGTTATGCCAGCACCATTTGTTGAAGATGCTTTCTTTTTTCCATTGTACACTTTTGGCTTCTTTGTCAAAAATTATATGTCCATAGGTGTGTGGGTTAATGTCAGGGTCTTCAATTCGATTCCATTGGTCCACATGTCGGTTTTTATGCCAATACCAGGCTGTTTTTATTACTGTAGCTCTATAGTAGAGCTTGAAGTCGGGGATTGTGATGCCTCCAGAAGTTGTTTTATTGTACAGGTTTCTTTTAGCTATCCTGGGTTTTTTGTTTTTCCATATGAAGTTGAGTATTGTTCTTTCCAGATCTGTGAAGAATTGTGTTGGTATTTTGATGGGGATTGCATTGAATCTGTAAATTGCTTTTGGTAAGATTGCCATTTTTACTATGTTAACCCTGCCTATCCATGAGCATGGAAGATCTTTCCATTTTCTGACATCTTCTTCAATTTCTTTTTTCAGGGACTTAAAGTTCTTGTCATATAGGTCCTTCACTTGCTTGGTTAGTGTTACCCCAAGGTATTTTATGTCATTTTTGGCTATTGTGAAGGGTGATGTATCTCTAATTGCCTTCTCAGCTTCTTTGTCCATTGTATATAGGAGGGCTACTGATTTTTTTGAGTTGATTTTGTATCCTGCTATGTTGCTGAAGGTGTTTATAAGCTTTATCAATTCCTGGGTGGAATCTTTGGGGTCACTCAAGTATACTATCATGTCGTCTGCAAATAGGGAAAGCTTGACTTCTTCCTTTCCAATTTGAATCCCCTTAATCTCCTTATGTTGTCTTATTGCTCTGGCTAGAACTTCAAGTACTATATTGAATAAGTATGGGGAGAGTGGACAGCCTTGTCTCGTTCCTGATTTTAGTGGAATTGCTTTGAGTTTCTCTCCATTTAATTTGATGTTGGCTGTTGGTTTGCTATATATTGCCTTTATTATGTTTAGGTATGTTCCCTGTATTCCTGATCGCTCCAAGACTTTTATCATGAAGGGGTGTTGGATTTTGTCAAATGCCTTTTCTGCATCTAGTGAGATGATCATGTGGTTTTTTTCTTTGAGTTTGTTTATATGGTGTATTACATTAATGGACTTTCGTATCTTGAACCACCCTTGCATCCCTGGGATGAAGCCTACTTGATCATGGTGGATAATCGTTCTGATGTGTTCTTGGAGTCTGTTTGCCAGTATTTTATTGAGTATTTTTGCATCAATGTTCATGAGGGAGATCGGTCTGTAGTTCTCTTTCTTTGTTGCATCCTTGTTTGGTTTAGGAATCAGGGTAATTGTAGCCTCATAGAAGGAGTTTGGTAATGTTCCTTCTGTTTCTATTATGTGGAACAATTTAGAGAGTATTGGTATTAACTCTTCTTTGAAGATCTGGTAGAATTCTGCACTGAAACCATCTGGTCCTGGGCTTTTTTTGGTTGGGAGACCTTTAATGACTGTTTCTATTTCCTTAGGGGTTATTGGACTATTTAAATAGTTTATCTGGTCTTGATTAAACTTAGGTATGTGGTATCTATCCAGAAAAATGTCCATTTCTTTTAGGTTTTCCAGTTTTGTGGAGTAGAGGTTTTTGAAATATGACCTTATAATTCTCTGGATTTCCTCAATGTCTGTTGTTATGTCCCCCTTTTCATTTCTGATTTTGTTGATTTGGATTCTCTCTCTCTGTCTTTTGGTTAGTTTGGATAAGGGCTTGTCTATCTTGTTGATTTTCTCAAAGAACCAACTCTTTGTTTCATTAATTTTTTGTATTATTCTCTTAGTTTCTAATTTATTAATTTCACCTCTCACTTTGATAATTTCCTGGCGTCTATTCTTCCTGGGAGACTTTGCTTCTTCTTGTTCTAGAGCTTTCAGATGTGCTGTTAATTCACTAGTGTGCGATTTCTCCAACTTCTTTATGTGGGCATTTAGTGCTATGAATTTCCCTCTTAGCACTGCTTTCATAGTGTCCCATAAGTTTGGGTATGTGGTGTCTTCATTTTCATTGATCTCTAGGAAGTCTTTAATTTCTTTCTTTATTTCTTCCTTAACCCATTGGTGATTCAGTTGAGCATTATTCAGTTTCCATGAGGTTGTAGGTTTTCTGTAGTTTTTGTTGTTGTTGAAATCTAGCTTTAAACCATGGTGATCTGATAGAACACAGGAGGTTATTCTCATTGTTTTGTATCTGTTGAGATTTGCTTTGTGGCCAAGTATGTGGTCGATTTTAGAGAAAGTTCCATGGGGTGCTGAGAAGAAAGTATATTCTTTCTTGTTAGGATGGAATGTTCTGTAGATATCTATTAGGTCCAATTGGGTCATGACATCAGTTAAGTCCTTTATTTCTCTGTTAAGTTTCGATTTGGGAGATCTGTCCAGTGGTGAAAGTGGGGTGTTGAGATCTCCCACTATTAATGTGTGGGGTTTTATATGTGGTTTAAGCTTTAGTAATGTTTCTTTTACATATGTGGGTGCTCTTATGTTTGGGGCATATATGTTCAGAATTGAAACTTCATCTTGGTCGATCTTTCCTGTGACGAGGATGTAATGTCCTTCTTGATCTCTTTTGATTGATTTTAGTTTGAAGTCTATTTTGTTGGATATCAGGATGGCTACCCCTGCTTGTTTCTTAAGACCATTTGATTGAAAAGACTTTTCCCAGCCTTTTATTCTTAGGTAGTGTCTATCTTTGAATTTGAGATGTGTTTCTTGTATGCAGCAGAAGGATGGGTCCTGCTTTCGTATCCATTCTGTAAGTCTATGTCTTTTTATAGGTGAATTAAGTCCGTTGATATTAAGGGATATTAATGACCAGTGATTCTTCATCTCTGTTATTTTTGGTGGTAGTGTGTGTGTACTTCTCTTCTTTGGGGTTTACTGTTGTGGCTTTATCTATTGCCTGTGTTTTCAAGTGTGTATCTGACTTCCCTCGGTTGGAATTTTCCTTCTAGTGCTTTCTGTAGGGCTGGGTTTGTGGATAGGTATTGTTTACATCTGGTTTTGTCTTCGAATGTCTTGTTCCTTCCGTCTATGATGATTGAAAGTTTTGCTGGGTATATTAGTCTGGGCTGACATCCATGGTCTCTTAGTGTCTGGATTACATCTGTCCAGGTCCTTCTGGCTTTCAAAGTCTCCATTGAGAAATCGGGTGTTATTCTGATGGGTTTACCTTTATAGGTCACTTGGCCTTTTTCCTTGGCTGCTCTTAATATTCTTTCTTTATTCTGTACATTTAGTTGTTTAATTATTATGTGTCGAGGGGACTTTTTTTGGGGGTCTAGTCTGTTTGGTGTTCTATAGGCTTCTTGTATCTTCATAGGCATTTCCTTCTTTAAGTTGGGAAAGTTTTCTTCTATAATTTTGTTGAATATATTTTCTGTGCCTTTGAGTTGGTATTCTTCACCTTCTTCTATCCCTATAATTCGTAAGTTTGGTCTTTTTATGGTGTCCCAGATTTCTTGGACATTTTGGTTCATGACTTTGTTGGCTTTAGTGTTTCCTTCGACTGATGGAACTATTTCTTCTACTGTATCTTCAATGCCAGAAATCCTCTCTTCCATCTCTTGCATTCTGTTGGTTATACTTGCATCCGAAGTTCCTGATCTTTTACTCAGGTTTTCTATTTCCAGCATTCCCTCTGTTTGTGTCTTTTTCATTTTTTCAATTTCCCTTTTCAGATCTTGGACTGTTTCCTTTGTTTGTTTCATTGCTTTTTCATGATTTTCTTTCAGTGCTTTATTGTTTTCTTCCAGGATTTTAATGTTTTCTTCCAGGACTTTATTGTTTTCTTGGAGGGCTTTATTGTTTTCTTCTAATTTGTTTGCCCTTTCCTCTAGTTGTTTACAGCGTTCTTCCAATTTTCTTGTCTTTTCCTCTACACACGCCTCTACCTTCTTCATGAAGTTACTCATAAGGCTACTTTCTTCTGCTTCTTCCAATTTTTGGTGTTCAGGTCTAGATGTTGGAGGCGAGCTAGGTTCTGGTGATGCTGTATTGCTCTTCATTTTGCTGTATGTACTTCTGCTTTGACGTCTGCCCATCTCCTTGTGATTCCTTCTTGGTCTTATCAGTGGACTTGTTTCACAAAGATCTGACAGACTCAGGAGGACTCTCTCTCTTGTCCAAAAGGGAGTTCTCTTGTCCAACTCTTTGGTCCAGAAGGGAAGTCAGGGGCAAGCTCTGGTCCAGAATGGCAGTCGGGGACAGGCTGGGAGCTGGGGGCCGGTCTCTAAGTCTCAGGAAGTGGGTGGGGTCTTGGGCAGATGGGCGTGGGGGCAGGGCGCGGAGACTGCAGGGGCTGCCGGGGGCTTGGAAATGGGGATCCCTCCCGGTGGGGCTAGAAGGGGAGCTGCCCGGTGGCCAGAACCCGGCGCCAAGCTGGGCAGGTCCTCCGGGGTGGCTGGTGGCCAGGGATGGGGTCCGGGCTGGACCCAGGCACTCACCTCTGGTCCAGAAGGGAAGTTGTCGGGGGCAGGCTGGGAGCTGGGAGCCGGTCTCTTGATTCCGATTTTTAAGAAGCAGGGCATAACAGCATGTGCCTGTAATGTCAGGGCTAAGGAGATGGGGCCAAATGGATCCCTGAATCTTATAGGTCAACCAGTCTAACTGAATAGATGACCTTCAGTTTCAGTGAGAGATCATGAATGAAAAACTAAAGAGCAGGGCTAGATGGATTGCTTAGTGTTTAAAATGCTTGCTATACTTCAAGAGTACCAGAGTTCAGTTCTGAGAATCCACCTCACTCAAACCCCAAGTGCTTGTGCTCTTGATCCATGGGGTCCTCTTCTGGCCTCTATAGACCCCAATACCCATTAGGGTCTTCATTATGTTGATGAGCTTCTTTATTATCAAGGCCTCTATTGATAAATATGTGGTGTTCTTGTGTGGCATTTATTACTACAAAATAATTTTATAATTAATACTGCTCAAAACTTTCATATTTTTGCTTAGATGAAACTTCCAAATACTATGTGTTGTAAAACCAAAGGAGGGTTGGAGGGATAGATAGCTCAGCCATTAAAGGCTAGGATCACAACCAAAAATAAAAACAAAAAGAAAAATTATGTGTTATAAAGACATATTCTTCTGGGCAGTGGTGGTATACACCTTAAATCCCAGTGTTTGGGAGGCAAAGGCAGGTGGAACTTTGTGGTGAGTTTGAGGCCAACCTGGTCTACAAAGAGAGTTCCAGGACAACCAGACTGCTGTTACACAGAAAAACCATGTCAAAAAAAAAAAAACACCAGTGATAAAAACAAAGCAAAAAACAAAAAATCATATTCTGAAAATATTAATTAAGAAAAAACATATCTGGGCTGGAGAGACAGCTCAGTGGTTAACAGCACTCACTCTTCCCACAGAGGACCCAAGTTCAGTTCCTAGCATCCATCTCACAACTACCTGACTCTCCAGTTCCAGGGAATCCAATGCCCTCTTCTAGCCTCCATGGGTATCTCTAACATGCACAAACCCATAAACATTAAACAGTGATAAATATTTAAAAAAAAAACTAAATAGATACCCTAAAATATCTATATTCATATTCAAATACAGGTTAGCAAATTCATCTACCATTTTTTTGACAGTCAGTGAATTCTTTCTTCAATTGCAAAATTAGAAATTCATATAAAAATGTATACTATGTTTCATATATCTGTAAAGTTCCAGGTAAATTACTTTTATATTGGCCATGTACATATATGGAAGCAAATACTATAACTGCCTTTCCCTCCCTAGAACCCATCATTATGAGTAGGACAACTTGAACCTATGTCATTCTCATCAAAGCACAATTTGGACCAGGTTTGCTTGAGATAGAGCCAACTGCACTTCAAGTCTAGAACATAAGAATGTTCTGTGTCTTACCTGCATGTGTGCAAGAAGCAAATACAACTTTTCACAGGGTTTGTCTTCTTCATTTTTTCATTTCTTTCTTTCTCTTTCTAATATCCTCATCTGTCTTTTTGTATAATTCACCCACTCTTCTTTTTCTCTGTATGTTTAAAAAGCTAAATGTAAGGTATGGCCAGATAGCTCAGCATTTTAAAGTTATTTCTACTTTTGCAGAGGTCTAGAGAGCATTCCCAGCATCCATTTATGTTGGGCAACTTACAACCTCCTGTAACCCTGTAACTCCAGCTATTAGAGAATCCGATGCTCTCTTCTGGCCTCCATGCCCAATCCCAATCCAACCCACCTGTGAACACACACACACACACACACACACACACACACACACACACACACACGTGAGTAAAAGAGACTTTTTTTAATACTATGTTCATTCTCAAATGAAAGAAAGCTCTCTCTCCCACCTGACATTCAATACACCTTTTGAAAGAAATGATCCTCCTATACTATGCATGTCTAATTGAATATCGTTTTTGTATCAGTGGACATAGTACATTAGTCTCTCATCTAAATCCATCTAAAACTGATAGCTCAAGAAAAGTGGTTTCTCAGTACATTCTTGTCTCTCACACCAGATTTTTCTAAAGTGCACAGTTAAGGATCTAAGTCAATCACATACTGTATTATCAATTTAGATTTTAGCCTTCTTGCATTTATCTTCTTTACAAATCTAAATAAACTGATTATTCATGCTTCAGGAGTAGAAAGACCTACTCCAAGGTCAGAGGTCATAGGAAACTTAATATTTAGCTATTAGAACATGATAACCACTGCTTTTATTGGCTCTTGTAAAATGTTATGCAAAGAATTTGGCTGTACTGCATATGAAATGCTCTTTTCCCATCAGTAAAACAGGAATGATTGATGTCTATTATGTGACTCAATTCCACAGTAAAGTATGGCTGTCACTAATAAATATAAGGAGACATAAGTTCATTTTGCAGGGGAAGGTTAAAATGTCTACCTGACATTTGAGTTATAAATTACCCCTCCTTTTCCTCAAGCTATATAACATATTCTTAAAACCTTATAATTCAGAACAAAATTATATCCAAAAAGATCAAATAATATTTTACAATGATTGATTGATAACTAAAAAAATAATTTCAAAGCTGTGAAAATTTGTTACTTTATAATTCTTCCTACATTGAAAAGGCTGAATATTAAAAGAAATGTAGCATGAGTTATAATGACATCTTGAAAAAGCAATAAAAGCATCAGTCATCAGTTTACATGTCATGAGAAGTGAAGTTTTAAAAACGTACATATCTAGCATCCTTCATTATGTATTGAGTTATTGCTTAGCTTACGTTTCCTCAAAGAAAGCAATGAAAGAAACATGAAAAAAAGCATTAGCTATGCTGTGAGACACAGACTTAGACATGCATCCTGTAAATAATAATGCCAGCAAAGCATAGTTATTTTCTATAAATAAGAGAAAAATGTCTGCCACAAATGTTAAAATATTAAGCACATGAGCTGATACATGTAGATCTTCCTTGTGAGCAAGAATATCAGGAAAGAAGATCTGGCATCTGTCAACTCCAAACTTACTCCCACCTTTCTGAATAATGTTTTTCTACTTCATAATGAAAACAGTTGACATGAAACCTTCTCCTTTAGAATATGCTAAGTCTAAAAATGCAATAGTGAGAATCAATGGATTATGCTGCAAATGTCTTTAGGACTTACATGCTGTACAACTGAAGTATTGTCTTTTTCTTGTTAATATCACCCCTTCTCCACTTTACTACTGGTACCAATCCAATTTCTATCTCTATGGGTCTGACTACTTTAGATTCATTGTTATCACTGACAGGATGCAGTACTGGTCTTTTTATGTCTGGCTCCTTTCACTTAGCTTAATGTCATTTAGGTTCATTCACTTCAATGCAATGGCTGATTTCCTTCTGTGTGAACTCAGGCCCATAAGGAATATGGATAAAACTTCAATGTCCACCAATGAATAAATGGAAAAAGAACATGTAATTTAGGTACAGTGTGGAAAATTATTTATTCTTAAATAGAAATAGATAGTTGAGTAAAAAATGTTATGCAGAGAATTAAAATGAGGTAGAGATAAATGGTAACTTTCCAGGAAAAATTTCTACTGAAAATTTGTCTGAAACTAAACTTTACCAAAAAGAATGACCCAGCCAGCTCACTTCAGTGTATAATGTAGCATCTGCTCACTTGTTCTAACTGTTCTGTGGAATGCAATGACTTTGTATCAAAAGTGAAGATGATTCCATCACAGTCTGTACCTACCATAGCACAACACAAACTAAACTTTCATGTGACAATTTCAGGCACGTAACATATAGAAATAAACTCTAACTATAAAGGTTGGCTAGTGAAAACTGAACAGAACAGTCCTCTAGCTGGGCAATTCTAGGTTCAAAAAGATTTTCTTTCTCACTCTTTCTTTTTCTGCTTTTCTTCCTTACAAAAACATTGATGTATTATAAAAAAAAAAAGGATCATTTTTTCAACCAAGTTCTGGAAATTTTTATGGCAGATATTTCTTAATTTAGAAACTGATTAATCACCAATCAAACAGACTCAGTAAAGCTGATGCTCAAACTTCCTAGGAAGGAAGCATCCTTCCACTAAAGAGCATCTTCAGAGGCTAAGTAGTAGTTCTTTAAAAGGATCAAAAATATGGAGAGGCTGAAAAGGCTTTGGTGTTGTTTTCAATTTAAATTAGGAAGAAACTCATTTGATTTTATATAAAAAAGGTAGGAAAGTACTACTGAGAATATGATAGGAAGAATAGGGAAATATGCACACTTGTGAGTGTGCATGTTCATCCATAATCACCAAAGTCACAACGATTAATGAGATGTAATTTAGGATCCTCCCGCTGAATGGACTTTTAAAAAATACTGAGTGCAAAGATGGCTGAGTAAGTAAGATACTTGCCATGCAATCTGAGGACATGAGCTCTATTCCCCATTCCCCCTTCGTGGAAGGAGAAAACTGACTTCAGGGCTCTTCTTGGACTTCCATGTGCTCACCATGGCACACATGCACCCACCATATATGTACATACTCACACAGAGTAAATCTATAATTAATAAAAATGTAATATTGAGATGTGTGCCAACTTGTTCACAAGGCGAGAGCAGTATCTGTAGTGATCTAGGGTGGAGTACCAGGCGTGTGTCATGGCTGCAGTGGATTATTTCTTCTAATAAATGTCCTACAGTGTGGCACGTTTTCAGAAAGTAAACTCATACAGGAGTAAGGCGTTTAACAAGAAAGTGTGGAAATGAGAAGAACTTGAACAATGACTGGGTGATTGAAAACTGTAGTGTAGTGGGTAGCCATTCCAGCTTGGATCTGGAAGCTCCAACCCCCAGTGAGACTCTGGCAACTGTCACGCCTACGAGGTGGGGCGAGGGGAGGTGCTGGAAAGAGCTGGATGGGCAAGCGCTCGCTCTGGGCGCGCTCTCTGCGCCTGGACCCTGGATGGTGGAGATTGATTGTGCAGAGCTCCAGAGAACACCGCTGGATTGCTATATGCCTTCCCCAGACCCCCGCGACCTATCCATTCCTTCATTTGTAAGTCATCCACTAAATAAATCTTCCTTTTAACTACGTGGAGTGGCCTTTATAATTTTCCCCAATACTGTAGAAAACTGGGGAAGAAATAAAATAGAAAGAAATGGGAAGAAACTCTTGCCCTGAATCCAAAATAGATGTGGCATTTTCATTTTACACAATTAGAGTTACATATTTAAAATTACTTTAGTGGTTATTATCATGTGTTTACCATAGTTATTTCTGACAGATCCAAAATATCATTAACAAAGCAGTGTGGCAATAGTTGGTACTATTGAAAGTACAAGAAGTATTCATTCCACAACTGTGCCACTGTGGACTATCAGTGCTCTGTCTGTGAACATCTAAGTGTGAAAGCCTTCATACTTATTTTTTTATTATAGGTAAACATGGGTTATTATTCAGCTAAAAAGTGTGCATTTCCATGGCAGTGCTTACGCCATTGAGTGATTGAGGCATGTTTAAGATTGGCTTCCAAATTTCAGACACAGAAATTACTGTGTAACTCAAAACAGGGTTGTTGAAGACTTATTCTATGGAAGAGATGTGCTTTTTTAAGTAGTTCAGGGCTTATCACTAGCAACCAAACTACTGCCACTTTAGTCATACCTCTTGATTCAAAACACCACAATCAGCAGTTAGAAAGAGCTCGAAGGTATGTGAATGCCCAGCTGAAGAAACAGGATGCTTTCAAGTCTCCCCATCTTTTATATTCTATTAGAAGCTTTAAAATGTCCCTTTTCCTGAGAATTTCATTCTTATTTTGTCTCCTTCTGGAAAACATGGTCTTTAAAAGTAAAATTGGAATCTCACTCATTGTTCTGTTTTCATCTTGAGTACTCAGGTAAAAAGCATTGGTAACAGAGGTCATAAATGGCTTACTAAAAAGCTAAGCATAAGCAAATTCCAACAAAAAACAACCTTATAACAGTCATGCCTCAGTAAGCACCAGGCCTAAGGTCCAACAAACATGTACTTAGGTGATATTGTTATGGAAGAAGCACACAGTGCATTGATGTAGAACTGGAGAGTACAACTCACTATGCCCTGAGATTCTTAAGCTACAAACCTGTAGCATGAATCTTAAAAGTTCTTATTAATAGAATCAAACCTGAGGCCAGTTATTGGGGTGAACACTGGAAGATCAGAGAATCAGAATAAGCCACAGCTAACCTCACCTGGTCAACTTCTCAGCTGATCTTGTTTTCTCAGACTGGAAGCCTCTGTGTTTTCATATCCAAATGGATCTCAGCTGAACTGTGCTGCTCAAAACCTAAAAGCTTAACTAGCCAAATGATTCTAGTTTCTGGTCCTTACGCCTATACCTTTCTGCATTCTACCATCACTCCCTGGGATTAAAGGCTCGCTTTCTGGGATTAAAGGCATGAGTCACCATGCTTGGCTGTATCCTTGAACAGATGGATTTCTGACTCTGGAATGCTAGGATTAAAGGTGTGTGCTACCACTACCTATCCTAAGTATCTAGTGGCTTTTCTGTTCTCTGACCCCAGATAAGTTTATTAGGGTACACAATATTTTGGGGAACACAATACCACTATACAAGCCAGTGCAAGATACCGGCTGTACTGAATTTCTAAGAAATTTGCAACATGATGGTAGGTATCCATATCAGCTCAGAAAATGTGCAGAATGGTATCAGGTAAAAAGAAAAACTGCTCCCTTCAATACTCATAACTGGTTTATACACCAGTGGTCTACCAACCAAAGTATAATTACAAGTCATTTTAGATTTGTTGTTTGTTTTGTTTTGATTTGTTCTTGTTTGGTTTGTTTTATGTTATGATGTTATTTATTTGTTTGTTTATTTTGCTTTCACCTTCAAATAAAATGTATTAGATAGTTATCTTTCACCATTCCTGAGGAATCAACTGGCCATGGTTATTAACTTTCTAGTGAAAATAGCCCTGTAGCTTTGAGTATTATCACCTTTATCTTCAACTATTCAGATAAGACATTCACTTTCTCAGCCAACTTAAACATTGTCTGGTCTCACCAGCTCACTTTGGACCAAAGGAGAAACTAGATGATCAATCCAGTTTTCTTAATGCAACTTCACTTTGTTCCACTAGACGTTCTATTTTGCAAACCAGAAAGAGGTGGATAAAAGTTACTGTTATTTCATGAGTAAAATTACCTCAGTTTGCCAACGCTAATTACAGGAGTTCCTACGGTGTTGAAAAACCTCTTTTGTGCAAAGTGAATCTCTTAGAACAATCAGATACATTTCTTGGCACCACTCCCTGGTAGAGGCAATAGAAATAGCAGCTGACTTCCGAATTCTCCCCTAGCTACTGTCTCCCTGATGTAACCCACACCAACTACAACCAGAGGCCATCATGTGTGTAATCTTTCCAGACAACCATGTTGTTTATGCAAATTATGCACAATCTCTCTGCCAATCAGTACAAGGGACTCATGGTTCTATGTTGCCTTCTGTTTACTACCTACAACCAAAAAGATCAATAAAGCTTCCTCTTGTCAGATTTCCCATATTAGAGTCAAGCTCTGACTAACACACTGCTCACAATCAAGTTAAACCTTACTAAACCCCAAAAGTTTTGAGTGTCTTTATTTCAGAAGTCTTTCATCACAACAGTATGTATGTCTTTTCTAGAATGCTACATTCCATTTTGTCTCAGGAATTCTTTTGCTGCCTTACTCCTGACCTAATGGGTAGGTCAGAGATGCACATTAATCCTCATGGAGAACATAAGAGGAAATCAACATTTTTTTTACTTCAATGAATTTGCTTCAAATAATTCTTATTATCAAGTAATCTCCAGCCCTACTCCTAGATTGTTAAGATAATAACGATGAAGCCAATGTGACTATGTTTTAAGAAAATCTAAAAAGATGAATGTTTTAATTATTATTTGATTATGTGGGTATTGTAAGGCTAATTTGTTCAAAACTAAGTGGATAGCCCAAACTTCTAGAAAAGAACAATTATTTTACATAATATTTTGACATCTTATCTCAGCTCTTCAATTTTGCAATTAATTTGATAATGTTTTTTGCAAAGATGCAGCTCCCTCCTCCAATGCCAATGACTGGGAACTTTAAGCTTGATAGAAATAAGTGATGGCTTACATATTAAAGGGATGATTTTACTAAGTATAATGGCTAGAATAGCCTGGAACCCAGAATTACTATTTTTTCCAGTCAACATTAATGATAACTCTGAGGCTATGTTCCTTAATGCAAATTGTGAGATAAGTAATACATCAATAAGAAAGTGGAAGAACCACAGCTAAAGAAAAGATGTCAATCGAAGGAGCCAATCTGATCTACAAATCCTAGTGAGGCAGCTAGAGAACAAGCCTCCCAGAACAAAGAGGGGCTCTACTCAAGGTGCTAAGAGTGTATGATTTGTTACAATCTTGACAGGAAAAATGTCAGACCATCCTGTTGTCATTTGCTGTACTTACATTTTTCAGTGTGGGTAGAGAGGAATGAAACACAAAAAAAGACTGAATATAATGTTACAATAACGGACACATAATGCAGGCATTGTATTGTAATTACTGGAAATTCTGAACACTTCATAGAAAAAAAAAAAACCCTTGTAACTTATGGCCAAACATTAACAATGCTTCGTAGCATGAATCTCAGAGAAACAGAACCAGCCACAGCTAACCTCACCTCGCCAATTCCTCAGCTGATCTTGTCTTCTCAAACTGGAAGCCTCTGAGTCCTCATCAGAATGGATCTCAACTGAACAGTTGTTAAAAGCCTGAAAGCTTAACAGGATTCTAGTTCCTGGTCTTCATGCCTTTTCTACCTTTCTGCCTCCTGCCATCACTTCCTGGGATTAAAGTTGTGTGTCACCATTCCTGGCTGTTTCCAGTGTGGCTTTGAACTCAGAGATCCATACAGTTCTCTGCCTCCTGAATGCTAGGATTAAAGGCGTGTGCTACCACTACCTAAACCTATGTTTAATATAGTGGCTGTTCTGTTCTCTGACCCTCAGATAAGTTTATTGAAGGGCACAATATATCAACCACAATGCTTACTCACCATAGGAAAGGAATGGTCATTTTCATAATGTCCCCTGCATGTCAGGTACCTCTACCTACGTAATTCAAAGCATAATCATATACTTCTGTTATAAAAAGAAAATCTTAGGACCAATATTATACTGAGTAAGTTATGGATAAAACATAATTTGTGGTGTTGAAGATGAAGGAGAAATTGGGGAAGATAATGAGAAAATTATTTATGAATAGAGACATAGAGAAGTTTACAAGGACAGTCTAAATGGAGACATTAAGTAGAGAAGATGCCAGTGGACAAAGAAGGAACAGCTCTTGGCGAGGGAAAGTGAGAGGAAAGAGAATGCTAAAGAAAGGCCAGAGTATTTCATTATTTTACATGTGTAAATAACTGGCCAGGCAGGATCATTGAATATATTCAATTAAGGTAATTGGTTCAATTTTCAATGAAGTATTTTGACAGGCTGACTTTCTAATTATATTTAGAATATTGATAAAATAATATCCATTTTAAATATAATTGGACCATGTAGGTAGTGATTTAGCAATCCAAGGGTACACTGTATGATTTCCAGATCTGATAAGGCACAGTGTGAGGAAAAAAAGGAAGAAATGTTTCTTCAGAATAAATTGAAGGACCTGGGTATATAGCTCAGAGTCAATGATCTGAATTAATGTGCAGAAGCCCTAGGTACACAATTACATAAAGCTAGATTAATTTAGTATTTTTAAAATATATAATTAACATATTAATAGAGGAAATAATATTAGACTTCTAAGTGATGGACCCCCAAGTTCTGAATGCCTATCAAAGAACACATGCAAAGAAAGAGTTAAAGTGGAAAGCACAGAAGACTAGATCTCAGTAATCTGGGGTCTGCTATGAACTATGCTATATCATCTTCAAAGCCTTCAATTTCCCACTGTGCAAAATGAGGGAGTCGAATCAGCTAACTTTGTAGGTTGTTTTTAGCTCTGTCAATCTGTGTGGAGAAAAGGCTTTTACATGATGGAAAGATCAATGGAAAGGAGCATATTCCTTGTAAAATCAAGACTAATTAGAGGTGATTCAATAGTACAAAAGGTGTGTAGTTCATTAATGATCCCAAGATTGGAAACCATGCTGGCTATTATCTTTTTTTCTTTTTCATCTTTTTGAAAAGTGTTTAATTATCTTCTTGGGTACTCATATGAGGATGATTTATATTAAGATGCTGGTGTCTCAGTTAATGGACCTAATGAAGTATAACCAGACTCCAGATTTCCTTTTCATGTGGATAATTGATTTTATGAAAGTTTAAGCATATGAATGACAAATGTTTAGAAATCATTTCTTTGTCGTATTTTTTAATATTTGCAATATCTACTATTTAAAAGGTCTTAATGGTGATTTTCAACTCTCAGTTTCCTAAAACTGAACAACCTCTTGGCCTACATATAACCTTAAGTTATATGTAATTATTCCTTACTTTCCCAAGGCAACGGGCAGAATTTGATTGATAGCATCATATGTTTCTAGAAGAAGTACATAAGGTGCTTCACATTTTTTCTCATAATTAACTGAGATTTCAAGAAGAGCATATGCTTATGTGTTACTCACAATTGGAATGTGTTAAATAAAATAGACTTTCTTCCACTTATAGCCAATAGTGAACAAATTAGAAAAAAAATCTGCCCTACAACATTGAGCATGAGAAAATTAAAAAGTGAATCTATTTCAAATTAAATGTTTGGCAACCTTTAATTCATAATTAACTTTCATTTCAAGGAAGATTAATTTACCTGGCACCAATCATGCAATTATAGGTCTCTCTGTGAGTGTTATTCTTCACTATTCTATGCAAGTAGAATTTACCATACATCCTAACGACATTTGGATCCAGTGAATGTAATTCCCATATAAAAAGTGAAACCTGTAATTACCAAGTGCATAGTATTTAACAAGTGCATTTTCTGGGACTAAAGAAGCAAAGCACAGTGCAAACAGCAGGATTAAGTCGAACCTCTACTTGAGTCATTGGATCCTGTTTTACCACATTATTACAGAATTTTCTTTGATTACTGAGAATGAGTTGCTGTGTTGGTTGACTGTATTGGCTTAGTGTTCAGCTATTTAATATGGAAGTAAACACTCCAAGGTAGTTTGCTCTTTCCTAAACACCACATTTCTTCTGTTTTGGCTATTCTATTTCTTTTGCAGACTGTATTTTTTTAATCTTCCCAGTTGTTTAATTCTGCCTCATCTTTAATATCTAAGTCAAGGTCAGTCAGTACAAATATATATCCAATGAGTAAAGTCCACTATCTATCCCCTTTCAAGTTTGCTAAATAAAGCTTTGTATAAACAAACCATGTACACATCCATCTACACACTTCTCAGAACTGTTTCACTTTACTATTATCTTACCATCTGACATTTCATGAAACCTTACTTTTTTTTTCTTGTTTTTTCAAGACAGGGTTTCTCTGTGTAGCTTTGCGCCTTTCCTGGAGCTCACTTGGTAGCCCAGGCTGGCCTCGAACTCACAGAGATCCGCCTGGCTCTGCCTCCCGAGTTCTGGGAATAAAGTCTGCAGCCCCTCACAAGCCTCAGATCCAGTTTTGGTGAGACAGTGATTGCTCCCACAGATGAGCCAGAAGTAAAGACGAATCTCACTCTGACACTGACTCAGGGGTCAGTGGCTGGGCACCATCTTAAAAAAAACCTGTTGTTCAAAACTGAAAGACTCAGCCTGGTGCTTGGCTGTGGATCTCTTGCATCTGCTTCCATCAGTTACTGAATGAAGGTTCCATGATGACAGGGTATTCACCAATCTTTTTACCTGGGTAGGCCAGTTCAAACACCCTTTGCACTATTGATAGTATTCTAATCTGGAGTCGTCTGGAGCTCCGGGAGTCCAGTCAAAGAGAGGGAAGAGGGATTATATGAACAAGGGGGAGGGGGTCAAGATCACAATAGGGGAATCTACAGAGACAATTGAACCAAGCTCATAGGAACTCACGAACTTTGGACCATCAGCTGTGGAACCTGCATGGGACCGAACTAGATCCTCTGCATATGGGAGACAGTTGTGTAGCTGGGTCTGTTTGAGTGACCCCTGGCAGTGTGATCAGGATCTATCCCTGGTTCCTAAGCTGGCTTTCTGGATCCCATTACCTATGGTCGGACACCTTGCTCACCCTTGTTGCAGGGGGTAGAGGTTTGGTCCTGCCTCAACTGAATGTACCAGGCTTTGCTGTCCCTCTGTGGGAGAACTTACTCTTTTGGAGAAGGGAATGAGAAGTGGGTAGGTGGGGGGTTGGGTGGGGGTGGGAGCAGTGGGAGGGGGAATGAGAGGGAGAATCTGTGTTGATATGTAAAATGAATTTAAAAATTCTTAAATAAAAAATAAAAGAAGATGGTTCTCTGTTCATGGGATGAAGAGACCAATGGTTTTTGATATTAATTCCTTCACTGGGCTTCATATCTTTTCTATCTAGTTCAATGTTCTCTCTCTTTCTCTCCCTCTTTGACACCCCACCCCGTGTGTGTGTGTGTGTGTGTGTGTGTGTGTGTGTGTGTGTGTGTGTGTGTGTTTACATTGCTTGAACAGTTAATATCAAAGATTCAAGGTAAATTTTGGTTTTATCAACTCTACTTTTATAGTCAGAAAACTTTAGGTAGAAATTGAGAGTTCCTTTTAGTTGCAATTTTTCCCTAAGGGTATTGCGACTTCACTATTCGTCTAATTCTTAAAGACAGTAAATACTACTGGGTTTTGTATTTCAAGGATTTACAATGACATTTCAAATCTGCCCTTTTGTGCATGCAGATAATTTGGGATGTTGTCACTGTATTGGTTATTTTCAATGAATAGCTCTCAAAAATATCATCTAAGACATCATTTCCTGGATTTGCCCCACCTGCTTTTCGTGTGTCAGACATGCAGGAAATGCTGTTCTTCCAGGATTCCTGGAGCATCCTGAGTATGCCATGCCTTTGGGACAGAAACCAACCAGAAGTGAACTGTGAAGGTTCAAATTTGACTGCCATGGGAATCGGCATTGTAGCCCAGATTATTTAGTACATATGCCATATGGAATAATAACTATAAGGAAGAATTTGTTCAGTTTCTGAGGTTTTAGCCTCTGTCTTGCTCACTGCTAAATAATTAGCACCTATTTACAAAGCAATGCATTTTTGGACATTGTTTAGCCCATTCCTAAGAACTGTTGTGTATTTCCAATGGATATTATACAATTAGAAATTGTTAAATGTGGCTGTTGTTATGCAGTTGGTAGTTGTGCTAGGCACATGTGTAACCACTAACTTATTCATTTACCTACTTGGGATACTAAGCTTCTATTTTCAATTTATGTTAATAAAATATAGTCTGGTTGAAATTTTTCCTTTCCATTACTGCATTTCTTTGGTCCATACATCAAACTATCCCACTTCTTCCTAGCAGAGGGGAAAGCATAAGTAGTTTGACTATCCTCTGTATATTTCACCAAAACCAAAAACCTTACAGTTCAGTGGGAAGTATCTTTCCTTTAAATATCTGGAACTAATATCTCCTGAAAGTTTAGCTATTAATCTCTTACACCTGGGTCAAGTCAGCTTTCTAAAAGTAACACTTCTCCATTTTGCTCAAATCTGTGAGCTACAAGATGCTTTTCCAATGTACTTCATTTTCTTATTGACCATTTCACTGTTTCTTTCTTCAAAAGACAAAGCACTGAAGTCAGTTGTCCTTAAAATTGTATGGGTGTTAGAACCATCTGGGGCCTTTATAGACAAGTGATTGTTGAAAGACTTCAAGAACAACCATTGGAGAAAGAACAATCTCTTCAATAAATGATACTGGGAAAATGAACTACTCAAGAGCAGATTCTGAATTTAATCCTTTCTCTCCACATATATAATCAAAATACATCAATGACCTAGATGTAGGATCTGAAATTAAACATTCTGGAAGAAAGCAAAGGGTACACTATTAGAATAGTTGATGGTTTTTCTATGTGACTCCAGAAGCACAGATAACATAATAATAGTAGACAATTAGAAATTGAGAATATAACCATTGAAGCCTTTGCATTAAAAAGATGATTATAGCTTGCAATAATTTACCATATATTTTATGCATAACTAAAATGGAGGTGTTCAAAGCCTCCTCTCACAAAATAATGATAAAAATAAAAACTATTAATTATACTAATTTAATCAGCATATGTTGGTTTGTGAATTTTAATATCACAGTATAACTCCAACAATCTGTGCAATGATTCTGTATTAATAAAAATGTTTAAAAGTTAAAGGAGGTGGAAATTTTAACTAACCATTTGTTCTAATTCACCATATAAGTACTTAAGATGTTAAACTGCAACACATAAATTGATGCAATTTAAATATTTAACAATACGATTTCCAACCAAGATCAAAAGTATTCTTTAAAACAGTAGTTCTCAACTTCTGGTTGCAAATCCTTTGGGGGACCAAATGACCCTTTCACAATGGTCTCCTAAAAACATCAGAAAACACAGATACTACATTGATTCGTGACAATAACAAAATTACAGTTGTCAAGTAGCACCAAAAATAATTTTATGATTGGGGGTCATCACAACATGAAAAGCTATTAAAGGGTCACAGCATTAGGGAAATTGAGAACCACTGCATTAAAATATTCTGTACTTCTTTGTCAAAACTCAGGTGTCCATAGGTGTGTGGAATTACATCTGGGTCTTGGATTAGACTGACCTCTTGTGGGATGCCTAACTGAGAATAAGGGCTAACTCTGACTCTTTTAATGGCTTTTGGGACTCTACTCCTCATACTGGGTGGCCTTGCAGAGCATTCAATTGACCTTCATTGATCCATCTGTCTGTTTTTATGCCAATACCACATAGTTTTTATTACTATAGTGCAGTAGTAGAGCTTGAAATCAGGGATGTTGATACCTCCAGAAGATCTTTTATTGTACAGGATTATTTTAGATATCCTGGCTTATTTTTTTCCATATGAAGTTGATTATTGTTCTTTCAAGGTTTGTAAAGAATTGTTTTGGGATTTTAATGGAGATTGTGTTGAATCTGAAGATGGCCATTTTTCTTTATCCTACCAATCCATGAGCATGAAAGATCTTTTGATCTTCTGATATTTTCTTCAATTTCTTCCTTCAAAGACTTGAAGTTCTTGTTATACAGGTCACTTGTTTTGTTAGAATAAGTGAATATTAGCTGTAAAATAAAGGATAACTATGCTACAATCCACAGACCCAGAGAGACTAGGTAACAAGGAGGGTACATGGGAGGACACTCGGATCTCCCTAGGAAGGGGATATAAAATGGATTTCATGAGTGGACTGAGGATGGGTGGGAATGGGAACATGAGTGGTCAGCTTGCAGTTGGCAGAGATGAAGGGAGTGAGTACTGAAAGATACTATTGGAAAGAGAGCATTTGGGGGTCAGGTAAAAATCTTGCACAAGGGAATCTATAAGGGTAACCTCAGCTAAGACTCCTAGCAATAATGACTATGTCACCTGAACTGGCTATGTCCTGTGACTGGATTGGTGCCTAGCCCAAATGTCATCAGAGAAGCTTCATCTGCTAACTGATTGAAACAGATGCAGACCTACAGTCAAACATTAGACAGAGTTATGGAAATACTGCATAAGAAGGGGAAAAAGAATTATAGGAGACAGAAGGGTCAAGGACACCACAAGAAAACTCACAGAATCAGCTAGCCTGAGCTCATAGGGACACACAGAGATTCAACCGACAACAAGGAACCTGCAGGGGACTGACCTAGGCACTCTGCATGTATGTTACAGTTGTGTAGCTTGTTCCTCTTGTGGGATTCCTAATAGTGAGAATAAGCTAACTCTGACTCTTTTACTGGCTTTTGGGACTCGACTCTTCATACTGGGTGGCCTTGCAGAGCCTTAATACATGGGGAGGTGCTTAGTCTTACTGAAACTTGATATGCTATATTTTGTTGATACTCATGGGAGACCTGCCCTTTCCTAGAGAGAAATGGGGGAGGAGTGGATTATAGGCATGGGGGGGGTGGAGACAGAGGTGGTTGGAAGGAGGGATGGGAAACTGTGACCAGGATGTAAAATAAATAACTGTATTAAAAAACATTCTGCACAGTACATTCCAAACTTTCTTAGTACATCTCTCAACTTTGGCTTCTATGTCACTTTCTAATTTTATCTTTTAATATGTCTCTGACACTTTATTCCAACTGCATATTCATACAATGCTCACACATACAAACACACAGGCAATTTCCTGTGAATATTGGTTTCTATGATTTTGCTTAAGAAGTCTGAGAAATCCCTTCACCTGCTATCTGCAGCCTGGAGAATTGGGAATGGTGATGAGATAATTCACAGAGTTTAATGCCTCCAGCAGAGTTTGAGTTAAGCATGGATTGTCATGGTATAGGGACCAGTCTCCTTGAAATGTAAGGTATAATAGACAAGGTCAGAAAATGAGTGTCCCAGGATTAAGAGAGAAAAAAAATCCCTTCTTCAATATTTTCCTGCTTATATCCAGACCATACATTTTCTAGTTCTTTCATACTAGCAAAGTTAAATACCATATATTGGGTCTGACAAACAACAGACATGTAGTGGGTAGCTGTTCTAGCTAGACTTTGAAGCACCGCCCCTAGTGAGGTAGCAGACAACTGTTACTCCTGCCTATGACCTTGAAGTATATGCTCCTGAGGCATGGACACTTGGGACCCTTAAGACCTGGAATGCACATGTGTGGCTTTCTTCGCTCCCTCATGGTTTGGGATCCTGGGACTAACCAGGCAGATCTTGGCAGAAGATTAGCATGGGACATAGCTCTGCTTTCCTCGACCCTACATTAAATACCTGTGCTATAGTGAGTTACCCCCTAATAAATTCCCTTGTTCATTAAATAGACACCGTTGATTTCTCACATTACAGATATTTATTTCAAAGTAATGGAGGTTGGAATACTAAAATTAAGGCATCATTAATTTGAAAATCTGGTGAGGTTTCCCATCCTGACCACAGATAACCATCTTCTCACTGTGATCTCCAGAGAAGAAAGAACAAGGTGTCTGTCTCATTCTTTTTTTAAAGATAACTATCCCATTCCTAGGGGCATTGTCCCCAGACCCACTCACCTACCAAAGGCCCTAAGTATTATCACACTTACAATACAAGTATTTCATAGGATACATTATCAGCCATGGCATTGAAAGTGATACTGAACTGAAAGGTGAGGAGGAAAAGAAACCTTGTCAATATAGGAGATTTCACCGCATTGTAAATGCTGTTTTTAAAAATTCTGTGATGCTTGGTGTGTAAAATACTATGCTACTAAGCAAGTGATTCAATTGCCATCTACCATCGACACTTGCATCTGAGGCTTTAATTTTGAAAAAGCTTGTGTACTGCTACTCTGCTAGTGCATTAGTACTATTCTACCAGCCTACTAACTTAATAATAACAACAACAACAAAGAACAACTTTTTCCCCTATTAGTTCTAAATTTCACAACTCTACAGTAATTTACAGTGTTCAAGATTGGTGATATTGGAAAGGCTCATTCCTCCTACAGACTTTTTTTTGTAGTAATATGTTTTCCTGCCTATTTCAGCTTCCAGGGGCCACCTGTCTTCTGTCTCTGACCTTCCAGTGTCTTTAAATTGCCTCACTCCAGTCACCACTTCCATCATCACATTCCCTCTTCTGACTTCTGCCTTGCTTTATAAGGATCATTGTGTTGATCTTGAGCCTACCTGCACAATCCAGGAGGAGACCTCCATCTCAGTGGCACTAGTTACATCCACAATACCCCTTTTGCTATCTGCTGAAATAGCTACTAATTTGCAAGTTAGGGTTGTTGATTATAGATATTTTGCTCTTAATTATTCTAGCCAGTGACAACAGAAACAAAGGTGTCCTGTTTGCTAGCGTAGAAAATAGAAAAGAGTGGAAAGCAGTTACCTATAGTATTTTTTTCATATGCAGATAATTTACTGGGCAAGTCAGAAGAAGAGCCAAATATAAGCAAATTCAAATAGAATCCAGGATGATTTCCTCTTTTCATTATTTACAACTGATGCAGAGTCTGTGTTTTAATACTCTGAATATTTTCACACTTCAATTGACTAAACAAAGCAGGATTTAAAGTGGTAATTTCACAGTCAGACTCCATTCAAAGTTCGGTGCATTTGCTATTTAAGAGGTCAGGAATAATGTCACTTTTTAATGATGTTTGGGTGTTTTTTGGATTTATAAACTCATCTGCTGTGATGTTATTATCCAATGCAATAAAAGTTTTATTCCCCTGAAAGGCAGCATTGAAGGCAGCGGTCTCTAAACATTGATTTTCGGTCTAAGGTCCCAAGGTGATTTCACTTGTCTGAGATGAATGAGGAAAATATGGGGAAATGTAGCAGTTACTCATAAAACTAATATGTTCAGTTTTATGACTCTCCCTCTCACTTAGATTTTTCCAAAACAACATAAGAAAGAAAATAAATACATCTATTCCTTTGAAAAATAAGGAAACTTACTAAAATTTGCTGATTGTGTTCATCAAATGGCTACATTACACAGAATGCAAATTACACCTTGATGAATTATAAAAAGAAGAAATTAAGTTGGTTTGAGAAGTTAGCCATGAAGCATCCACTGAGTGAGATATAGTTTTTTCTTATGCATGTAGATATTGACACAAATTAGGAAAAACAGAATAGTAAAGAGGCTCACATGCTGATTGTTAAATGATTGACACATTTGAAAGTTATGTTAAAGTGGATACTTGCAAAAAGCTAAATTTTAAACTCCAAGTTTTCCTATTAAAGGAAGCGAGTGGGTGGGCTGACAAGATGGTTTAATGAGTATAGGCACATGCTGCCAAACTTGACTCGGAATTCAACTCTCAGAAGCCACACTATGGGGGAGAATCAACTCCCCACAAGTTTTCCTCTGACTTCTACACAAATGCAGACATGAGAGCATGTCACTAAATAAATAATGAAACAAATATACACATACATTGGCCACATACTCACAGGAGATAACATTTTAAAATTACATGGAAGCAAGAAAGTGAAAATAAATGAAACCATATGTTACTTTTATTCGTGTGGCAACTGACAAAGCAATTTAGTTAGAGGAAGATATAGTTTAGCTGATAATTTGAGGAGACAGCGCACCATCATGGGCAAAGCATTGCAGAATGAGGAAGAGGAACTGGTCACATTGTATCCATATTCAGGAGTCAGAGAAAGGTGATTGGTCTTCTCAGCTAATTCCTGCTTTATTAGGTGATATTTCCATTTAAGACCCATCAGTAAACTCAATATAGAAACTTTCTCTCTAATAGGAACAGAGATTTGTCTCCTAGGTGATTCCAAGTCTTGTCAATTTGACAATCAAAATTAGTCATCACACATGGGAAGCTTAACATCAGAATGTTCTGCATTATTCACATGGACAGGGCATCTCAAGAATTCCTTCATATTCTTTCTCACTTTGAAGTTGGAGGAGCTTCATAAAAACAAGATAGTGTGAGGCACTTGCTATATTAACATGGGCATAAAACTTTATCAAATTAATTAAATGAAATGACAATAATATGGTTATAGTATATCTTAATCTCAGTCCTAAGAAGTATTTATTTTGAGGCTTTACTGTGGAGTGCAGACACTTGTCAGAATTCTAGCCTCTTCTACTGAGACAACAATCAGAATAATGAACTACAAAAGGTAGTTTCAATGGGAAAAAAGTTAAAAGTTGTGTGGAAATATGTGTGGGGTTGGGTGGGTGGAGAATGGTTATTGATGTAATTTATAACAGTTTCAGGAAGGTGCTTATCATTTGGAAAATGAGAAAACTAAGATCAACAGGGGGAAATGGAAACAAGTTATATACATAAATAATGTATAGTAAGTGCCCTAAAAGGAATAAAACAGAAATCTTTCAAATAGGCTTGGAAAGAGAACCAATCATGAAACAAAATTCTTATTAGAACCAGTGCCAGTTCTAAATAAGGTCATATTTCCTTCCGTTCCTTTATTATAGTGCTGTGGGATGTTCTGTATGTCCTGTGGGAGCCCGTTCTCGGGTTCCTCGTGGCTTTACCCAGCAGGTCTGTATAGAGGATGATTAGGACCATGGGCCTGAGTGCAGGTGTCTGAGATGGTCTGCACTTGGCTATGCTGTGGGATGGTCTGTTTGTCAAGTTGCTCTGATTGGTCAATAAATAAAACACTGATTGGCCCGTGGCTAGGCAGGAAGTATAGGCGGAACTAACAGAGAGGAGAAATAAAAAAAACAGGAAGGCAGAAGGAGTCACTACCAGCCGCTGCCAGGACAAGGAAGATGTAAAGTACCGGTAAGCCATGAGCGATGTAGCAAGGTATAGATTTATAGAAATGGAATAATTTAAGCTATAAGAGCAGTTAGTAAGAAGCCTGCCATGGCCATACAGTTTGTAAGCAATATAAGTCTCTGTGTTTACTTGGTTGGGTCTGAGCGGCTGTGGGACTGGCGGGTGACAAAGATTTGTCCTGACTGTGGGCAAGGCAGGAAAAGTCTAGCTACAGGGTTGGGTGGGTGGAGAATGATTATTGATGTAATTAATAACAGTTTCAGGAAGGTGCTTATCATTTTGAAAATGAGAAAACTAAGATCAACAGGGGGAAATGGAAACAAGTTATATACATAAGTAATGTATAGTAAGTGCCCTAAAAGGAATAAAACAGAAATCTTTCAAATAGGCTTGGAAAGAGATCCAATCATGAAACAAAATTCTTATTAGAACCAGTGCCAGTTCTAAATAAGGTCATATTTCCTTTCGTTCCTTTATTATTGTGAATTAGAAAACAGCAATCCTTAACAACACGTTTTCAATAAAGTTTATAAATGTATTCATAGGATGCTTACTGATGTAAAATTATTTTAATTAACATGATTTAAGTAAATGATTATTTTCAATTGCTCAAAAGAAAAGCAAAACTATTAGAAATCATCATAGAGATCTAGTTTAATCATTATTAATACGGTTTATTTGCAGATATTTAAAAATCAATGCAGAATCATTTCTATGTCAAAGAAAAATGACTCCATATGTTAAAATACTGATCAAAACAGTCATATGGGGAATTATTAACACATTTAGATATTGGCCAAGGAATATATTTTAGCATGACATTCTAAAGTCTCATATTTTCCCATTTAATTTTCAAGGTAAGGGTCCCTGTTTTATAGATGAGAGAAAAAAGACTCAGAAAGTACAAGTGATTCCCTTCCCCAAGGCGCCTTGTTAGTGCAACTGTGTGCAGAGCTTCATCTTTGTCTTCCAGTGCCCTTCTCACTTTGGTGAAATGAGTTTCTGCCGCATTATCCTTTTATTTCATATGAGAGATTTTTGTTAGCACAACACAATGACTTACTTGATAAGTACAGGCTTAATATGCATTTGAGAAAGCATTAAGTACATTACTGTTGTTATTAGGAGGAAAGCTTTTTACTTCAGCTCCAACTTTTAATCCCCCCCCACTTTGTAATATAATCCCAGTTCTTACTTGGACAAAGCTCTGCTCAGTCATCAGCTTGCAATCAGGGAAAGTTCCACGAGTGTCTCTATGACAGCCTGAAGGTCAAAAGACTAGATCATCTCTACATCAGTCAATTCTCAGCAACTCACGGATGTCAATCACTGGGAAAGATCAGCTAACCTATCTCAGCACCGAACTCTGGCTGATTTAATGTTCACAGCATCTGTTGTCAACAAAGGAAAATTGAGGGAGAAGAGATTCAATTTGTTAACTTCCATTCTCAGGCAGTCAAGGCACACACTAGAATAAATACACTGTTTATTCTCTGGACTGGTGGCATTTTCCTGTTTGCTTTTATCTTGTATTTCATTTAGCTCAACAAATCTAACTTTTTTCTTTATCTCTTCCTTTGAGGCTGAGAACTCTGGGGTTTTGCAAGAAGCTACTTGGATGATGCATGCAAAGGACAAAAAAGCTGGCAGTGCAGTGACAGGGTGGCATGAAAAATTGTTTCGTCACATAGTATTTTAGATTAAAAAAAAACTTTATTAAGTTTTACCATTAAGAAAAGTGTGTATATTTCCATTATTGCTAAAAAGAGTATGATTTGCTTGTATTTGTGCCTTCACAATGGATAGTGGCAAACACTGTTTGAATTTGGAGCAATTCTGTGTTGGTTTTATATTGTATATTGAGATGATTTAATATTCTGCACATGAGCTTGTTATTAAAATAAGAACTACAATACAAATTTAATGTCAATTAGGATTATATGTAGACTCCAGTAAAAAACTCAAAAAGTATATAAATTTATATTCTCACTAGAAGCAAATACCAAGCAGACAGATGAGGAGCCAGAGGTGTATCTCTGTTTTTCAATTTGAGATCTCTAACTTCTAATTAAAGAAAGTAAAAGAGAAGGAGGAATGTTGATGATGTAGCAAGGGCCATATGGGTGCTCACTAAAGAGTGATTATAAGCAGATATTTGTGTGTACTTACTATTTCTTGAGAATGAGGAACATGACATGTAGACTAGAGGAGAAATACAAGTGACTGAGAATCCATAGAAAATAAAAATATTTGCAAATCTAATTCACTTATACAGATTTCATATGTTAGAAAGAGATAAGTATATATACTTTTGCATATTACAACATTTAAAACTTACTTGGGATGATTTCACAGCCAAGTTTCGAGACAAATTGATATGTTTGTGAACTTCTGACAGTGCCTGTATACAATAAACAGGTAAGTAGACACTACTAATACACTCATTATGGTTCAATATTCAAGTGACACTATAAGTCTATCTTTTTATGTTTATATAGCTGTTTATGCATAATTTTTGTGTCAACTTCACATAGGGCAATGATAGAGTAAATGTCTATTTACCTCAGACAAGACACTAGAGATCTGCATAAGAATTCCATCTAAAACCAACATGACTAACCAGTGAGTTTATTAAGATTATAGGGGTGATTATAGGGAGTATAGAAGAGGGAGTTTTTACAGCAGCATGGATGACCTCAAAAGGTCTGGATCACAACAAAGTCCCACTCCATCATGACAGTGACCCTATGGACCCTGACACATGGCATCCTCCCATTCCCTTCCTCTCCCTTTTCCCCCAGTTTTGGTTTGTTTACTTTTTCTCTCATTGAAATAATTTTTTATTCATAGAATGTACTGATTACAGCTTCCTTTCCTCTTACTCCTCCCAGCCCCCACACCCCTATCCACACCCCTTCTATATATCCTTTGGAGGCAAACAGTTGTCTAAGGAATAATAATAAAATAAAACAAGATCAAACAAAAACAAACATCAGGATAGGACAAACAATCAAACAAGAAAAAGAGCCAAAGAAAAAGTACAAGAAACACATTCAGACAAAGAGACACATATGTTCATACACAAGAATCCCATAAAAACCCCAAACAGGAAGCCATAATACATATGCAAAGAGCATGTGTATTTCTGTTTTTTTAGACATAAATTAACATAATGAGACAAAGAACTTCCAAAGATGCCGTTGAGTTCCTTTTGTGTTGGCCATCTACACTCTGGATGGGGACCTACATTTAAGAGGGATTTGTTTTTCCAGTGAGACTTACTTTGAGAAAACCAATTTTTCATTTGAAAGTGGCTATCAATTGGAGATAGCTTCTGAGTTAAGGATGGGAATGTGTATCCACTTCCCCTTTCTTTTCTAGGACTACATCTGGTGTAGACCCTTGCAAGCCCTATGCATGCTGCCATGGTCTTCTGTGAGTTTATAGTACACAAGGCCTATTATGTCTGGAAGCTTTGATTCCCTCTTGCTTGTGATGGCATCCTCCTTTCAATTAACTGTCTACTTCCTGAATACAACATTTCTCAAGATCACTTACAACCAATGTGGCAGCAAGTAAGGTCTAAAATCTCAGATGAGAGTCCTGTGACTTGTCCTCTTCCTTTTAGTATGTAACCTCGTCAGTTACCTTATCCCTAGACCTAGTTATCACTGTATTATCCTACTGTTTCAATTATATGGCTAGCAAGCCAAGCATATCTCTACTCCCAAGACAGCAAGGGGGTTAATATAACTGTTCAATTACCTAGTGTTTTGAATGCTCTCAGGGTCCTATAATGTTAATTGTATATCAGTATTACAACAGAATATAAATAATAAATGTGTCTTCAAACCTGGTAAAAATCTAACACAATATTGTTACTACAATAAAATAAACTCAGCTTTGTGTCATGATTATTTGTGAACTAGAGCTACTTAACCTTGCATTCACTGACACCAAACACCCCCTTATGCCACTTCTAATGAGAGTAAAGCCAATACAGCAAGGGAAGACAATTATTGTTTTTACATAGAGTTTGATTGCATTATAAAACAGATACACATCTTCTTTCTGCATGCAGAAACAAATCTCATTTTTCTAATATGCTAAGAACAATTTCATCTATGAAATTTTAGAGTGGAAAATACACAAGGGTCAAGAGGAAGTGTTAGTATCCTGGTAACAGGGTACAGGTAACTCTGAACAACTCACTCCCTGCTCCAGTGCTTAACGTTATATCAATGGATAAGTAAACCTCTTAGGTAAGAACGGGGGTGGGGGAGTAAAATGTAATTTTCTTACACTTAGATAAAAGTATCACCACCTCTTTCTTTCTCTCTTGGTTGATTACCATGTAAGTGTGCTGCCCATCAGGTTTTGATTTCCTGCAGGCTTTCTAATAACCTCAGACAAGATAAAAATCAAAACATACTCATAACTGCCAATCTAGATGAAAAAGAAAGAATTGGGAGAGGTATTTGAAGGATAATTAGTGGAACTATTCCAAAATTTAAAAAAAAAAGTCTCTCATCTGTTTCAGAAGTTCTGTAAATGCAAGCAGTAAAATTTGTCACACACATGTATGAAATGGCCAACTGGTTTACAATAAATATCTCTGTACTGCACGAGAGAAATTACAGTCACTTCAGCAGATTATGCTGAATGGATTAGATGTTGTTTTGGAAAAAAATTAGCATGTGACTCTGAACTACGGATAATTCAGTCCCTGACACTGATAACCAAATATGCAAGATGAAACACCAAAGCTGCAAATATTTCATATCAAATATATCTTAGGATTAAAAATGTACATACTACTAAACAGTAATATCATATTTTAAAAATTAAATTCATTAAAACCCAATACCAAACTGTATATGGCAATGCACACATTTAATCCCAGCACTTGAGAAATACAGGCAGGTAGATCAGGAGTTAAGCTCCTCTTTTGCTACACAGAGTGTTCTTGGACAAGCCTCAGACATAAGAGTCCTTGTCTCAAACAAATAAACGTAAGAGAATATTACTGAAGTTAGAACACAGACTGTAGGGTGGGTAAGTATTTCAGTGTTGCAGGCATCATATAGAAATCTTGTGTCCAAAATATTATAGATGTATCATATTTCAATGCAATTATACATAACCTTGAAATTTTACCATCAGAGGTCTGTGCACCTACAACACACTTTGAGCAAAAGTATTGTTCATCTATGTCATAGTAGAATAAACAAATTACTAACATATATTGAATAAACACTAAAGTTCAATATTTAAGGAAATACTAATTAAACCTCAGTGGCATATTACATCAGTAAATACAGAAAGCAATAACTGTAATAAAATACAAAAACTTGACAGTTTAAAATACAAGAATCCACATTCTGAGAGTTGAAGTGTATTTAAGTGATGCCATTCAGGAGAGCTGGTAAGCAGTGTGTACTTGTTTAGCACATTGTCTCATAGGGCAGTACCTGTAATTCTGCCTTTATGCCCATACCAGAAAAGTTTGGTGTTTCTATCCATTTCCCCTTAGAACTGTCCAATGATACTTTCTCTGAAATGGCAATTTGCTCACTTTCCTACATGAGACCTTTTGCTCATGTTATGTGCCAGAGGTACCTTTTTAAAATCAATTGTGTAGAATCTAGACTACTAGTGGCTTGAAGATTCTGGATTCTGGGATTCTGTCTCAGTAATTACTGACAGGTAGTTGGTTGATGCCATGGAGCCTTGGTCACAGATTGGGATGCCTAGAGCTGTTTTCTTACCTGTCTGCCAAAGTTCTATAGTCAGAATGACTACCAATAGAGTGCTTAACACTGTATACTTATTAGCTGTCTTCTCCTTTTTTTTTTTTTTTTGCTTTTACTAGCACTTTTAATCCCAGATAAATGTTTACATTAACACTCTATTCCAAGATTTGCATTTGAGAGAACCCAAACTCAGACAATACTCACCACATACACCAGTAATATATTCATACATAACAAAACATATTAAATACTTATTATGGCTTTACTATTAGCAATAATTCAAATTGGAAATAGTACAAATATCAATTATTACTACAAGAAATAATCAATTTTCTTTTGGTAATCAATTAATGAAATAACATAGTAAGAAGAAATGAAAAATAATGAATCATTAGACATTAATAGACATTACAGATATACTTAGTTCAAATAAAATTGATGTAAGAGAATGCATAAACAACAAACTTACAAATTTTTTATGGTTTAACATGATGTGATAAAAATCAGAATAACTATTACTACTGTGAGAGTCATTATTTGAAAGAATTAATAGAAAACTATGTGGGCTAGAGATATAATTGCATTTTTCTGTTAGTATAGTGATAAAAATCAGCAAAATTTTATCGTTTTGTAGCTAGAGTTTTCCTGGTCCTGCCTGGCCCACGGTCAGGACAAATCTCTCTCACCCTCCAAGGCGCAGCTGCTCAAACCCAACCAAGTAAACACACAGAGACTTAAATTGCTCACAAACTGTATGGCCATGGCAGGCTTCTTGTTATCTTCTATCTTAAATTAACCCATTTCTATTAATCTATAAGTTGCCATGTGGCTCGTGGCTTACTGGTACCTTACATCTCGCTTTTCATGGCAGGTGGCTGGCAGTGTCTCCCTGCCTCAGCCTTCCACTTCCCAGAATTCTCATCTCTCCTTGTCCCGCCTATACTTCCTGCCTGGCTACTAGCCAGTTGGCTTTATTTATCAATCAATAATCCACAGCATTGCCTTTTTCTTCTGTGTAGGTTTTACTTTAATACAGAATTTACTTAACCACACAGAAACACAAACATCCTACTCTCAAACATGATTATATTTCTACTTTAATATGGGGATTTCTACATTATTTCAGTTTAATCACTGTTGTTGTGACAAAATGTGGCTTAGGGAAGGGGGAGTTTATTTGGATTAGGATTTCGATTTCTCCATTATTACAGAGACGTCAAAAAAGGAACTTAAGCCGGGCGGTGGTGGCGCACGCCTTTAATCCCAGCACTCGGGAGGCAGAGGCAGGCGGATCTTTGTGAGTTCGAGGCCAGCCTGGGCTACCAAGTGAGTTCCAGGAAAGGCGCAAAGCTACACAGAGAAACCCTGTCTCGAAAAAACCAAAAAAAAAAAAAAAAAAAAAAAAAAAAAAAAAAAAAAAAAAAAAAAGGAACTTAAAACATCATATCTATGTTCAAGAACAGAGAGGAAAAAACACATCCTTGATTGCTGCTCGTTTGCTCTTAGCTACCTTATAGGCTCTTACATTCTTCAGCACCCTCTGGCTAGGGAATTGTGGCTTCCACAATGGGCCATGTCATCCTATATCAATTACCAGTCAAAGAAATTCCTAACAGATATGCCCAAACAGATATAATCTATGAAATTCTTCATTAAGACTCTTAAAAGATTCTTAAAATATTTGAAGATTTTAGGAGTCACCTGGATTCCTAAAACCCATTCTTTCAGGCTAAGTCTTTCTGTATTTCTCCCCATCCCCTTCTTCCTCTACACTGCTTACTTTCACCGTCCTCAAAGATACCTCACGCCATCTTGATTCCCATCTGTCTTTCTCCATCCAATGTCATCTTATTCTTTTACTATGATTTTTTTAAGCTAAAAATTACTGAGGAAAGTTATCAAATCTTGTAAACTAAATCTAAAAAAATATATATTCAGTTGTTCTTATGGGATGATATACTCCAATAAATTGAATTAAAATATTATGGGATTTTAGAAATAGGAGTAAAGTAGAATGCTATCCTCTCAATGTGGAAAATTCATCAGAAATTAAGAAAATTGTGGCCATATTCACCAAGCCAAACCAAATCAAGTTTATCTTAAATTGTTCTTTTAAGGTTATTAATGCAGATTTACTTTTTGTGAAGTGTTCTCATTAAAATACCTTAGGTAGGAAATGCTTTCTTACTATTTAATTACTGTCCACACATGTCTAAGTTTTTTGTTACTTCAAAGTATTCATTGCTAGCTTTTAAGAAATATGGGTAATAATCATATGCACAATAATATTTTTTAACCATTGACAACCAATAGAAGACCCATGGGGGTGGATCACAATGACAACTATGTGGTTGAATAAGAAGATAATATGAAAAACTCCAATGAAACTACAGTGCATATCAAATAGAACCAACAAGATGTGGGCCAGATACAAGCAATTAAATAAAATGTCATTTAATGGTTCTAATTTCTGAATCAATTAAAACCCCTACTTTGCGTTTTAGTGTTTGATATCTGGTAAACTAACACTGCTACATCTTTTCTACCTATTCCCCTAGTTTTATTCTCTACTGTAATATGAGTGGTTAGCAGAGAACCCAATTTGTTTACCAGTATCCAGGTAGGGTGGCTCACAACTGTCTGTAACTCCAGCTCAAGGAATAACTAGTAACGCTGACCTCAGCAGTCACTAGCATTCATGTGAATGCACCTATTACCACACACAAAACACATATCTACAAATAATGTTAATAAACAATAAATCCTTAAAAAAAAAACTGACTTTAAGTTTTGAGCCAAAATACTTTTTTCTGTAAGAAGGTTGATGAGATAATGCCTAAAATTACGAACTAAGATATGCCAATGGAAGTGTGGAAAGGTGAAATACGATTGCTATTCTCTCTTTAAAATCTAATGTATTAATAAAAACCATCAGAATATTATGACTTTTGTATACAGTTTAATAAGTTCAAACATGTCTAACTGTGTTTCTGACTTCTTCATTCCCTGGGAGTCATTAAGATGATGATAGATGATAAACAGGTGATAAACAGACAGAATGATAGCTGATTATCTCACATCTGGATCACAACAGCTTCATATGCCTGCATGAGATGAGGCACAAGATCTTGATTACAGAGCATTGAACTTGAGGCATAAAAAAGCTACCACCTTTGATACTGGAGAGATGTCTCAGAATTTAAGAGTGCTTAATGCTCTTACAGGGGACCCAAGTTTGGTTCCCAGCATCCATGTCAGACAACTCACACAACTGTCTGTGACTCCAGCACAAGGGACAGACTTGGTGTGGCCCTTGCTTCTGGCTTCTGAGGCATTCATCTGTACTTACTCAAACACTGACACATAACCACACACAAAACTAAAATAACAAAAGTAAATCTAAAGTTTGCCACATTATTAAAATACAATTAGAATTTGCATTTTATTGAGGTAGATAAATTTTATTAAATGTGTATGGATGTAAAAAAAAAAAAGACTGCCCATAGGACAAACAATCTGGAGCTAAAAGAACAGAGCTGGTAGTTCTGTAATGGCTAAATTCTGGATATAACTCAGCATTGTAGCAACTGAACAGCATGGTATTGAGATTAAAACAGGCATGTGAACAAATAAAACAGAACAGAGATGCCAGAAATAAATCCACACAACTTAAGACAAATGATCCTCAACAAAGGCATCAAAAGTGTACAGCAGAGAAACAGCAGCCTTTCAACAAATGGTGGTAGGAAATTGAACCCCTACATCTCATTCTATTTAAAAAAAAATCAGCTGACGACTTCCCTTCTGGACCAGAGGTGAGTGCCTGGGTCCAGCCCGGACCCCATCCCTGGCCACCTGCCACCCCGGGAGGACCTGCCCAGCTTGGCGCCGGGTTCTGGCCACTGGGCAGCTCCCCTTCTAGCCCCACCGGGAGGGATCCCCATTTCCAAGCCCCCGGCAGCCCCTGCAGTCTCCGCGCCCTGCCCCCACGCCCATCTGCCAAGACCCCACCCACTTCCTGAGACTTAGAGACCGGCCCCCAGCTCCCAGCCTGCCCCCGACGACTTCCCTTCTTGACCAGAGGTGAGTACCCGGGTCCAACCCGGACCCCATTCCTGGCCACCAGCCACTCCTGAGAGGCCTGCCCAGCTCGGCGCCGGGTTCTGGCCACCGGGCAGCTCCCCTTCTAGCCCCACCGGGAGGGATCCCCATTTCCAAGCCCCTGGCAGCCCCTGCAGTCTCCGCGCCCTGCCCCCACGCCCATCTGCCCAAGACCCCACCCACTTCCTGAGACTTAGAGACCGGCCCCCAGCTCCCAGCCTGCCCCTGACGACTTCCCTTCTGGACCAGAGGTGAGTGCCTGGGTCCAGCCCGGACCCCATCCCTGGCCACCAGCCACTCCTGAGAGGCCTGCCCAACTTGGCACCAGGTTCTGGCCACCGGGCAGCTCCCCTTCTAGCCCCACCGGGAGGGATCCCCATTTCCAAGCCCCCGGCAGCCCCTGCAGTCTCCACGCCCTGCCCCCACGCCCATCTGCCCAAGACCCCACCCACTTCCTGAGACTTAGAGACCGGCCCCCAGCTCCCAGCCTGTCCCCGACTGCCATTCTGGACCAGAGCTTGCCCCTGACTTCCCTTCTGGACCAAAGAGTTGGACAAGAGAACTCCCTTTTGGACAAGAGAGAGAGTCTTCCTGAGTCTGTCAGCTCTTTGTGAAACAAGTCCACTGATAAGACCAAGAAGGAATCACAAGGAGATGGGCAGACGTCAAAGCAGAAGTACATACAGCAAAATGAAGAGCAATACAGCATCACCAGAACCTAGCTCGCCTCCAACATCTAGACCTGAACACCAAAAATTGGAAGAAGCAGAAGAAAGTAGCCTTATGAGTAACTTCATGAAGAAGGTAGAGGCTTGTGTAGAGGAAAAGACAAGAAAATTGGAAGAACGCTGTAAACAACTAGAGGAAAGGGCAAACAAATTAGAAGAAAACAATAAAGCCCTCCAAGAAAACAATAAAGTCCTGGAAGAAAACATTAAAATCCTGGAAGAAAACAATAAAGCACTGAAAGAAAATCATGAAAAAGCAATGAAACAAACAAAGGAAACAGTCCAAGATCTGAAAAGGGAATTTGAAAAAATGAAAAAGACACAAACAGAGGGAATGCTGGAAATAGAAAACCTGAGTAAAAGATCAGGAACTTCGGATGCAAGTATAACCAACAGAATGCAAGAGATGGAAGAGAGGATTTCTGGCATTGAAGATACAGTAGAAGAAATAGTTCCATCAGTCGAAGGAAACACTAAAGCCAACAAAGTCATGAACCAAAATGTCCAAGAAATCTGGGACACCATAAAAAGACCAAACTTACGAATTATAGGGATAGAAGAAGGTGAAGAATACCAACTCAAAGGCACAGAAAATATATTCAACAAAATTATAGAAGAAAACTTTCCCAACTTAAAGAAGGAAATGCCTATGAAGATACAAGAAGCCTATAGAACACCAAACAGACTAGACCCCCCAAAAAAGTCCCCTCGACACATAATAATTAAACAACTAAATGTACAGAATAAAGAAAGAATATTAAGAGCAGCCAAGGAAAAAGGCCAAGTGACCTATAAAGGTAAACCCATCAGAATAACACCCGATTTCTCAATGGAGACTTTGAAAGCCAGAAGGACCTGGACAGATGTAATGCAGATACTAAGAGACCATGGATGTCAGCCAAGACTAATATACCCAGCAAAACTTTCAATCATCATAGACGGAAGGAACAAGACATTCGAAGACAAAGCCAGATTTAAACAATACCTATCCACAAACCCAGCCCTACAGAAAGCACTAGAAGGAAAATTCCAACCGAGGGAAGTCAGATACACACTTGAAAACACAGGCAATAGATAAAGCCACAACAGTAAACCCCAAAGAAGAGAAGTACACACACACTACCACCAAAAATAACAGAAATGAAGAATCACTGGTCATTAATATCCCTTAATATCAACGGACTTAATTCACCTATAAAAAGACATAGACTTACAGAATGGATACGAAAGCAGGACCCATCCTTCTGCTGCATACAAGAAACACATCTCAAATTCAAAGATAGACACTACCTAAGAATAAAAGGCTGGGAAAAGTCTTTTCAATCAAATGGTCTTAAGAAACAAGCAGGGGTAGCCATCCTGATATCCAACAAAATAGACTTCAAACTAAAATCAATCAAAAGAGATCAAGAAGGACATTACATCCTCGTCACAGGAAAGATCGACCAAGATGAAGTTTCAATTCTGAACATATATGCCCCAAACATAAGGGCACCCACATATGTAAAAGAAACATTACTAAAGCTTAAACCACATATAAAACCCCACACATTAATAGTGGGAGATCTCAACACCCCACTTTCACCACTGGACAGATCTCCCAAATCGAAACTTAACAGAGAAATAAAGGACTTAACCGATGTCATGACCCAATTGGACCTAATAGATATCTACAGAACATTCCATCCTAACAAGAAAGAATATACTTTCTTCTCAGCACCCCATGGAACTTTCTCTAAAATCGACCACATACTTGGCCACAAAGCAAATCTCAACAGATACAAAACAATCAGAATAACCTCCTGTGTTCTATCAGATCACCATGGTTTAAAGCTAGATTTCAACAACAACAAAAACTACAGAAAACCTACAGCCTCATGGAAACTGAATAATGCTCAACTGAATCACCAATGGGTTAAGGAAGAAATAAAGAAAGAAATTAAAGACTTCCTAGAGATCAATGAAAATGAAGACAACACATACCCAAACTTATGGGACACTATGAAAGCAGTGCTAAGAGGGAAATTCATAGCACTAAATGCCCACATAAAGAAGTTGGAGAAATCGCACACTAGTGAATTAACAGCACATCTGAAAGCTCTAGAACAAGAAGAAGCAAAGTCTCCCAGGAAGAATAGACGCCAGGAAATTATCAAAGTGAGAGGTGAAATTAATAAATTAGAAACTAAGAGAATAATACAAAAAATTAATGAAACAAAGAGTTGGTTCTTTGAGAAAATCAACAAGATAGACAAGCCCTTATCCAAACTAACCAAAAGACAGAGAGAGAGAATCCAAATCAACAAAATCAGAAATGAAAAGGGGGACATAACAACAGACATTGAGGAAATCCAGAGAATTATAAGGTCATATTTCAAAAACCTCTACTCCACAAAACTGGAAAACCTAAAAGAAATGGACATTTTTCTGGATAGATACCACATACCTAAGTTTAATCAAGACCAGATAAACTATTTAAATAGTCCAATAACCCCTAAGGAAATAGAAACAGTCATTAAAGGTCTCCCAACCAAAAAAAGCCCAGGACCAGATGGTTTCAGTGCAGAATTCTACCAGATCTTCAAAGAAGAGTTAATACCAATACTCTCTAAATTGTTCCACATAATAGAAACAGAAGGAACATTACCCAACTCCTTCTATGAGGCTACAATTACCCTGATTCCTAAACCAAACAAGGATGCAACAAAGAAAGAGAACTACAGACCGATCTCCCTCATGAACATTGATGCAAAAATACTCAATAAAATACTGGCAAACAGACTCCAAGAACACATCAGAACAATTATCCACCATGATCAAGTAGGCTTCATCCCAGGGATGCAAGGGTGGTTCAACATACGAAAGTCCATCAATGTAATACACCATATAAACAAACTCAAAGAAAAAAACCACATGATCGTCTCACTAGATGCAGAAAAGGCATTTGACAAAATCCAACACCCCTTCATGATAAAAGTCTTGGAGCGATCAGGAATACAGGGAACATACCTAAACATAATAAAGGCAATATATAGCAAACCAACAGCCAACATCAAATTAAATGGAGAGAAACTCAAAGCAATTCCACTAAAATCAGGAACGAGACAAGGCTGTCCACTCTCCCCATACTTATTCAATATAGTACTTGAAGTTCTAGCCAGAGCAATAAGACAACATAAGGAGATTAAGGGGATTCAAATTGGAAAGGAAGAAGTCAAGCTTTCCCTATTTGCAGACGACATGATAGTATACTTGAGTGACCCCAAAGATTCCACCCAGGAATTGATAAAGCTTATAAACACCTTCAGCAACATAGCAGGATACAAGATCAACTCAAAAAAATCAGTAGCCCTCCTATATACAATGGACAAAGAAGCTGAGAAGGCAATTAGAGATACATCACCCTTTACAATAGCCAAAAATGACATAAAATACCTTGGGGTAACACTAACCAAGCAAGTGAAGGACCTATATGACAAGAACTTTAAGTCCCTGAAAAAAGAAATTGAAGAAGATTTCAGAAAATGGAAAGATCTTCCATGCTCATGGATAGGCAGGGTTAACATAGTAAAAATGGCAATCTTACCAAAAGCAATTTACAGATTCAATGCAATCCCCATCAAAATACCAACACATTTCTTCACAGATCTGGAAAGAACAATACTCAACTTCATATGGAAAAACAAAAAACCCAGGATAGCTAAAAGAAACCTGTACAATAAAACAACTTCTGGAGGCATCACAATCCCCGACTTCAAGCTCTACTATAGAGCTACAGTAATAAAAACAGCCTGGTATTGGCATAAAAACCGACATGTGGACCAATGGAATCGAATTGAAGACCCTGACATTAACCCACACACCTATGGACATATAATTTTTGACAAAGAAGCCAAAAGTGTACAATGGAAAAAAGAAAGCATCTTCAACAAATGGTGCTGGCATAACTGGATATCAGCGTGTAGAAGGCTGCAAATAGATCCATATCTGTCACCGTGCACAAAACTTAAGTCCAAGTGGATCAAAGACCTCAACATAAATCCAGCTACTCTGAACCTGCTAGAAGAAAAAGTAGGAAATAGTCTTGAACGCCTTGGCATAGGAGATCACTTCCTAAATATAACACCAGTAGCGCAGACACTGAGACAAACAATCAATCAATGGGACCTCTTGAAACTGAGAAGCTTTTGTAGAGCAAAGGATACGGTCAACAAGGCAAAGCGACAGCTTACAGAATGGGAAAAGATCTTCACCAACCCCACATCTGACAGAGGACTGATATCCAGAATATATAAGGAACTCAAGAAATTAGACATCAAAAGGACCAACAGGCCAATTGAGAAATGGGCTTTAGAACTAAACAGAGAATTCTCAACAGAGGAATTCCAAATGGCTGAAAGACATTTAAGGAATTGCTCGACTTCCCTAATCATCAGGGAAATGCAAATCAAGACAACTCTGAGATACCACCTTACACCTGTCAGAGTGGCTAAGATCAAAAACACTGAAGACACTTTATGCTGGAGAGGATGTGGAACTAGGGGAACTCTCCTCCACTGCTGGTGGGAATGCAAGCTTGTACAACCACTTTGGAAATCAATATGGCGCTTTCTTAGAAAATTGGGAATCAATCTCCCCCAAGATCCAGCTATACCACTCTTGGGCATATACCCAAGAAATGCTCAATCATACCACAAGAGCACTTGCTCAGCTATGTTCATATCAGCATTGTTTGTAATAGCCAAAACCTGGAAACAACCTAGATGCCCTTCAACTGAAGAATGGATAAATAAATTGTGGCACATATACACAATGGAATACTACTCAGCAGAGAAAAACAACGACATCACACGGTTTGCAGGCAAATGGATGGATCTAGAAAAAATCATCCTGAGTGAGGTAACCCAGACTCAGAAAGACAAATATGGTATGTACTCACTCATAGGAAGATGCTAGATGTGGAACAAGGATGACTAGACTGCTACTCACATCACCAGTGAGGCTACCTGGAAAATGGGACCCCAAAAAAAGACACGGAGAAATGGACAAGATCTACATGAATAGCCTGGTCATGAGTGGGAACAATGAAGGGCGACAGTCGAGGGAAAGAGTGGGAGATCCTAGCTGGATCAAGAAAAGAGAGGGAGAACAAGGAATAGGAGACCATGGTAAAAGAAGACCACATGAGAAGGTGAGAAGGGGAGGAAGCAGAGAGCTAGGGAGGCCCACGAAGATCCACAAAGATACCCCCTCAAAAGACTGCTGGCAATGGTCGCGAGACGGCAGGAACTGACCTACTCTGGTGATGGGATGGCCAGACACCCAAATAGTGGTGCCATAAACCCCATCCAAGGACTGAGGAATCTGAAGGCAGACATCCACGGCTGGTCCCCTGGTGGAGCACTGGGAGTCTAATTAGTGAGTAAGAAGAGGATTTATATGAGCGAGAATTGTTGAAGCCAAGGTTGGATAAAGCACCGGGACAAATAACCAAATGAATGGAAGCACAGGATCTATGAACCAAAGGCTGAGGGGCCCCCAACTGGATCAGGCCACCTGAACGGGTGAGACAGTCAGTTGGCTTGATCTGTTTGGGAGGCAGCTGTGCATTGGTGCCAGGTCCTGGGCTCGTTGCATGAGTTGGCTGTTTGAATCCTGGGACTTATGCAGGGACACTTGGCTCGGTCTGGGAGGGGGGAATGGACCTGCCTGGACCGAGTCTACCAGGTCAACCCCGGTCCTCGGGGGAGACCTTGATCTGGAGGAGGTGGGAATGGGGGGTGGGCTGGGGGGAGGGGTGGGCGAGAGGGGGAGAACAGGGGTTTCTGTGGCTATTATGTTGAACTGAATGGTGTTATAAAATAATAAAAAAAAAAAAAAAAATCAACTCAAATTTGATCAAAGACCTAAATGTATGGTGTGAAACTGAAATACAGTAAATGGAGGGGAAGCACTCCAGACACTGTCATGCTCAAGGTTTTCCCTCACGGGACTCCAAAATCACAGGAAACAAAGGCAAGATTTAACAAATGGGCTTAAATCACAGTAAAAGGCTGCACATCAAAGGGGAATAGTCAGTAAAATGAAAAGGAAAATTACAGAGTGTGAGCTATATGTTTAACAGGAATTCAATAAGTGGAACACACAGAATCAACTTTTAAAAATAAAGCTCAGGGAACACTGAAAAAATAATATGAGTGAAAATGTCATTTAAAAAAAAAAACAGAGAATCAGAAAGTTTGCTATGAGATTTCATCTCCTAGAGATTTTTATCTCTTTATAACATCAAACATATTGAAAAGTTGTCATCAACAGTACTTTCTAAACATGAGTTGAACCAGGACAACAATGAAGAGTAGATGAAGGAAAGCCCACAGAAGCCTCAGCCTTACACAAGGAACGACAGGCAAATGAGGAATGCTGAGAGTGGATGAAAGGGTCTTCTCAGGGAACAATATACAAACTGTTTTTCCAATATCAAATGATCAGCCCTGAAAAGAAACACACAAGTAACATAGAGACTGAACAAATTGTATTTAAATTATATATACTTGTATCCATATATATCTTTGCACGTAACAGCAATCACTGAAAAAAGAGTGACTGTGAATTTAAAAGAGAACAAGGAGGGATGTATAGGAAGTTATGTAGCAAAGAAGGGGAGGGAGAGATGATGTAACTATACTAGAATTTTAAAAAGAATAGATAACATTAGAAACAAGCAATGAACTTAACAATGGGCAAATACACTGAATAGATACTTCTTTTCTCTAATGAAGAAATAGAGATAGCTAAGTAGTACATGAAAAATTGCACAATAGCATCAGCCACCATGGAAATGCAAAAACATGAGCCAAACCACTGTAAGGTACAATCTCACCACAATTAGAATGTCTAGTATCAAAAATAAATAAATAAATAGAAATTGCCACTGTTAGTGGCAATGTAAATTGGTATCATTACCATGGTGAACAGTATGAGGATTCCCAAAGTCCTACATGATTCAACCATAGCAGTCTTGGATTTTTAGCCAAAGAAAAGGAAATTAACAAACCAAGGCATAATTACATATTTATGTTTGCCACAGCACTTTTCAAAATAGCTAAGATCTAACATCATATTAAGTTCCTGTCATGAGGTAGATCTATATACATACACTTAGAGAAAGAGGGCACAGATAGAAAAAGGGAGAAAAAATAGTACATTAATGATAAAGATGAATTAAAACCTACTATATTTAGCAAAATGATAGAACCATGAGACCTATGATAAGTAAAATGAACCAATAAACTAGACATAGAAATGGAGATACCTCATATTCTCTCCCATATGATTGCTGTGGGATGTCTTTCTGTATGCTGTGAATATGTGTTGCTCTGATTGGTTGATAAATAAAACACTGATTGGCCAGTAGCCAGACACAAATTATAGGTGGGGTGAGCAGATGAGGAGAATTCTGGGAAGAGGAAGGAATGAATGAGGAGTCACCTGCCAGACACAAAGGAAGCAAGATGTCAAGGCAGAACTGAGAAAAGATATCAAGCTACATGGCTAAACATATACAAGAATTGTGAGTTAAATTAATTGTAAGAGCTAGTCAATAATAAACCTGAGATAATGGCCAAGCTGTTATAATTCATATAAGCTGCTGAGTGTTTACTTGGGTCTGAGCAGCTGCAGGACTGGGCAGGGTACAGGGAAACTTCCAGCTACATTTGGTATACCAATGTAGGGCTCTCAAATTTCCATAAGGCCTAAAAGAGTTTAAAAAGAGCTTCTAAACATACAATAACAGAGCCAAAAACAGCTTTCTAGTTCATGTCTCATGTGGGTTGAGATATAGAGATGCCAAATAACAGAGACCCAGTGGTGTGCAAACTTGATCTACAGTATGGCGGGTTCATGGCATATGGACTTGTACAGCATGGTGGATTCCTGCCTCTGTACATAGTGATGTCTGTAAGCTGTGCAACATGGTGCATGGTGGATATAGCTTTTGCTAGTACAGACTAAAAAAAAAAAAAAAAAGCAAAGAAAGAAAAGGTTTTGGGGCTACATGCTGCTGGATGAAAGCATAGACACACTGCTTAACAGAATTAGTGATGAGCATGGTCCCCCCAGAGCTTGTAGTAAACATAGTTCCGCCATGTTGGAAAGCTGAGGTGGGCAAAGCCAGCAGCCAAAGCTGCCATTTCAGTTCTAGTATTGCTGCAGTTTAAAGCAACAGATTCCCAATAAACAGATTCAGATGAAGTAAACCTCTAAATGGTTTACAATGTGTATAAAAATTATACCTAGGATTGGAAGAGAGAGGAAAAGGAGTATAGACAGTCATATAATGAAATAGAAAGTTTTAAAAAATAAAGTCTTTAAAGAGTAGAAGTGATATAGAAATAAGACATCTAAAGATGTAAAGATAGAAATCAAATAGAGAGTCTGGATTATATTGTCTTTGGGATTTTTAACTACAGAGAGACATTTGATTATAAAGGCCATTAAGTTAAATCAATATATGTATTTTAAAGGTATTTTGATTTCAAAATTTGGATCTAAGGATATGCTTCTTTGGAAAGGAGGCTCTGCTTTTGTTTCCACAGGAATCAAGAGGCTTTGTTCCAGGTTAAGATGGATCAGATTTGATCCAGCCAGACCTCCTGAACTTTAACAAATGGTACCTATCAACAAAGGTTATAGCCGGTCTTTCCAAGACTTGATCATTGTCTCAAATTTTCTCAGGATCCCTGTAAGACTATTAGCACACCAATAAGCAGGAAATTATGCCCACATTCCCAAAATTGGGAATTATGGATTATGGATATTTGTCTTTGTTAGAGATTGGTCACAAATTGTTATTGGTCATAGTCAATATCTTTCTAAAAGAAAAAAGAGAGATATGATATAGATATGATAGAATGAAAGGGAAGATTATTGATTCTACTTTTAAAGAACAACTTAAATTGCTCTGGATTTTAGTCTATTGATAAAAATTTAAAGTTAACTTTGTTATACTGTATGTATATTTCTATTCTTGTTTAAGGTATGTTTGTGCAGCTCATTTGAAATTGTAATGTATAATTAAGAAATACAGATTAATAATTAGTCTCTATGATAATCAAACTTATAGTCATGTTAGTTAAGTTTTCTAGGTATACATAGACAATTAGGTAGGTTATCACAAACACTTCAAAGACATACAGAACATGGCATTTAAAATGTTTTAAGAACTTAGACTTTCTGGACATTGAGACATGTCTGCTTCTGGCAGCACCAATCTACTTCAGAGAAGATACTGGGCATTGAAGAAACTCATGATGGAATTTGCTCTCTGTGTGGCAAAAGTTAGCCACTGGGCAAAAAAGGGCCCTGCATTGACTGATTGAAAGTATGTTGTATAAACTGGATATGCAGGACCCCTAGGAAGGTGACCACTGAACTTTGCAAGACAAAATGGTTCTGCAGGTTCCTGCTTCACAGAGGAGACTGCCAGACATTCTACAGGACACAGAGAAAAGCAACTGAGAGATGCTAGGCCTATAGGCTGAAGAAGGATGCCCCAATGTTGCAGAGGAACTTTGGGTAACTGTCCAGGTAGCCAGCTGTCTCTGTCATTCTAAATTTTAGGGAGTTGCTTACAATGTTCTTCCTGTTTACTTAGGTAATATTATATCCTTCTGGTGTCTTTGATGTAGTATATGCAGGGATATTACAACTAGATTGTTGTAATTTTCCTTGGTCATGATAAAAGATAAATTAGATATGAAACCTTAGAGTCACAAATATAGAATAGCTAGAATATTTTCTTTAATTTTGCCAAACACAAATAGACTAGATATTATTACTGTAATTCTTGCTTGATAACTGTTTTGTTATATATAATGTTACTATGTTAAAGTCAAAATCTTCCTTTTTGATTAGACAAAAAAGAGAAGTACTGTGGGATGTCTTTCTGTATGCTGTGAATATGTGTTGATTTGATTGGTTGATAAATAAAACACTGGTTGGCCAGTAGCCAGAAACAAAGTATAGGTGGGGTGAGCAGATGAGAATTCTGGGAAGAGGAAGGGCTGAGTGTGGAGTCACCAGCCAGACACAGAGGAAGGAAGATGTCAAGGCAGAAATGAGAAAAGGTACCAAGCCATGTGGCTAAGCATACATAAGAACTGTGGGTTAAATTAAAATGTAAGAGCTAGTCAGTAATAAGCCTGAGCTAATGGCCAAGCAGTTATAATTAATATAAGCCTCTGTGAGCTTACTTGTGGAACATGAGTGGGAGAGATTTGTCCTGACCTCAGGGCCTGGGCAGGACTGGAGAAACCTTCCTACTACACATGATAAAACAAAAACAAAAACAAAAAAAAAAAAAAAAAAAAAGCTTGAACTAAAACTACAATAATGATTACTAGAGTTTAGGAAGGATATGTGATCAAGGTCAGGTGGAAAAATATTGCCTGATATAATCAATGCACACTGTATGCCAATAATGAACAAGTACACTCAACTCCATTAATATGTGTGATCAATCCATGTTAAGTACAATAAGAAAATGAATATATACTACTCTCATTTATATGATATAGGCACTGGGAAATGTATACTATAAGGAAGGTTATCAAACATAAAGAAAATCATCTCTACAGGGAAATAAGACTAGAATAAACAAGGATTGCTTTATACAATCACGAACTCACACACCTGCCTTTGAACTAAGCCAGTCCCAGTAATTGCTGAGATTCTCTCTAGGTAGAGGTACAATGACCAAGAAATATTGCTTCTTTCCAGCCACAGACTATTAAACAAGACCCACTGAGCTACAGATTTTAAGTACACAAGACATCTCCTTCCACGTACTTCCTGCTGCTCTAGTATGTCATCATGTTAATCACAAGGAATCTGTGCTATAGAGTCCCTAAAGGCAATCATGCATATGCAGTCTCTAAAGTTCAGGGAAACTCAAGACATAGGAGTCAAACTTGAACAACAGAAGGTAGAACCTGACTATGGATCCAATGGAAAACTCGTTCTTACCTACCTTGGCCCTTCTCATCCTGCTAAAGGCATTTTCATAGCAATGCAGCTGAAAGGTGCTTGCAAGACTGCTCAGAATTATGATTACAAGGATGAATGAATCCTGAACTGAACATGATTGCACTGACCTATCCCTGCCTGCATCACCCCCTTGTCCCAGACGCCTACAATTGCCAGTATGCTTCTGTTTCCATAATGTGACATATAACCCTCTTCCACTATCATTAATTTTCTCTAGACTGCAGGAAAAAACACAAATTTGGATGCTTCATGTGGATAAGATGTATAAACACAAGTGCACTGCTGAGAAATTAGCAAAAACTGGCACCAAACTGTTAAGATTTCTATCGCTCTAATTAAAATAAGAACCCGCTCCTATAAAAACTCTTACATGGCAGAAATCTCATGAGATAAAGGATAACACCCTCACCAGCTATGAGCTTAAAATAAAATGGCAAGCCACATAAATAAAAGAGCTGACAGGGGTGAGAATAAGCAACACAGAAATCCAGGCAAAGAACCTAAGATTAGAAAACTGTTATGGGTGATCTATTAAATGTCTGTGAGTAGTTTCATTGTTTCTATTTGTTGCAAAGACCTACTAATTCATTTATGTTTTAATCTGATTCTGCAAGTCTTTAACACATTTACAAATCTTTTGATATGCTCCTTAGAGGCTAGGAAGGTCTCTGAAGCCTTCTAGTATTTCTCCATCACAGTTACCACTGGTTCTTACTCATATGCTTAACAGCCTAACATCACTAATTCTGGAGTCCCGTCCTGTGTCTGTAAACCCAACATTTGGTAACTGACCCTCAGGGATATTAGATGTATTTCTAGACCTCAATCCCCACACAGTTAATAATAGTATCCCTTTCCTCCATTTTTTTCACCTGCTTTTTTACATAGCTGTTCCTTTTTACTCTTTAAGGACTGACCCCAATTCACATATTCTGAAAAATATCCTCAGGCGTGAAACCCAGACACATTTTTTCCATTTGAAAAAAAAAAAATGGAAGATTTTTCTCAAGAATCTCCTTGCTACATGATCTTCCATCTGAAAGAGTTGCCCCCTACACTTCCTTCATGTGTATAGTTGCTTATAATTTGAAATAACATCTAGAAACAGTTCTCAACTTTAGCTAAAATAAAGCATCTATAGCACTGTGCTTAAAAGCAAAACACCAACAGTAATATTAGGGTGTAAACGAAATCATCAATCCTGTGGAGATGACTAAGTAAGTTACTATTCACATTTATGTTTTTTTTCCATCCTACCTTAGAAAAGAATAACAAATGGAACTGGGAAGTTTTCTCAGAGGTCAGGAGTGCACACTCTTCCTTCAGAGGTCCTGAGTTAGATTCCCAGCACTGTGTCCTCAGGCATCTCACAACCACATGTAAGTTCCAGGTCTAGAGTAATCTAGTACACTTGAGTTCTGTTGTCACCTACATCAGATAGATATACTCACACAGACACATACACATAATTAAAAACCAAAAAAAAGAATAGTATAGAAATGAGTTTAGGATAAATTAATACATTTCTGAAAAAATGCACATACACACACACACACACACACACACACACACACACACACACACACACAGAAAAATCTAGAGAGGAAATTGCCTCTGTGGTATTTTTAAGATCATTTGTTTTGAAAATGTAAATTTTAAAATGATTTTTTATTGGTAATTGCTAAGAAAACTATGTCTCTCTCTCTCCTTCCCTCTTTCCTTCTTCCTTCCCTCCTTTTCTCCCTTCCTTAAAGTTATTTTCTTGCCCCTTCATAGCTGACTGTTGGTTCTGATCCCCAGTCTGAGCCTCTCTCTCTCTCTGCTTCCTTTGGTGCTGTTTTACCCTGTGAAACTCTCTTCTCTTGCTATTGTTGAAAAGCAAAATGAAGGCTCCACCTTCTGCAGCAAATGTGACACTCCAATTTTCAGGAAGGATTTGAATAGTAAACACTTGACACAATTTATTTCCTTTTAAAGTGTCAGACTCAGAGTCTCCCCTGAGCCCCGGTTTGAATATTTGAAAACTTCCTTTATGTCTTTCAAATCCTGACAGGCATGGGGGATTCAGAACACGACAGCAATATGTCAAACTGCATCAGTCCCTCAGTCTTTCAGTCTCCAGGAATAATGAAGACTGTCTTTAAGATGAGTTCCCAGAGAGTGATTCCATCAAAGTCAGTACAAACAAGAATTCTTTCCCCAAGCACTCAAAAACTCATGCTAATTAGACCCAGAAATGAGTTAGGTCAACCAATCAATTCTCCATATTCCGCCATTCATCTCATAACCACTGTTTTTTAGAAAAAAAATCAAGCATGAGCTATGAACTTTAGTACTTGAACTATTGAGAAATTAGAAATTAATGGATAAATATTTCTATCAAAATGTACCCTGTATATCTTAATTACATTTGAACTGAGAAGTAAATTATCAATATGGTAATCTGAGATTCTGAGATAAATATCTCACAGAATCTCTGAACTCTGAAAGCCGGACACTTTTATTCAGTGCCCAAGCTTGATAATATATTAGCTATGTGAATTTAACAAATTTATATAACTTCATTTGTGTTTCTGATTTTCATTCTCATTAGGAAAAGATGATGATTCTCTATGATGGAACTGTTTGACATTTAAGTGAATTTTTAAGTACATGAAAAATACAATAATTCAATGTGTTATCAATATTTTCATCATGCATAACTTTATGATTATTGTTATCACTACTATAAATTGATTAAATTATTTTACTATCTCTGGGAAACTAGTAATGATTTTCAGTAAATTGGGGTTTGAAAAATTTGTCTTCTCTGAACTTTTATGAAGTAGTAGATTGCTCTCTTTTGAAGTATAGCAGCTGTATTATTAGAAGAATGAACCACAGATACAATGCAAGTACTTCATTAGTTTTCATTTTACTCACGTGAATCACACCACAGATTGCCAAAACTAATGGTAGTTTACTTTAAACATTGTAAGTGGATAGTTACTAATTATTAAATGAATGATTTTATAAGAATACATACACATATTATATATATATATTCATTTCAACTTATTGATGAGATACTATGACTGCTCAAGCAGTTGTCACATGACTTTTCTTGAGGATACATGCAGAGAATCAATGCAGATGGAAAGGGCACTGACAAACCAGAGAAAGGAGTCCATCCAAGCTCAGCTTGGTGAGCGAATGATTTTATCATGGTTACTTACAGGATAGGCATCTCAAAGGAAATACCAACACCAAAGTGTCAGTATAGTATGATGACTCACAAAAGCTGCACCTACTAATGTCAGTCAATTTTTAACCTCCCATATTCTCTAACACCTCTCCCTTAACACCTCATACAACTAGGGCAGTATTTGCAAGTGATGCAGGAAGAAGTGATGACTGGAATATCAGGAGAGAGTCTGGTAGCCCTGCTTCTTCCTTAAGGGAATGTTAACAACCTCATTACCATTAAATAGATCTATCGGTGTATAATTCTGCTTATTTTATTATCATTACTATTGGTCTTCTGTTAGTCACCACAACATCTATGCTTCAGGAAGTTGATGGCCATGCCAAACCTGGAGGTAAAGGGTTAACTTCAACGCAGATGATCTGCATATTGGTACAGAGAGAGAGAGAGAGAGAGAGAGAGAGAGAGAGAGAGAGACTTGTGAGTGGGTTGCTAAGCAGGACTTTGTGATTTATATTTCATTTTCTTTAGACAGAAATACTGCTACAAAGATCTCCTATCTCTACTAAGAATGAAAATCAGATCCTTAACCTCCATCTACTAAACAAATGCCACTAACATATTTTAGTGGTGGAACTAAATATCCACATAAAACATCATCCTCTTCTACCTTTTATGGCTTACTTTCTACTTGATGTTCATTGTAAAAATAACACCACACACTCAGAATGAAGAATACATGGAGGATGGGACAGTGGGAATTTTCTGGACCCATGTAATCCCCTTCCAAAGTTAAAGCTATTTACAAAGACCAGAACCAATGAAATAATTGTTATGGAGGACTTGAAAGCAGAGTAAAGGTGATGCTATGGAGGAAGTCCTTGTTGGGCTTCTGTGTGCAGAACAGCAGGGGCGACCTCAGAGCAGAAGAGGGAGATCAGAACAGTGTAGATGCCAGTCCCTCTTTTGTGTCTTACAGGTGTTGTTCGTCCTCATTTCCTTTCAGTGTTTGTTAAAAGGGAATTTATGTCAGAGGCTGTCTCAGGTTCATCTTTATACTCATTCCAATGTTTACTTTATTAATTTCTCATTCTTAATTATTCTTTTTTTACATTCAAGCATTTGGAGGCCTAGTAGTGAGGACTGCCCAGCAAAGAACATAGTGAATTCTCAACAAGAAGTGGAAAAAGCAAGCAAGCAAATAAACAAAAAACAATGAATGATTTCTTCACAAATAATCAGAGAATGAAAATAAGTCAGCTTTATACAATTAAGTCTTCCAGTGAATTAAATAACTTTGAGGACAGTGTTCACTGATGGGTAATTTTTGTCTTGGGTTTTCGTGTTACTTCCAGTTTGAATTGGGGCTTTACACATCTGGAACTAGGTCAGTGGTTGAATTTAGATTTTATTTGTTAATTTATTATTTGTTTTCAAATCACCTTTATTTTTCAGGGGGCCGGGAAAGGTCAAAGGATTATGTTGTTGTAAAGTTAATATATTGTTTTCCTACTCTATACAGAAGTTCCTGGCACCAGGCTAAACCCCCAGTTCCCTCCTGTTTGCTGAATTTTGCCTTTAGTGTGAAGCTCTTGAAATTCCTTATATAGCCTATCTCGCCTCCAAGCAGTTCTACGTAGATTTTGTTCCCCTCCTTTCCCTCTTCTTTTTCTCATTCATTCTTTTTTCACACTATTTCACAAATATAAGCCCCACCTAAGCAGTAACTTGTAGATAAAGCTGGCCTTTACCTTGAAGCAATTCTTCTGCCTCTATCTCCCAAGTACTGGCATGACAAATGTTAACCACCAGGCCTGCCAATCAAAAGTATTAAAATAGAAAAATAAATAGTTCTCTTTTGTTGTTGTTGATGTTGTTGCTCCTTTCCTTAGAACTCGCTTTGTAGACCAGGCTGGCCTCAAACTCACAGAGCTCCGCCTGCTTCTGCCTCCCCAGTGCTGGGATTAAAGGCATGCGCCACCACCTGGAGAGATGGCTCAGCCATTAAAGGCTAGGCTCACAACCAAAAATAGTTCTTTATTTTATCGGAACAAACCACTGGTAATTTAGAGGAGGAGGATCTCCCAAGCTCATAATATGTAATGGGGATATTTTATTTGAATCATTTGTTATTTATTTATTTCTGTTTTTGTTTTTGTTTTTTAAGACAGGGTGTCTTTGTATAGTCTTGGCTGTCCTGGAACTAATTCTGCCTCTCTGGCACTGGGATTAAAGGTGTGCACCATCAGTGCCCAGCTTGAACCATTTCTTAAAAGATGGAGATTTAATAACAAAAACATGTCACACAGGTTGAGAAAATGGAAACCCCTAATCAAATAGTCGTCTACACATAAAAGAAAATAGCTGCAGTGGAGGTAATAAGTAATACAAAATAACCAGAAAAAGCTTTTTTGACTTCTTTAAAGGATTTCTATTTCTTAATAATGTCCTTCTGCATTCTGTTATAGCATGTTCTCTGTGGGAACTAAATGTCAGTAAGCCACATTCTGTGTTCAATAATTTCTTCACAAATTATTTGAGAAATTCTTTGTGTGTCCCTTGAATCATAAAGAAGCACTGTTAATTTAAACTGAGTGAATCAAAATGATGAAAGTCCTGGTACAATTAAGTCATTACTTCCTTACAGTACAAGCTAATGATTAATTTATTGATAGCACAGGTGTAAAAGAATCCCCTAAATCAACTTCCCTGTGATTCTAAAAATGTAAAGACACAACACAGCTGTGAATTTGGATTTGTTATTTCACATAAAAAATGAGAATGGTTTCTGTTTTCCAACCTGTGTACATATTCAGGAATATTTATGCAGTTTTTCAAAATTATTTATATGCTTTTCACATGAATATATTTTAAGCTAAGTTGATTCTTGAGGGAGTCCCTGCAGGTGTCAAATCAGGAAGTGAACGGCAAAGAGATAAAAATGAAAAATCAATTCAGATTGACTTCATCAACCTGGACCAGACTATAAGGAATCTAATGTCAGGCGGTTCATTGTCAGTGTATTTAAAGCATAGCACAATTTGGGGAAAGGTTTCCAGGCAATAGTCATTCCAGTTCCAGGTGCACAATAAAGCTTGAGATGTGGCTACATAGAAACCCCTTTACAAAGTACATGTGACCATGAGGGTGGGTTCTATAGCTAAAAGCCCTAGAATCTAGTGTGGTCTCTGACCTATAGCATAGAGCTTAGCAGGTTATAAAATACATGTGACATCTCCCCTAAGGATGATCATGGTCTAGGGAGGGAAGAGTCTGGGATAATCATCCTGGAGAATTTGGATGAGGTCTGCCTCTATAGCTAAAGGTATGTGAGGTCTGCCTCCACAGCTAGCAAAATGGTACAGAATACTAATATAATCTACTCTCAACCTTCTGGGCAGGAAAACAGGTATTTTATCTCTTCCATCAAAAAGAAGCCACTGTGTTTTTAACATCCCTGATTTCCCTATTAATCTCTGTGCGCAAGGACCTTTGTGTCCCCTACAGATTCTGTAGTTTTCACTAAGATTCTGTTATAGGACATTCTGTGATTCATAGTTTTAAAGTACTTGCTCGATGATCCAGGATGTTATTCCAATGATAGTCAACACCATACTTAATGTAACTTCTGCTCTACAGAAACTGTTCCCAGTAACCCATTGTCTTCTCTAACTCCCTCACCTACATTTCTAGTCCAGCTTTCTCAGCAGATATTCAGATCTTCAGTTCTATCTCCAAATGGGGTCTTTGCACAGAAGTCGCTTGATGAACTCAAGTTCAACAACAACCCCATGAGAAGGTATTAGAGAAAACACATAGTGCTCAAAGGTCAGACTCCTATGGTTTTCAATATTTGGGGTGGCGCAGGGACTTCACATCACTGGTTGGATTTGGCTGCATTTTAATAACATTTCAAGGCCTGGTTTTCTCTGTGTCTTTGATGATAACTGCTTTCCGTGTTTTAACCTAAGGGTGGTTTGAAAATACTTCCGATCTAACTTGTGTATTTTCCTAGATCTGAAATTATTTTCTATCTCTGTATATTCTAAGGAGGCTTTAAGTGTTAATATATACTGGTTTTCATATTTCTGTGACTGATTGATACAATTACTGACAAAATGCCTGCAATTATTGACCTTGAAAACAGGATTTTAAATACAGAGTAGTTTGCATGGCCAGGATTGATAGATTTGTCTATCATGACCCCTGGCAAATGCTTCCTAGGATCTCAGAAAAAAATTAAAATTGTATATTAGAGGTACTAGTAGAATTCATTGGTATAGCATGTGCTTAGCACAGAGGATTTGGAGAAAGAGAGGGGGGAGATTGGTTTTGACTTATAGACCCATATTTCATTTAGTAATATTCATATTGGCCATTATGATGCATATAATAAAGCACAAACAAAAAGTGTTGATAAGTGTATGAAAATATATGACAACAGGAAGAAGGTCTTAACCAATGTCAATCTTAATAAAAGCTAATTATTTAGCTAAGACTCAAATGCATTCTTGTCAACAGCTTAAAAACTTTCAAAAGCTATATAATGCAACCTGTGCTCCAGGGAAACCACAGACACTAACATGAGACTGGAGCAGAAATTCAGTGTGTCCCTGCATCATTCTTCAAGTATGACGCTCTCAGAAAAAAAAAATAAGGTTAATTGTCTTGTTTTGTTTTTAAAAATCTATTCCAAATGTGCCCCTTCTAAATACCCTCCATTTTTCCTATTAGTCAGATAGGACATTTTGTCCGTTGAAGACAAAGAACTTAATTTTTATGGCATCTACTGTACATAAGTCACTATGTAAGTATATTCTCCATTTCAGAAGCATAGGTTCTTTTATTATCTAAGGATATAGTTCATGGAAGAGGTATTTGGATTAGCTTTCCTATGATTAAAAGTCTGGAATAAATAATATATTAAAAGGAAAGATTTATTTTTGCTTACCATTTAGAAGTTCCATTCCATGGCCATGTAATACTGTTGCTTTGGATTCCCAGCAAAAGTGACATATCACAATGGAACGTGAAGAAAGCCACATATCTCTTATTCAGAAAGAAAAGAGAAATTAACAGGAACAGAAAGAAAACACGGACCCACAATGCTCTTAGAAATCATGTCTCTCACCAACAGTGGAGGAGTGTTCTTGCTCCACATCCTCTCCAACATAACCTGTCTTCAGTGTTTTTGATCTTAGGCATTCTGACAGGTGTAAAATGATTTCTCAGAGTCGATTTGATTTGTATTTCCTTGATGACTAAGGATGTTGAGCAATTCCTTTAATGTCTTTCAGCCATTTGAGATTCTTCTGTTGAGAATCCTCTGTTTAGATCTGTAGCCCATTTTGTTAATTGGATTGTTCAGTATTTTGCTGTCTAGTGTCTTGAGTTCTTTATATATTTTGGATATCAGCCATCTGTCAGATGTGGGGTTGAAGATCTTTTCCCATTGTTCTCAGTGTCTGTACTACTGGTGTTATATTTAGGAAGCAGTCTTCTGTGGCAATGCATTCCAGACTACTTCCTACTTTCTCTTCTATCAGGTTCAGTATAGCTGGATTTATGTTGAGGTCTTTGATCTACTTGGATTTGAGTTTTTTGCATAATGATAGATATGGATCTATTTGCAATCTTCTGCATATTGACATTCAGTTATACCAGTATCATTTGTTGAAGATGTTTTCTTTTTTTTCCATTTTTCAGTTTTCGCTTCTTTGTCAAATATCAGGTAAGACTATTTTGGGGGGACTAATGAAAAATTAAGAGAAAGGGTAACTTTTGAATAATAGACAACAGATGGAATCAATTATTCATTATGCCATATATTTCTTTTTCTTTTTCTTTTTCTTTTTTCTTTTGGTTTTTTCAAGACAGGATTTCTCTGTGTAGTTTTGGTTCCTGTCCTGGATCTTGCTCTGTAGACCAGGCTGGCCTCAAACTCACAGAGATCCACCTGGCTCTGCCTCCCGAGGGCTGGGATTAAAGGCATGCACCACCGCTGCCAGGCCTTAGCTTGGGGTTCTTAATCAGAGTCCTCAAAGTAATATATGAGGCCCATAACAAAAATTTTGCACAAAAGCCTTTTGTTCAGATACTGTGAAAAGCCTGACAATGCAGTAGGTCTTGTTCTCCAGAAGTCAGTCATCCTTTATCTCTCCTATACAACACCCAGCCCATCCCTTCTCTGTCAAGATAGTCTGCAGATTCTGGAATATTTAACTGAAGCACATTACCAATCCCAGCCTTGAGTACCTGCCATGTCTTGGTTTTCTACAGGGAGTTTATCATCTCCCAATTATCATCTGATTGATATGCTTTTTGTGTGTTTTCATCTTCCACTGGACAAGTCTTTTCCATAGCCCTAAAGAGGATATTGTGAATGGCTACATATCAGTTCTTTTTGTTTCTTTCTTTAGTATTTTGTTTACTATAATCAAGGAATGGATCACCGACATATAGGAAATAAATATTTGTAAACTAATGAATTATTTAGTTAATTGTGTTAATTATTCAATAAGAAAAAGAATCATCTGTTTATCAAATTTATGTTTGAATAAATCGTTGTTTGGGAATATAACAAAACTAAAGTGGTATTCCTCCTTTGGCACCCCTCTTACTCCTGGGAATTCTTTCTCACTTCATTTTTAAAATTTACATTATGTTCTGCTTAAAAAGAAGTTATGAAACAACAAAAGAGCACTATGAAAATTTCGGCCACAAATTAAAAATATATATAACTATTCCTTTCCTTAAGGAGAATATGATAGCTTTATTTATTTATTTATTTATTTATTTATTTATTTAGCCTGAGAATAGGGTAGGGACATGTCTCAGCTGAAGCCTCAGGATCTTTTTATTATTCTTATTATTATTTATTTTGGGAACTTCCCTAGCTTGTGGAATAATGAGTACATTCTATGAAAGCTTGATAATTTGGGAAGTAGTTTTGCAAACTTCAAATGCACAGAGAACTTAGAATATTTGAGTCCTTTCTGTCACCGTTGTGGCTCCTTCGTGGCACTATCGCCATGGTAGGGGAGCTGGGCCCACGCTATATAACTTGGAAATTGAGCCACCCCTTAAGGTGATTTGTGAACAGCCAAGTTGAAGGTAACATTTTCTTTGTGTTACTTTTTTAACATTCATGAGAGTATCAAACCACTTTTTGACTGGATCTAAGGCCCACCCCATGAGATGGAACCCATACCTAACACTGTTAAAGTGGCCAAGAACCTGAGACTAGACAGATCATGAGCTCCAAGTGGAAAATTGCTACTATTATTCTGCTAAATAAACATAGATATAAAATAGCTATTCATGGCATATTGCTATATGCATAGATCAGCTCATCAGCTTACCCTTACCATTTATTTATTGCAGTAGATGGTAATTATCACAGATACCCACAATGAACAGCATGCAACAAGTGAGAGACTTTGGAGCATTTGGCCCTAAATGGGATGTCTTTCTCAAAACCATTTCCCTCAACGCTCAGAGATGTATGCAGAAGAGGAGGCAGAAAGAGTGTAACAGCCAGAAATGATGGATTATGGCATCTTCTAGACACAACAATGCTGATATTGAACTCACAGAGACTGCAACAATGTGCACAAAAGCTGTACAAGTTCAAGCCAGACACAATACCAACATGAAGAATAAGAAATTGGCACAAAGTTCCACATGCAATCAAGAAGCTGCTGGTAATTGTTATCTACTGGGAAAGGTAAAATAGGTCTTCTCCAATGGAATGACACAGTGCATATAAACCAAACTCTAGAGCTGACTTCCAAGCTCATAGTACTCAGGTTGTCAGCACAAAGAGACTTCCTGATTTTTGAATGTTTTTGTTTTGCTGTCTTTTGTTTGTTTGTTTTGATTACTCTATTGTTTTTTTCTTTTTGAGAGAAAGAGAGAAGTACATGCCTTGTGTGGGTGGGATGATGGGGAGACTCTGGAGGTTGGAGAATGTTAGAAAATATTGTATAAATGGAATGTATGAAAGTTTTTAATGGAATCCAATAAATTAATAATTTTTACAAAGGTTTTACCTCATACTTATGCCAGCATATTGATCTGTGGTGGCTGACTTCCCTGGAGATATAATCATATAATTGTTAAGTCCAACCTGAGACTACTATAAATATAAGATGGACAGTTTTGGATTGACTAGGAAATCATACCTACTGTGTCTACACCCCAGGGTATTTCAGACCAGAGGCTTTCTTGGGGAATAAAGGATCTCTACTTACATTGTGCCTCAGATGATGAAGGTTCCTTAAATCGGAACATGTTCTGAGCCATTTACTATGGACTCACAAATCCCAACCTCCTAACATGCTTGACAAGATCTTTATGACTGATGGGTTATGATAGATAACACATTAGAAGTGTTTAGAACTGCTGTGCACTGTTTAGTGAAATTTGCCATTTGTCTTGAAACTGTCTTTTCTTTGCTGAGCAGACATGGAAATAAAATAACTTCTAAAATATTACCTTTAAAAATTAACTGTACTTTAATAATTAGAAAAAAATTGTTTTTCAAATAGATCCTTGGTGTGATTAACTATCTCAGAGTTCGAACACTTCACAAGCATTTTTAAATTGTAAACAGTTTTTTTTTTTAAGATTTTAATTATCTGTAGTTTTGGTGTATTTTGTCTGCACATATGTAACTTCACTATGTGCACTCAGTGTCTGTGGCGTTCAGAAGAGGGAGTGGAATCCTCTGGAACTGGAATCACAGATGATTCTGAGCTACCACGTTGGTGCTGGGAACAGAACACAGATTGTCTCCAAGAGCAGCAAGTGCTCTTTTCCACTGAGCTGTTTGTCCAACCACTTAAATATCTTAATACATATAAAATTTTCTTATCATCTCACTATTATCACAGGTGTATGTTTTATTTAACAACTATGTTCATCTTAGAAAGGTTCTCAATGAGTTCAAAAATAGTGACATTAACACTCAATATTTAAATATAAATATGTCTGCTCAAGACAATCTGGTGTACTGAAGATTGGATCACAATATTTTTGGCATATATTTGTTGATCAAATTATGTTCTTAAAATTACAATCTTGTGTTTTATTTTGGGGTTAAGTGTGTGTGTGTGTGTGTGTGTGTGTGTGTGTGTAGGTATGAGTCCAGGTGCCCACAGTAGCAGGAAGCATTCTTCAGACCCCTTGTAGCTGGGATTACAGGAGGTTGTGAGATGCCTGATGTGAGTGATGGAAATAAAACTCAGATCCTCTTCAAAAACACTATGTTCTCCTAACCATTTGAACCATGCCGCCAGGCCCCCAAATGACATTTTCCTTTACCTGCATTAGATATTAGGAGCAGAATCAACTATATACTACCTTTGTTTCCTTTCCCTCTCCTATTCCTTATCCTTTTTCTTATTTAGAATGGTGAGTAGATAGGAAATCCCAAGGGAAAGTTCTCCTGTGGATTTTAACAAGCTTCCATACACTCTTTCTCTCTCTGAAAAACTAGTTTATATAATATATGTAAAAGACGCTGAGGAATGTAGGTGACACACGCCTTTAATCTCAGCACTCAGGAGGCAGAGCCAGGTGGAGCTCTGTGAGTTTGAGGCCAGCCTGGTCTACAGAGTGAGTTCCAGGACAGGCTCCAAAGCTACAGAGAGAAACCCTGTCTAAAAAAAAAAAAAAAAAAAAAAAAAATCAGTGGCTGAGGTAAATAGAAAACACATTGTGAGTGTTCACTGTTGTATTACAACTTTACCTTTATATGTACTCAAAAGGTAGACTATTGCCTTGAATTCCAAATTCATCCTCAAAAGACTTTTTGTCATTATTCTATGATTTTGGAACAAGAGATTCAGTAAACACAATCTTCCCTGATAAATCCTGATACATCCTTACACTAGATGGCCTTAATAAGTAGAATTCAGGAAGGAAAATTTTCCAACTTGGGGTAAAATTGATATCACATCAATTATACTTGTACTTTTGGTGTATTTTGTCTCCTCCTGAGTGCTGGGATTAAGACTAGAATACAACAGCAACAATTTTGCTTTTCATTTTTCTCTTTCCACCTGCGTTTAATGAAAACATAAAACTAATTCATTAATCCAAACTACCTGGGGATCCAAATTGTAGTTTGAAAACATATGACAGAATGCTTTTCCATTCATGGTAGGAAGAAAATAAAAACATTAAAATGGTCACCTCAGATAAGTGTCTAAATTAATTCAGGCTGGGATTATAAGAAAACTGCAAAGGAAATTGTGGATTTTAGTCACAAGTAGAGTTAATGTAACATTCAATATCTATAGTGTCTCAGTGTCATTTAATAAGGTGGAACATTGTTAATTTCATTTTGAATGGACTCCCTGTGGTGAGTGAACAAACAAAAGTCATAAAGCTCAATTGGAATCCACGGATCACAATTTAGATTCTATTAATTGACATTTGTGATATATTTTAGTTGTTTTTAAAACTGCCTTCCATTCAACATTAACCACACACTACTAGATGTCATGGGGGGATGTCAATTATTTTATGATTGAATTAATGTGGAGAAGAATCAGTTTGTAACATATTAAGAAATATCACTGATTAAGAGGTTCAGATCCACTTATTATAGGGAGCCTCAAAGTTTGTGAGTTTAAGAGTCTAAGCAAGATGCCATTAATTGAATGTGACATGCTGTTTTTTACATCATCTGTTTGGAAAATGATTTAATGACTAAAATTAGTTTAGCTTCCATGTTTAAGTCGGAACATGGTCGTGCTGTAGAATTAAGAAGGGGATTATTTTGCTAGTTTATTCTCACAGGCAAAGTAGCTATAAGGTAGCAAATTCTACTTTGGCTCACTTGTTTCTGCATGGCATTTTCAAAGGCTTTCCAGATAGGGAAACTAGTCTTTCTAAAATGGCTGAACAACCTTGGTAAAAGGTAGTATAGTATAGTATGTTAGAGTATGGAAGTAGAATCTTCTTGTAGGCATTCATAAACCATTAGCCAGTTTTGATGTGATATCAATTTTACCCCAAATTGGAAAGTTTTCTTTCCTGGATTCCACTTATTGACGCCCCCCTGAAGGAAACAACATGGAAATGCAGTCTGTGCTTTTCCTTTTGTATTAATAAGAGTATGCAGTGATGCAATTTCATGAAAGTATCTTCCTTTCTAAGAGACTGGAACTTTTGCTGGACCTCACAGCTGAGTTAATAATAGACCTTGAGGTCATTTAAGACATATCCTGATATCCTGCTGTGCACTTGGCCTATTTGTTTTACCAGTATTTTAGAGAATAATATAACAACCAATCTTACTTCCCTTGGGCTTCCCATGTAACCAGCTTTTACTACTCAAGCTAATGAATAGTTGTAAATCTTAATAATGTACTCTTTCATGCCCCTGACTCAGAAAGCAGTGTGTGTACCTGTATGTGTGTTATGATAACCATTGACTGAAAACAGAAATCATATCAAATTGGCCTCTATAACAAATACAAGCCATAAATGTTGAAAACAACATGGAGGTATTGTTCAGTAAGGTATTCATTTTTGCAGTTCTGAGTGTTTGGGGGTCAATTAGAGTACATAATATAGTCCCTTGAAAAAATTCTGTTAATTTTTGTTCTAGTGAAAACAAATTAAGGTAGCCTTCATTCCTTGGCTAAGTAATTCTCTATGTGCTGTTCAGTAAACACAGAGCAGAAGCCCTTTGTAACACGAATCTTAGATTATCTTATTAATGACAAACCTGGTGTCAGATATTGGGGTGAAAGCTGAAAGATCAGAGAAACAGAACAAGTCACAGCCAATCTCACCTCACCATTTCCTCAGCCTCCAAAGCGAGACTTCCTGTTTCCTCATGCCTTATATACCTTTCTGTGCCCTGACATCTTACTTAACTTTTTAGTGCTGGGATTAAAGGCACACATGCTTCCCAAATACTTGGTAGCACAGGCATGAGATCTCAAGTGTTGGGATTAGAGGTGTGTGCTACCATTCCTGACTCTGTTTCCATTGTGGCCTTGAACTCACACAGAACCAAACGGATCTCTGCCTCCTTAAGAGTGTGTGCCACCACTGTCTTGTCTCTGTGTCTAATCTAGGGGCAGGTTGTGTCCTCTGATCCCCAGATAAATTTATTAGGGTACACAATATATCACCATAGTCCTTTTTAGGGGCACACATGCTGCTGGAGGGCTTCTCTCCAGGTTCCACCAAACCCCGCAGTCCCACAATCCACCTATAAAATAATCACTCAGACGCTTATAATACTTATAAACTGTATGGCCGTGGCAGGCTTCTTGCTAACTGTTCTTATATCTTAAATTAACCCATTTTTATAAATCTATACCTTGCCACGTGGCTGGTGGCTTACTGGCATCTTTACATGCTGCTTGTCCTGGCGGTGGCTGCAGTGTCTCTCCCCCTTCTTCCTGTTTCCCCAATTCTCCTCTCTCCTTGTCCCGCCTATACTTCCTGTCTGGTCACTGGCCATCAGTGTTTTATTTATATAGAATGATATCCACAGCACTTCCCCTTTTCTTTTTTTTTTTTAAAAAGGAAGGTTTTAAATTTAAAATGGTAAAATTACATATAACAAAACAATTATCGAGCAAGAATTATAGTTACAATATTAAAGATGTCCTATCTATCTTATATTTGTGAGTTTAAGGTTTTATATCTAACTTATCTTTTATCATAACTGAGGAAATTGCAACTATCTAGTCTTCAACCACATCAAAGACCATGGTCTGTCAGATACTCTAGACCTATAGGAAATTTGAATGCACCAACAATGCTGAGAAACATTAGGTGACTGTCCAGGCTGCCAGCTGTCTTGGTCTACTCTTGCAAGATTCCCGATAGTTGCTTGCATCCATCTACCATTTCTCAGGTACCATTATGTTCCTTCTCAGGTCTTTGATGGGATTGAAGACTAACAGTTATAGTTAAAACTTAGTATATATAATATCTTATATAGAACATATTAAGTATTAGATTCAGGTTCTTTAGGATAGGACACCTTTGAATGATCTTTATAACATGCCATTTACCTATGCTCTATACTTCTCTGGATTTTAGTATGTGTTTCTTGCTTGATATTGTTTGCATTGGTTGTAGCTACATCTTATCTAGGTCATTATCCCTTATTATTCCTGGACAATATTTGATAACCATTCCTTTGTATATAGTCTTGTATTAGTTTAGAACCTTCTTATTTAGACAAAAAGGGGGAGATGTAGTGGGTAGCCATTCCAGCTTGGATCTGGAAGTTCCAACACCCATTGAGACTCTGGCAACTGTCACGCCTACGAGGCGGGGCCAGGGGAGGTGCCTGGAGACCCGAGAGCTGGATGGGCCAGCATTCTCTCTGTGAGCTCTCTGTGCCAGGACGCTGAACGTTGGAGGTGGACTGAGCAGAGCTCCAGAGAACACCGTTGGACTTCAATACACCTTTCCCAGACCCTGCGACCTACCTTTCACTTAATTTGTGATTTACGCCATTAAATAAATAACCTTTTAACTACGTGGAGTGGCCAAAATAATTTCTCCAACACACACACACACACACACACACACACACACACACACACACACGTACAAACATGCACATGTGCAAAATAGAGACAGATAAAACACATCATTTAAACCCAAAATGACAAAGTACAGACAAGAAGAAGACACAGGGAGAGAAGTTGAGAATTCAAACTTGGCCTTGCTTTTGGTGGAATCAATCTGAGGGGAAGCACTGAATTCTCAATTTCAGTGCAACACCTATGAATTTGGTTACCTCTGAGGCTGTCTCTAATGCATTTAACCCACACAAGGGACCACAGAGTAAAAGGTGAAAAACAAATGGAAGATTCACAGACCACAGAATATCAAGTCAAAAAGAAATGCCTGAAAGGAGAGGTGGAAGAAGAAATAAAAAATACTTTTCCTAGGAAACAAGACAAAATTTAAACTAAGTAAAAACTAGCTTGAAGATGGATGCTTCGGTCACCATAGGGTGTCAAGGTTATCCAGATAGCTGATCCACCTCCCACCTATTGCCCATTTGAGGCCACTTTAAATGTTAAACTGGAAAATCTGGAGGCTGACAATTGTATGGCTGTGGAAGATGCTGTGGAAGAACGTGTGCCCACCAGGAGTCTACCTTGTCACTCCCATACAAGTACAGTTAGATGTCACTGTGTCTGGAAACCTGAGCTCAGCTCCCACCTTGTCCCTGGTTTCTTTTTTCTTTCTTTCTTTTCTTTTTGTAAATTCCATGCAGGCTCAACACGTAGCAGCAGTCAACTGTAAGTAGTACTGGGTCAAAAGGCTCAGTCCAAAGAAAGGTGATCATAATCTCTGCACAAGAACGCAGGTCAGGCAAAGCCCCTTGTTATCAAATTCAAATATCTAGTCACATCTACAATTTTCGTCAACCACTTAGGCACATCTTTTTTCTCTTATTGTAATGGCCGAGAGTTTCAGCACAGCTTTAAAATTCATGGGGACTGTTATACTCACAATTCCAAGCTTCCTTTAGCCAAGTTTGCAAAATACATTTGTAGACTTTATTTCCAATAGATAGATTTTGCACAAGACACTATTTTTTATTTTAGTCATGGGATGCAAATACACATATATGTCTACATATATATTTGTCTGTGTGTATACATAAATGTGTGTGTTTATATTCATGTTTGTTCTTGCTCATGTTTGTACATGTGGTAAAAGAACACCTCGTGTGGTTTAAATTACTACTTAGGAACCTAGTACAGAAGAAGCTAAGACAGGAGGATTGCTGTGAGTTCAATGCCAACCTAACTACATTATGAGTTCCAGATGAGCTTGGGCTATAGCATCAGATCCTGTCTGGGAAAGAAAGAAAGAAAGAAAGAAAGAAAGAAAGAAAGAAAGAAAGAAAGAAAGAAAGAAAGAAAGAAAGAAAGAAAGAAAGAAAGAAAGAGGGAGGGAGGGAGGGAGGGAGGGAGGGAGGGAGGGAGGGAGGGAGGGAGGGAGGGAGGGAGAGAGGGAGGGAGGAAGAAAGAAAAGTCTTCTTTGTTTACAAATTCAGGTAAAGTGTTGAATCAGTGTGGCACCCAGGAATTATTAAATATGTATTTGTTATTTTTGTTAGTGTGTGAAACATTTCACATTCTGTCTCACTTATTCCTTATTATTTCATAGCTCTGTTATATTTATTTTCACCAATACAAATAAGTGGGAAAAGTGAGTCCCAGACAAAATTATTACTCTAAAGTAACACAGGCTATTGTATGCAAAGCTGGGTTTTTTACAAGACGATCAGTGCGTAGAGATCTGTTTCTCTTTACTACATTAGCATTATCGGCCAGGAACACTGACAAGTGGTTGGCAAATCCTCATATGGAATGTATTAGCTTAGTCACTAAGTGATGGCAATGTGCATAATTTCTGACTCAGATATTTAGATTCCAGGCATATAGGATGTTAAACCAATGCACTAGGCAAGAAATCTACAGGCTGTTATGAGTTTGACTCTGCCAGTCATTAGTCATGTCCTCCCAGTCAAGCCCATTGACAATTAAAATGTGAATGAAAGCAAAAAAGAAAATTATTCTTTGAACTTTCAAGCTGTAGATTAACAAATAAAATGAGTCCTAGAATTGATTTTAGGATCTATTTTTTAAAACCCACAGGAGTCTGATTTAATTAAATTAAAACATTAACTTAAAAAGAAAACGCCTTGATCTTAAGGAGATAATCTGGAGAGGGTATAAAATCTGTGAGGTCCATGGCTGGAGGCTCTTGCTTTCTTTGAATTTACTTTATCTTTTCCCATTGTCAGTCCAGAGAACAAGTGTTGTGAGGTGTTCATGTTAGCAGATATGATCATACGTGCTACCTGCCTGAAGATGTTAACATTGCTTCTCTCTTCTTCTGCTCTTTACACTAAAATCAATTGGCTAAAGCCTACTTGTATTCAAGGATCACTGATAAACTACCAAGTAGCTCTGAGTTTACTACTTAAAATAAAGCTCACTCTTGTCTGAGACAAATTTTTGATTTAGTTGTAGTCTGTTCTTTAGTGGGCCATGCCACTATTTCTGTGGTGGCTCGCTTGGGATGGAATGGATAAGAGGGTCTAATGTGATTTCAGGCCAGTGCAGGTCTGAGGGGAGCCACTGAACTCTAACAGTTCTGCCCGGATTTACTTGTACTGCAGCAGAATTTCAAGAAAAGAAAAACAAAGGTGTTCCTAAAAATCTCACTTTGGAACCCACTAGGAATGACACAAACCTGCAATCCCAGAATTACCTAAAGCAGAATGATGGGAGGTTAGAGGATAGCCTGGGCTATATAGGACTACTTTGTACCAAAAAAAAATCATTAGAAGTTATTTTCTGCTCCATTCTATTGGTTAAAGCAAAATATAAGACCAGTTTAGATGCTAGGGGAGTCTTTTTGTTTGGTTTCATTGTTTTGTTTTATGAAGTTGGGTTTAATATACCTTCAACTTGCCTCAAACTCACTATGCAGCATGCTGGCATTTATCACTGATATTCTTATCTCTGGCTCCCAATCTAAGAGAATTTTGAAAAATTGAACCTTAGAAGCCAGACAATGAAAAGTATCTGCGGCCATTCTGAATGCACCTGACCATTTGTTAATGATAGGGTTGTAGACAGAACATCGTGTTGTATCCAGATTCATGTTTCAAAATCTAATCCTCAGTGTTAAGGCATTTAGTGATGGGCTTTTGAGAGGTAACCAAGTAGAAGTTGGTTCTCCAACACGTGTTTTAGTGCCCTTAGAAGGTGAGAGCAAAGAGACAGCTTAGCGTCTTCCTATTATACAGAGAGACAGACACCATGGAGTAAAGGGTTAGGGAGAACCTGGTTTAAAAAAAATGCCTCACATCCTGACCTTAGACTTCCAACTATCAAAATAGCTAGAAACAAGTGTTTGGGATTTAAGACACCTAGTTCAAGGTAACTATTGAACAGTTGCCTAAAACTGGACAGACTCTGGTTCTGCCTCTCAATTACCACTGCTCTATTTTATTTCTTTCAATATTTATTTTAAAGGTAGTAGGACAAATGAAAGCTTGAAGGATTATCTCTTTTTCTTAGATTCTGTTCAATGGGTCTAACTAGACACTGTCTGGGGACTCCTTATTCACACTGATGACTCTGGAATAGTCACAGTGGGTATACCCCTATGTCATCCTCTACCCAGAGACAAGAATCAAGAAGTTGTACTTTTCTAGAGGTGAGATTCTCTGTTTTCCAATGAGTACAACTAATACTAAAAATGGCAGTGAGGTGTGAGAAGATAAAGAATCCCTTTCTGTTATTCTTGGCTTCTCTCTCCAAAAAGAGTTCAACAGAGACTGAGTCTCCTTGCCTAGCTGGCCAGTTTTATATTGCAGGGAACAAAGACCACAGCCCACCTGCTCAAACTTCTTGTTGGAGATTGGGAGAATTCCTATTGGGTTTTATTCCCAATGACAGTAGCTAGGAACAAAGAAAATGTAAAATGAAAAACAAACATGAAAAGACAGGAATGCAAAGAGAATTCATGTAAATAATTTGATAATTATGATAAATATTATATAATTAATTTAAATGTCAGTGCTGTTGTTTTGACTGAATTTTGATGGAATCAATCAATCAATTAGTAAATAAATAAATATTCAAATACCAATCCAATTACTAGACATGAAGATTAAGGATGCCTCTCAGTTCTGGTGGAGAAGCTTTTGAAAGTGTCTTTGTCTTTGTCTGACTATGCATGTGTACACGATGTGCATGTGTCTATATGCATGTTCACATGTGTGTTGGTACGCATGTGTGTTCAGGAGCACATGCACATGTTAGAGCCCACAGCTGATATTAGATGTCTTCCTTGACTCTTCTCCACCTTCTGTATTCAGACGATGACGCTTCTTCGACCTAGAATATGCTGTTTTGTCTACTCTGCCTACTCAACCCACTCTGGATATTCTGTTTCTGCCTTCAGTGCACTGGGACTACAGGTAGGTAAGTAGGTCCACCTGACTTCTATGCGAATTGTGAGGATCCAAACTCTAGTCCTAAAACATTTTACTGCTGTGCCATCTCCCAAGCCACTTAAACATGTGTTTTTTTTATGGCATAGTGAGATGGCTTAGTTGGGTAAAGTGCTTACTGCACAAGCGTGAGGACCTGCATCTGGATCCCCAGCAGGTAACTTAAGAACATGTTGTGGCCTCAAGCATCTGTATCCTAGTGCAGTGGGGCATACATAAGTGGATCCCCTGAGCTCACTAACCAGCCATCCTCATCGAAACTGAGAGCTCCAGGTTCAGCATATTCAGAGACTTGGTCTTAAAAAGTAAAGTGGGGTAAATATAATTAGTTAGGCTAAATCTGATAAAAGCAGTATGCTCAGAATAATTTAGATGGAATTTAAAACAAAGAAAGGAGGTAGAGCTTGTAAGGAATGGGCATTCCCAACTGTTTCCCTTGAAAACATGGCTGTTTTTTTTTTTCAAACAAATGATTGTCTGTATTTGTTTTCAGAAAATAAAAGAAAATACACACCTCAGCTTTTATTTCATCATAATGTCCTTGTTGAAGACAGTTTTCTCTTCAGATTTAAAGCTGCTTAATTATCACAGTTTGTGTGTGGTAATTGATAATTGTATTTTCTTTAACTCTCCTAGTATTCAAGCAGTTGTATTCTTTTTTAAAATATATTTAGCCAGACATTTGATCTATAAATAGAATCTACTAAAGGAATTATTACAACTTCCATGAAATTGGCAAACAGCAGCTTCATTTGATGTAATGCTAGAAAAGTTTTAGCCTGAAAAGAAATTATGTGCAGCAGCCACCAAGAAAATATTTGCTCTAAAAATGACAGTCTATGAATATAGTTGCATATTTGAACTAGACAGGAAGAGTCACCTTTAAGGATTGTCTTTAGCAAGTCTGGATTTGTTATTTACTGACCTCATTCAACTTGATGAAGTAAACATTGGAATAAAAGTTATGTTTTGCTTTTCATAAAAAATAAGGTAAAAACCATTTGAGGATGACATCCCAATGCTGTCTTCTCGACTGCACAAGCACTAATACAGAGATATGCTCCTGCACAAACACACACACACACACACACATACACACACACACACACACACACACACACACACACACACGGACTCAGACATAGACACAGACACACACATACACACAGTTTCTTAGATGGAAGTCTAAATTTGTAACAATAGGCCAATTTTGACTAATTCTGACAAGAATCCCCAAATAGACTATAAAGCATCTTACAGTTGGTGACCTGTGATGTGCTCTTGAGCTATCTATGGTAAGTTTTTCTTTAATAATTCAAAAGAAACTGTCTTTGCTTTTGTAAAAAGTTTTTCATACACATAATTTAAAAATGATTCTTCTCCTGATATTGACATGACACAGGCTTTGCTTTTCATCAAATACTTTGCTACAGCAGTCATGTCAAAGGAATCTAGCTTTTCTTCCTCTAGCCTTCACGCTGGTTTCTAGTATAGCTATAGATGTGTTGATAGGCATTCTAATAAAAAGATGAACTGCGTGCACATAAATGTGTGTTCTCTTTCATGGATTGTTTCATAAACAAAAGCAAATGTCCTGTGATATTCCTTCTCTGAAGTATTATGTTTTTACAGTTTGGCAAAGTGTCCATTAAGTAACTGACCATGGAGAAGAAAATAACATCAGACTAATCCTATCAACTTCAATGAGATCAATATCCATTTCACTAGTATCTGTAAAACGCTTCTCAGCTATTGACAGTACAAGTAACAACAGAAGAAGCAATCCAGGTTGTTATCAAGGAGTCCCTGCATGTTAGCCATTCGTCCAAATTTTAAAAAGTTATATAACTGGGAGAAATGAAAATTAACAGTCAAAGCCAAACAGAAAACATCTGGATTAACAACTGAAATGGGAACAATGCCATTTACTTGTGTGAGAAAAAGGGCTGAAGAAATGGTTAAGCAGTTAAGAGCACCTGCTGCTCTTGCAAAGGATCTGGATTACCCACAGGGCAGCTCAAACCAGTCCTAACACTTTTATCTCCAAATTCCAAAAGTTGTTTTGTCCTCTTCTGGCCACCGAAGGAACAGGATGAATGCGGTGCACATATACACAATGCATACAGAACACTCAAATACATAATTAAAAATGATTAAATCTACTGGTAAGACCATATTCATTATACTAAATTACCTAAGGCTATTGCTGTAAGTTTGGAAGAAACCTCACACTTTTTGATATATGAATCACAAGCTCATGAAGAACAGAGATGGGCGTGTTCTTAGGTTTTGAAAATATCAACCTTAGCTTTTGCTTTGAATGAGGCACATTCTTATACTTCCTTTTCAGTCATCTTAAGCTGGCAAGAAAAAGAACTGTTTCAAGTCTTAATTATTCTCCCCTTCTTCCAGATGCATGATAGTGTTTTCTCTATATATTATGGTATTAACTTATCAGACACTTATGATCTATAATCTGGAAAAAAAACAATATTCTTCTAATGTGTGCCCCTGGTTTTAAGTCATTTATAGTATGTCACAAGATGCTTTAGACATCTTCTGAAAATTAAATGTATCACATTGATTTTCTGTTTCAACTTCTTTGTTATGTTCTCATCTCTTCAATATAGATACAGACTTAATAGCTCAGACAAGAAGAACCTCAGATACACATTCTGTATTGACTTGTTTCCCCTATTACCCGTACATAAAATGGTCACATGCTATCAGTGGTCAGCTTCACCACATTTATTTAGCCATATATTTGCTATGCAATCTTACCTAACATTTTAGTGAGATTTTCTTTATCTAATGGGCTCGGAAGTAATATTAGCAAAAGTTTAAAAAATAGTGTTTACATAATTTTCTTCAGTCTTTGGGCACAAATATTACACTCACATCTAGCAACTTGGGGTTTAAAGCCCTAAATTGAGGAATTTGAGCTAGGAAGAGTATTACACATCACTCAGTATTAAAGGAAAATATTAAAACATATGAGTCCAAGAAGGTGATCAGCAGAAATAATCATAAAAGCCAGCCCTGTGCCACTTATGGACTTGTGAACACTACTAAACTATTTTCATCTAAGTGTTCGATGTAAGCATGAAGACTTGTCACATTTTGAATCACCTGGCCACAGACTAGTACCATAACAATAAAGCTAATATACTGAATGCACTTTGAAAATAAGCACTGAACAAGGACTGGAGATTCACTAAGAAATGCTACTCAAAATAGACCATGGAAAACAACTGCCATAATTGTCATCTATGATAAGTTCAAAGACATAACAGGGACATAATAAATAACATTTTGAAATGAAGCAACAACATTTCTAGACAAGAAAAATTTAAAAAATATGTGCCCTCTGCCTCCTGTAGATTGTACATGGGAAATCAGGGGCAGTACTTTCCAAGATGCTTCATTAACTTTTCTCCTAACACTAAAATCTCAAGTGAGAAAAGAATTTTCAAAATACAATATTTTAAGGCAAATGTCAATTCAATAACTACCCTCTAATTAGCACTTCCTATGGTCATCTATCATTGAATTATTCCTGAGGAAAAATATGTTTCAAAGATAAATTCTGATTGTGTGAGACTTCAAGAATGGAATGACATCATATGAAATTTATAGCAAAACGATAAAATTGTGAGACATTAATTATAATGAAAATTCCATTAACTCATCTGCAAAGGATCTAAAGACCTCTTAAGTTTAAGTACACAAGAAGGTCAAAATATTAGCTAAAAGTGTATATTTTTTCCAATAGCTTCTAGTACAGTGGTTCTCAACCTTCCTAATGCTGTGACTTTTTAATGCAGTTCCTCATGTTGTGTTTGCCCCACTCATAAAATTATTTTCACTGCTACTTTATAATTGTAATTTTGCTACTGTTATAAATATTAATGTAAATATCTATGCTTTCTATTGATCTTAGATGACTCCTGTGAAAAGATCATTGATACCCAAAGGGGTCATGACCCACAGGTTGAGAACTGCTGTTCTAATAAGTGAAGATCAAATGAAGGTAACAGCAGGAAAATCAACCTAGAGTACAAAAACATGATGTGTAAAAACATCAGAATATGTAGTCTATTCCCAAGATTTTGTTCATCCATACAATAAAAAATTGTGCTGAAACTACATTTTAAAGGAAAAAATGCAAAGTAATGTATTTTCTTCTTTCTCATGAAAAATTAGCAAAGTTTTTGGCCTTCATGTGCTAAAGACATTCATAGACAGGCATCCTTTAAGCAAGGTAATCAATATATTTGGTAATGAGAGCTGCATGCATTGCCAATGTCTAGGAGGAAAAACAAATATCCTGTCTGAAAAGAACATGTCAAATATCAACAATGGAACAGACATGTTTCTGAAAAACAGAAGCCAAAATCTAAGTATTTACTTCATATGTACTGTCTCCATTTTATTTTCTAACATGTATATGCACACACATATATGTGCATATATCAGTATTACAGACTTTATCGAAACCTATATTTAACAATATTACTTCTCCCCAGATCTTACTGTTTTATATGTCTTATACTTGGCATTGCAGACTGTGATTATATTTGCATGCATCTTATCTTTCCTACAATACTCGATTTTCTTTGAAGGACAAAAATAGCTCTAAACCATTTCATCCTGTGTTGTCCTTGTGCCTCACGTACCCCAGAGACCAGTTGGGTTAAAAAACTCTAATATATATATATATATATATATACTTGTTAGTGCCCTTAGTCTCGTCGGTAAATTTAATATGTCATTCTACCTCTTATTGCTGAATTCTTTTCAGAGGCTTTATATATATAGTCCCCTATCTTGTAGGTTATTTTTCTAAGAAATTCTAAGTATACTGTAAAAGGAGTTCTGTGTTCTGATCTGCTGCCAATTTTCCTACCCTGCTGAACCTTGTCAGCCTCTTCTGAATTCATATGGTTATAATTATTTTGTTCTTGAGTTTGCAAAGGGGTAGATAGCAATCTCCGAGGCACAGAGAAGACTCCCAAGTATGGTCAACTAAGGTTACTTCCCGGAAAGCAGAGAGTAGTATGTTCAGGACTTCTTCAGGTGGATACAGAAACAATTTTCTTGGAAAAGACATGGGTGAATCATTATGGTAATAGCCCTCCAAGAGTGTAACATGCAGAGATTCAAACTGAAAGTAAAGGGCATCAGGTCAACGATCGTAGCATGTGGCTCTCAGCTTTGCTGGAACTTTGTCAAACAGCTATGCTGGCCTCATGACTTTCACCATCCCCCTCGGAGATGGCTGGCCCAAGCATTTCACCTGTATGTCAGTCTGTGCACCACATGTTTCCCGGGTCCCTGCAAAGGCTAGAAGATAATGTCGGATAGCCTGCGACTATAGTTGCAGGCACTATGAGTTTCCTTGTGGGTGCCAGGCATCAAACATGGGTCCTTTGAAGGAGCAGCCAGCACTCTGAGCCACTGAGCCATCTTTCCAGCCCCATAAGCTTCAATTTCATTATCTGGATGTAGTTTAATAAAATAGTCACTGCTTGGAGTGGTAAATATCTAATGAGATATTGCACATGAAGTATATGAAACTAAACAATTTAATTATTTATAGTTGCACACACATTGGGCTTACTTTTAGCAACAATGTCTCTAGAGGTAAGTCAGCACTGCAAAGAATACAGTGAATGAGACTATAAATTATCATTACCAGTACTCAGTTCATTTAAAGAAATGGTGGTGCTAAAATATGTGAGAAGACCTGTGTTTAACCACTTGATAAATTAGACTCTGTCGTGACAGTTTCCCCTGAGAATAACTAGTTATATAATCCAAACTTGGCTTAGAAGAGTTATTAAGTATATGCTCATTGTGATAGATTATCCATAACTGGGAAAAGATGGTGTCTTCCATATGTGGAGCATCAGCTTTTCCAACCTAACATTCATCCCACAAAAGCCAAGTACTTAACAGATAGACTGTGAGAAGCTTTCCAACTCTCTTGCAATGAGCTGGGCGGCTTCCTCGCAGGTGTGACATGCTACTAATAATGAGCCTGGTGTGAATTCTGCAATGAAACATCTGCTGATCACTCCATTCCTTCCAGTTACTATTAAGGGTCTCTTAACTTTGTCAGTTTCTAATCCCAAAGCATTGGTTGTTCAAAGCTGCTTGCATAATTATGATTGCTGCTCTTCATCATAGATGAATTCTCCCCAGAATGAATGAAATCTACCCAAATAAATAAATTAATCAATGCAATTGCCTCACTGTAAAACTGGGGGGGTGGGTTGGATTTTAAGACAGAAAGCTAGTATGGAAATGTATGCATAGACCTACATCTACATACCTACAAACAGAGCAGGATACATTTAAATTTAAATAATGAGATCTATTCTTATACATGTACATTTGGATTAACTAAAAGTCATTGATTTGCAATATATACTATATTAACTCCTATTTGTGAGATGGAGAGACCATTTTACCACAAATTACAATTCATGATTGTTCCAAAATTATTTCCTGTATATGTTTATTATATTTTGTTTCTTCATTCTATTATGTGATTGCTTAGTGTGGGTATTTTAAGTTAGTTTTTATTTATGTGGAGTGTTATTAAAGCAAAAAGTTTAATTATTTGGTGCTCAATCCCTTTATTTGCTTATGAACCTCAAATCAAACAGCTGAATTCTTGCAATGGGTTCTGATAGACTTATACCAATCATAAAGACATTATTTGTTGTCAATGAGAATGTTATAGCAGAATCAATATGTTGAACTTTTAACAAAATCACTATGCTCTAGAGTGGTTTGTTCCACAGTAATTTTATGTGTATCAATTTTATTAATGAGCTTAGGCAGGGTTGCCTCACCAAAAGAGCTCTAACATAATAGTGTCTAGGATCAGAAATCCAAGGTTTGAGCTCAAATAAATCAATCTGAAGTAATTTTCTAACTCTTTGCTATTGACAATAACAACTCCAAACTCAGCTCACTTCTTAGATGTTTGCAGGCAATAAGGATTTCCTTAAAAAGTTGTTATGGTGAATTCAGTTGATGTGTTCTGTGTGCCTAGCAGAAAATTCTCCAGAGGCAGTGTGGGAGGAAAGAATCAATATGGAACTGCTACATAGAAAGCTTAGTTAAAAACCTTTAGAAAATGACTTACATGATGAAGTAGAATTTGGTCTTACTGGCTTCATTCATAAAATGCCCTAACATTTAAATACCTAAAATAGTTTGTATAAACAATACTAAATTGTATACATCTATTCAAGTCTCCTTTTATCTCATAGGCAATTCTACGCATGTGGCCTGTCTCACACATACCCTTTACTGATTCACCAATAGAAGCCACAAAATTATTGAGTGCTTAAAATGTGTTAAATGCATCACATCTATTAAATTTGTTATAATAAATGTCTCTGTTATTAGTGAGTAAAATCCTAAAATTTAAATTAAAATCCAAGTCACCTAAGAAGATATGTTATTTTACAGTTCCCAAGGAAACAAAGAAAAAACTAAAAACATTGTTTTTAGTAATTGTTTCTAGTAATATATAGCAAAGCACATAGAGATATATCAAGATTTTTTTCCAAAAGCAATTTTGATGCATATTTAGTGTGTTGTGTGTGTGTGTGTGTGTGTGTGTGTGTGTGTGCGTGCGTGCGTGTGTGCGTGCGTGCGTGTGTGTGTGTGTGTGTGTGTGTGTGTGTGTGTGTGTCACACGTACCTGGAGAAGTGACCCCACCCATGAAATCAGAGGACACATTGCAGGAGCTACTCGCCTTCCACCATGTAGATCCTAGAGACTGAACTCTGTTCTCAGACATGGCATCAAACACTTTTACCCACTGAGCCATTGCACAGGCACATGCTCCCAAAGAAATGTTCTATTAGCTTTATATAGAACATTCGAGCTACTTATGAATTAGATAATAATATTTTAAAAACCTAAAAACAATAAAGAAACAAAGGCGAAAATGTAGGTAGAGATGTAAACACTTAAAGTTTATCATCTCAGTAGTGGAGGGAATGCAAAGGGCTTGGGTTTTGCTTATTTGTTTTTCTGATGTTTCAATATCCCTTATGGACTCCACCTGATTTTCTATTATAAGAAATACCTAATCATTGATACATGTTGGTCATGTTAATACATTGATTCATAGTTAGACTTTTGGGAATATGATAGTACTACAAAATTCTATGAATAACAAAAAGCACTAAGCTAAATTTATTGAAACAGAGAAGATGAAACAAGAAATGCTCTGGTGTTCTGGCACCAACAATCTTTAAAAGATCTAAAACAGTGAGAAAAGTAGACACATTGTTTATTTCTGAATAAGTGCATAAGAAGGAGAAATTCTAGGGAAAAGATCAGGTTTATAAAACACCTTGTAAATTACTGATTAGGGATCAAGTACTCATGTTACCACGGGAACTACATTTTTTATTTTGCTTTCAGGAATAGAACAGATACCCCAACTACAAAACCAGAGCCACGGTCCCATCAAACTAAGGGGCATATAGCCTTGAGTCTGAGTCCTCTGGGTGTTGATTTTGAGACAGGAAGGGTCAAAGGTATAACCTTGAAAATATGCTTTACCCTTCTAGACTTCAGTTTTCTGATCTCTAAACTACTGCGTCTGTACAATCTGTAGGGATATGTTAAAGATTAAGAAAAGTCATATCTAAAATGCCTTTTATAGAGCCTAACATAGACATAATTAAATTTCAAATGCACTGAAAGTTAAAATTAATTTTACCTCCCCATCTACAAATGTATTCAGGATTATATTAAAACCAGAATGTAACATATAATGGGGAGATAATATAGCGTTGGCTCGTCATCTCTGAGCATCTGTGGATCAAAGCAAAGTGCAAAGTACAGACATTTAGATTCATTAAGGCTATTACTCAAAACAAAAAATAAAAAGTTTTGATCTGGAGCAGCTTAGCTAAGAAAATAAAATGTTTTTTTTTAATAAAAGATCATGGGTAAATATACTTGAGAGAAAAACAGTAAGAGATGATTTTATTCCCCATAAACAACATGCAAGATAAAAATAAAGTATGCCTATGTCTGTAATCCCAGCACTCAGGAGGTTGAAGAAAGAAGATCAGGAGTTCATGGACTAAATAGTGAGATCCTGCATCAAAATTAACTAGCTAGCTAAATCATGGAAGAAAGCAAGAATGAAAAAGAAGAAAGGGAGAGAGAGGGGGAAGAGGAAAGAGAGGGAAGGATGTCAAAGATGGCTTTCCAGCTTCCTGAGGCCACTTCCCTCTGAGCCTGATGCAAAGCTTACCTCTACGTGAAAGGACTGTAACAGGAGAGAGGACCCACACATCTTACAGTCTAATAACAGGCACATCTCTAAATTAATTTTGAGACCATTTGGAAAAGATGTAAATGAGAAAGTGTGAGCTAAGCTGTGGAAAAGTGGAAGAAATAGAACACCTGGTACACGCATGTCATTCTGTCATTCTATGGGCATGCATGTAAAGGTTTGTGGTATTGTTGAGAGAAATGCCCATAAAGTTCTTCCTCATTGCTGTAAAGATTATAAAAGAATTCCTCTGTGTCTGGGAATAGAAGTCAGCATTATCGTTTTATGTTTGGAGAAGTATATAGAAAGATTTTAAATATGTAGATTCAGGCATCTATCTTTTATACCTCTCTCTTTCTCTCTCTCTCTCTTTTTCTGTGTCTCTCTTCCCATCCCCACCCACAATTATTCCAGGACACAATTCTTTCTGTTTCCTGAAATATATCATGTAGAAGAAAGCAAAGGCAAGCAAAAACTTAATAAAATGCTTAATTATGCTTTGATGCTATAACTATTCACATAACTCACATAGTGCTGATCCATCTCTAATTGTTGAGTCCAAATTTGTAAATAATACTGAGCCCTTGGATTATAAACAAACCCAGTGTAATCAAGTCTAAATTCTCTACATGACTGTAATGCATATTTACCTTGGGAAGGAGTCCAGAATATGCACCAGATCCTGTGGATCTGTAATCTCACTTTATATCAATGTAAATTCCTGCTACATTTGTGCGTGTGTTTCTTGAGCTGGATCTCAGCCCAAAAATGTGTTTTTCAGTGAAGAAATGAGGTTGTTGAAAAGCACTACATTAAGAGAAATGGTTTTAGCTCTTACTTTTCGACTGAATTTAATAATGGCATAAATAGAAAAAAAAAAAGACCTTAAATCTAAAATGTGTTTTCTCTGGTTTACCCTAAAGAAAAAGGACTTCTAATTCAGGTTAAGGATTGTAAAGAAGTTTTTCACATACATATCTGTTGTGCTGATCAATAACAATATCAATAAGGTAAGGATATTACTTTAAATGGATTAAAACCAGTAGATACTAAAAATATCTATAACCAATATTACATATTTTACTTTTAGGCAGACATAACCAATCTTCATTTTCAGTCACACATTTTATTTGTACTGAGTCTTTTGTGTGTTGCTTCTTGTTCTTTGATGCAGGGTCTCACTTTGTAGCTCTGGCTGCACTGGAATTCTATGTAGACCACGCTGGCTTTGAATCTCAGAGATCTGCCTTTCTCTTCCTCCCGAGTGCTGGGATTAAAGGTATGTGGCCGGGCGGTGGTGGCGCACGCCTTTAATCCCAGCACTAGGGAGGCAGAGCCAGGCGGATCTCTGTGAGTTCCAGGTGCCATCCTGGTCTCCAAAGCGAGTTCCAGGAAAAGGCACAAAGCTACACAGAGAAACCCTGTCTCGAAAAACCAAAAAAAAAAAAAAAAGGATATGTGGCACCACAGGTGGTTACTGAGTCTTATCCTAGACCATACTTATATGTCAGCCAAATGACTTATCACAGTAAGGCAGTTTTGTGAGAATTTAGGAAATGTCTAATTGTGGCATGATATTGAAAAATGCAGTTCTTCTTATTTTTTAACAATTTCCTAATTTCTCTACTAGTGCAGGAACAACTAAATCAAATAGCTGAATCTTCCCTGAGGATAGGTGGTAGCTGTAGTTGCTTTTGATGCTTGGTACAGCATGCTGTCTCTGGTCCTCCCTGCCCTGCTTGGCTCTCAGCCAGCAGAGTTCTTTTGCACCCATTTTTCAGGAATGCTGTGCACAGTCTCCATGAATAGGGCCTGATCAACATAGGTTATTCAGAATCTGTCCTCTAATTCAATCAATCAGTCAACAAAGTTTTGCATTCATCCATAATTGGGACTTAAAGAGAAAAAGACGAGTCCCTCCCTATTCTCCAATCCGGTAAGTCAGGTCATAAATAACTACTTTACCTCATTAAAGTCACTTACTTATAACATAGTCTTGTCAGCTACCATACTATAGAAGCAGGATGAGTTTCCAATCCTAACTTCCAAAAAGAGATTGAGCCACTTGTTATTTACAGAGTTCTCTTTCTATAAGTCTAAAGAAAGAGTAGGAAAAACTCAGAAGCTATAGAATCTTCTCAGCCTAGATCCTAGATTAGAAGAGCAAGTGGTAAAGAGTTATTGCAATTATGCTGCCAAATATTTCTAAAGTATTTACATTTCCAGCAATTACTGAATGCTATCCAGCTACATCATTAATGTAAGTCCAGGGATGCCTGAGCTCAGAGTACTGGCACCCTCAGTGTAACATGCAGGCCTACTACTTTTACACAGTTAATTGATGTTAACAATTGTTCACAATGCTGTTTACGGGACACACCCTTATTGTAGAACTAGCCAGGTAGAACTTTTAAATGACCACAGAATCCAGATTAGTTACATCAGGGAAAGGATTTGGGCCAAAAGTAATTCAACAGACAACAACGTTTAATTCATCTTCTCTTTCTTCAAGAGAAAAGAACCTTCGATTTTTGAACAACAATGAGATAATTACTATGAAGCCAAATTTGAGAAACAAAGAAAAGTCTCATTCCTCAGCAGAATGTAACTATGAAAATCTTTTATTTTGAAGAAATTAATAATAGTTACTGAATAACTGATGCAGGTTAGTTCTTCCCAATCACTAGCACCTACTATGTGGTGTTTAACCTGAAAAAGGGGGACACTGCACTGAGACGGCACACTACTTTCTATTGTAGACCTTTCCTCATCATAGAAAACTTTCTTTGTATCTAAGGCTAACAAGAATCATAAAATTCAAATTTAGTCAGTCAGTCAAATAGATTTTTAGGCCCTAACAAAGCCTGATGGGACACATTTAAGGCCACAGCAAATTACAATGAGGATCAAAATATTCATGAAATAATACAGTTAACCATGAAATTGGGTGCAGAAGTTTTCACAACCTGTAGTTTTGAGCAACTAGTGCATGTGAAACATATTTTTTTTGTTCTACTTTTTTATACTTGGAGGATCTTCTCTTTCATTTTAATTTGCTGCCAGGGCATTCATTGTGTGTGTGTGTGTGTGTGTGTGTATGTGTGTGTGTGTGTGTTTCATGTACATTAATTTGTTGGTGTATACCTCACATGTAAGTGCATGTGAAGGCCAGAGTAGCATATCATGTGTTTCTCTCTTACCCTATTCACTGTTGCTTTGAAACAGGAACTCTGCTTGAACCCGAAGATTCTCATTTAGGCTGGGCCATGAGTGGTGAGAATCTGCATGTCTCTGTTCCCTCTTCGACTAAAGCTGGAGTTAAAAGTATGCATAGCCTTGCCAGGAACTTTACAAAGTGATGGGAATTTGAACTCAGGTCCCATGCTTACAAGGCAAATGTTCTTACTGAGCCATCTTCCCAGCCCAGGATCACGTTCATGCTACTAAACATACCTCTTATACATTTTTTTTCCTTCTAGTCCATGTGTGAATGTGTCCCAGCCTTTCCTACCACTTTTCCTGTCTACCCACTATAGTGACTTTTATAATGGGTAAGCAAATGAAAAACGTACAGTACTTTCTAAGGAATGATGTGAATACTCTGCAGGATGAAACATCCCCCATCCAAAGTTGCTAAGAAACGATCTATTCTCAGAAGCTCTTAGTAGTCATCTTTCTTACAAAAGGAAAAGCATACCAGCATAGTAAACCATGTCAGCGGTATGAATGTGCACACACACAGACAAGCATACAAAACCATTATCAGGAATATGCAAGCAGGAAAAACAAAGGAAAGGTGTTCTGTGGGCATTAGGAATTATTCAGTTTCTGCTGCAGCAAAATTGATTTCTTTGTCTTTTGTCTTTCTTTCAATTTTTTTTTATTTCTGGAATAATTATTTCTATTTAGTTAAAAAGCACCCATTACATTCTCTAGCAATCTACATTGTACTTTTTGGTTGGGGCTGGGGGGCATCAAGATATTGGTTCATTTGTTTTCTAAGAGTTTATTTTCTCAGGCAGCATGAAAGTGTGAACAAGTTGCCAAGTTGTCCTTTCAGGTGATAAAAAAGCTACCAACAAACTGATCGACCTATTTACTGTGAGTCACAGTCTTGTGAAGAGACAGACCATAAGCAAGATACACAAGGAATTATTTAAAATTGCTTACAACCCAATAAGTCTTTTATTGGCAAATTCCATGTAACGTGATTCCACCGTCATTTTTGTTGCATGATTCCTTTTTAATTTAAATGTCACACATCCCCATTATATTTCCATTGAAAACTTTATTCTGTGAGACTTAAAACAAAAGAATCCACTCCACTTTGTATTTCCATTTTTCTTTTAATTTGCCTGTAATTTCTTTTTAATATTTGATTGTGTGTCTGTGTGTGAGTCTCTGTGTAAGTTTGTACATGTAAGTGGAATACATGCAGAGACAAGGGAACACTGGGACATTTGGAGCTGGGGTTACAAACAATTTTGAGTTTCCATATGTGTGTGCTGGGATCTGAATTCAGGTCCTCTGGAAGAGCAAGAGGTTTTGTACCAATGAACCACCTTTACACACACACACACACACACACACACACACACACACACACACACACACACACACACGGGTATGCATCTGCTTTAGGTAGCTCCAAACACTTAAATTCAGACCCTTCATTTAAAATCATGGTAAGAGTTTACAATACTTTCCAACAACACTCATGATTATTGCATTAACCTCTGGCACAGTACTCTTTACTGCCATAAAACTCTTTACTTGTAAAGCCCCAAATCTTAGAGGCTTACGACAACAAACTCGTAATTCACACTCACAGGTTAGCAGATTTTTCAGTACCTGGTGGAACATAAGACTCAGGACCAAGAACTGAGAATGTTTCATTTCTTGCCAAAATTCATTGGTCAGTGGAATCAACAATAGCAAGCTTAGCAAAATAGAGATTGAATTATTGCCTCAGTAAATTATAACACAATACAATATAATGTAACTAACCAGAGTTGCTTAATAGAAGTTTATGCATAATATTACCATAATATAATGGAGTGGCTAAAATACAGTTACATAATGAAACCTCTAGAAATTTGACTCTTTCCAGGCCATACAGATACACTAGTAGAAAATAATAAAGATTTTAAAAACAACAAAGTTTAGTCCATAAGTGAACTATTCTGAATAGTCACTTTATCGAGCATGACTGTGCTGTCTCCCTATGCAGCTCATGAAATTCTGCCCTACACCATTTTATTATCCTTTGCAAAGTTTGCTTAGCTATCCCTTCTCTGCTGAGATCAACACTGTATCCTATATATTGTTAGCCTCTTATAGCAGAACATGTGCTTGATTGTAAAACATTTATCCTTGTAGTTTACTAGAAAATCCTTAGGAACCAATGCTTTATCGGCACTTCATTCTGTGAAGTCATGTTTACTGCCATGCATACAGATACATGGTCTAATTCCTAGTTGCAGCCATGTCCAAATATAAGACAAACTATCTTTGACATTATTTTTCACCCAAATATTATTCAAAAATCATAAAATACCATGTTACCATGAGGAGTTCAAATATTATTTATTATTTAAATAAAGTCTAACAATAATAGGGATCTCTAAAAAAAAGTGTTAAAAGTTATTTTCTTGTACCTTCTAATCACATTTGCTCAACCTATAGCTCCAGAATTGGCTGTCTCATTCTTGGGTTCCTCTTTCACAGTGTTCAGTAGCACTCAGGGTTTGGATTGCTACCCCTTTTTCCACTCATCTCATAACATTGACTTTGGCAGACAAAGCAGCTTCTATGTACAGCCAGGTGTTTGTCCTGGCATTTCATCCTTGGAAGAGGTTGACTCAGATGTTTGCCACACCTGTGAATTTTCCACCCAATCTTCATGAGCTCCCATGAACTTGATTATCATGCTTTATTTCAAAATTCCAAAGCAAAAGAGTTGAGGAGAAGATGCATAAAGCCTCAGCTATTCCTCCTTCCAGCTAGCCCCTATAATATTCTCCCTAACAAAACATGGCCATAATAAAAGTTTGTGTTTCTAAATCTTCACTGTATTCTGATCTATGAGATGAGGAAATGCAATACAACTTATTATATATGATACACTGATTAATTTTAGTTCCCTAAGCAGCTCTGCCCATCAGATAAAGACTACAAAGCTTGAGCTATGATCCTTGGACAAGCTAAGGAACCACACACAAGCTTGAAAAATACCATTTTCCAATATATTATACTTAGATATCAAAAGGTGAACATTATAATAAAAAGATAATTGTAACTATAGTGAGACTAGAAACATATTCTTACAACATACTCTTTACTCAGTGTCAACCAAAGATGTTTTATTCCCTTAAAGTAAAATATGTTTTAATTCACTGAATGCAATCCATTTGCTTAATAGCTTTCCCAATGTTTTCTGGAACCCCTATCCATTCTATCAACCACTTTGACACAGATTGACTAGTTGTATCTATGTGCTAGAGTCTTAGAAATAGATATATAATGTTTAAGTAATCTTCAAATTTGAAAATAAATGTAACTGTTTGATATTTACCAAAGAAATAAAATGTATTTCTATTCTAACCTTACACTCAATTCTAAGGTGATCTGTATTTGAACTGACTCAAATGTAAACTTCAGGTTATCCATAAGGAAAAAGCTACCTATTGACAAATGTGAATGAATTCTCACAATGGCCAAAGTGACTTTGAAAGAGAACAAAATTGAAAGATTGGCACTTGTTTATTTTCTTTTTGTTAGATAAACAATTCAATTTTTATGTAATGAGTGACCCAAGACAGAAAAATAATATATTGTTGAGGTATTTGAGAAGATGTTTTATATAGAATAACTTATTACATTGATGCAAACTTCAAAGGTCTTCAGTGTATAAAGTTTTATGATACTTAGGGATAAAATATCATCATCATGCTTGCTATTTACTCTTTTTTCTAGAAAATGACATAAAGTTATATCTATGTGTATTAAACTATACTTATATATTACCTATATCTATGTGAATATTTAGAAAGTGTGTTTGACATTTGGTAACTCTATATGAAAGGTCATGGGTGAATTTGAACTTCTTAAACCCAAAGAATAGTTTGAAAGTGTTATATATCTTTTTAGAACTGTTTTATAGGTTTTTATGTTGTCATTTTTTTTTATTTAAAAGTTCTTTTTTCCATTTTACATACCAACCAAAGTTCCCCCTCCCTCTTCTCCTCTAGCTCACTCCCTACAGCCCCCTCCATCCACTTCTCAGAGAGAATAAGGCCGGCCTCCCATGGGGAGTCAGCAAAATCTGGCAAATCAAGCTGAGGCAGGATCAAGCACCTCACCCCCTGTATGGAGGCTGAGCAAGGTATACCTCCATAGGAAATAGGCTTCAAAAAGCCAGTTTATGCACTAGGGATAAATCTTGGTTCCACTGCCACTGGCCCTACAAACTGCCCAAGCCACACAACTGTCACACACATTCAGAGGGCCTACTTTGGTCCCATGCAGGTTCCCCAGCTGTCAGTCCAGAGTCAGTGAGCTCCAACTAGCTTGGGTCAGCTTTTTCCTTGGGTTTTTCCCCCGTCATGATCTTGACCCAAGGATGTTCAATCATACCACAAGGACACTTGCTCAAGTACGTTCATAGCAGCATTATTTGTAATAGCCAGTACCTAGAAACAAACTAAATGCCCCTCAACCAAAGAATGGATTAAGAAAATATGGTACATTTACACAATGGAGTATTAGTCAACTGTAAAAAAACAATGACATCATGAAATTTCCAGGCAAATGGATGGAACTAGAAAAAAACATACTGAATAAAGTATCCCACACCCAGAAAGATAAACACAGTATGTACTTACTCATAAGTGGATATTAGACGTAATCCTCAGTCCTAGAGAAGCTAGATAACAAGGATGACCCTGAGAGAGACATGTATGGATCCCCCTAGGAATGGGAAATAAATATCTCCTGAGTAAATTGGGAGCATGGAGTGGGGAAGAAGAGGAGGTAAGGGGAGGTGGCAAGAGAACATAAGAGAATAGGATGGTCCAGTTGGGAGAGGAACAGAGAGAGAGAGAACAAGGAAAGAAATATCTTGATAGAAGAAAGCATTATGGGGTTAGGGAGAAACCTGATGCTAGGGAAATTCTCAGGAACCCACATGGAAGACCACAGCTAAGACTCTGAGCAATAGTGGAGAGGGCCCTGAACTGCCTTCCCCTGTAATCAGATCGATGACTACTCTAATTGTGATCATAGAACTTTCATCCAGTAACTGATGGAAGCAGATGTAGACATCCACAGTTCTTATTTGTTTTTAAAATTATAATTTAACTACAACATTTCTCCCTTTACTTCCTTAATTTCAAATGCTTCCATATATCCTTTCTCAATCTGCTTAAAATTCATGGCCCACTTTTCATCAATTTCTACTGCATGCATACATGTATTTGTAATTACTTACATAATTTTAAATATAACCTGTTGACTTCATATAATATTTCTTACATGTAGGTTTTCAGAGCTGACTGTTTGGCATTGGAAACTGATTGTTATGCTCTTCCTCCTCCCCCATCTTTACCCTTTAGTTCTTTGTGTAGGGTTGAGGCCTCATAGGCTTTGTCCTGTGCTGATTGGCATGTCTTCAGTGTTCAGCTCATTATGGGTGGTCATATTGGTAAAACTTTATAGATATCACTTCTCAACAACCCAGAGGAATACAATATTTAACACAAACCATTTGTTATTCAACTGAAACGAAGTTAAAATATGATGGGGATGCCATGCAATCCAAGCTAAATATGATAGCACTGTCCTTGGCACATTGCTATAGTTCACTCACAACACCGACAACCATTTTTAAGCTAATTTGGCCACGATTTTTTAATCCCTGAGTACAACTCTTTTCCTGTATAAAGTCTTGTCTTTAACTGCACAACTGAATTAATTTTACTTAGACTAGTATGTATATTTCAGACAGGTTGTTATGTAGCCCAGGCTGGCCTTACACTTGCTGTATAACTAAAGGTTCTCAACTACTGATCCCCTCCCTCCACCTTCAATGGCTGGTGGAATTTCTGTTGTGCATTAATATGTCCATACATTTTTTAGGTCTTAAAATACTTAAAGAACCTTTATAAATTATAATGGTTGGACCATTTGGATTTTTAGCTAGAAATTAAAACCTAAGGTTCTTTATTTGCATGCAGGCTAATGATAATTTCCTTGTAGTTCACCAGAAGTCAGTGTCCCTGTGTCAGAACATGACCTTTGTTCTTTTTCTCTGGGTGAGTTCTTGGTTTCTCTCTGTATCCCTGAATTTCCTCTTCTGACAAGGGCACCAGAATAGACTAAGACCCACCCTAACAGACTCATTTTTATCCTTAGCCGTATGCTTAAAGGCTCTATCTCCAAATGCCTTTTCTTCCTTAGACACTGGTGATTAGGGTTCAACATACCAAAAGGGGCTCAGTTCAACTAACAATGATCTACTGTGCCTCAATTTGACAAATGCAGGAAAACAATTTAATTGAGAAAGGATTGTCATTGGAACAAACAGTACTGAGACAACTGGAAATAAACCAGCAAATAGATTAAGAGCAACCTCCACTTTCCAAACTCCAAATGCATGTAAGTCCTGAATATGAAAGACACCACTTGACTCAACATTTGTGATGCCCCCGAACTGATCCCCAGCACTGGGACAGACATAGTCTGAAAACTCTTACAAGAAAACAGAAACAATGACTATCCAAAAAAATCACGGAAAAATTAGTCTTCAAGATTTTCACAGATTATATCACAGTACAGAACAAAGGAGAGAGAAATGATAACCTACAAATTGGGAGAAAATACTCTCAAATGATTGTCTGATAAAAATCTAGTGTCTAAAATACAAATAAAACCATTCTACACTTCTAAAATAAAAGTGAAATAACTATATGTGTGTGCACATAAAAAGACACTCAAAATCAATAGTAGTTAGAAAGATTCAATTAAAAACGTACATGTGTAAATGTCACGTCACATGATTAAAATAGGAATAGTTAAAAACAAAGCATACAAGGACAAGTTCTGGAAAGAATGTGAAATAAATGGAATTTTCTGTCTTGCTGATAGGAATATGAAGTAAAGCAACCACCTGCATCACAACCAGTTTGGCAGCTTATCAAAAACATAGTTATTGTAAGGGCAGGCAATTTCATTCTTCAATATATACACAAAAACTTGTACAGAGATGTCTACAAAAGCATTATTCATAATAGCCTGCAGGTAAAAACAACCCTAGTTCCCATCGACTGATAACTACTTAAAATGATGTAAAACAACATTATTCATCCATAAACAAAGACATGGAATATAGCATTGATGAACCTTGAAAAAAGTCAATGAAAACCACACATAAAGAGCCACATATTACATGCAACTATATCAAAAGTGCAGATTAAAGAAAGGAACACATATAGGAAGAAAGTTAATATTTCATGGTGACTTTGAAAAGAAAATGAGAATGACTTTTAGTGAGTATGGCACTTCTTTGGAGAGATATGGAATTATTCTGACCTAGTTAGTGGTGATGACCACTTACAAACAAAATAAAACCAACAAAATTATATGCTATGCCAGTGTGCTTTTATATTTGAATATTCCAGCAGCAAAAAAGTAAACAATCTGTTTATGCAATAACCACATTGAAATAGCTCCAATACAACATATGATGTCTGAGGCGGAAATTAGAAGAATTGGAAATATATTGTAAAATCTCATTTATATACACTAGAGAGTACAAAGTAATCTACAGTGAAGGAGTCAGATCAGAGTTTGGAGAGAGAGGCAAGAGGAAGGAATTGAAAAAGGCTACGGAGAATCTTTAGGAGCTGATGATGTATTTATTATCTTGATTTTGATGATAATGACATGGATGAGTGGATATACATAAGCTTGTCAAATTGTGTCTTATGAATTTGTCCATCACCATTTGATAATGTGAGAAAATGAAACACAACTATTCAGTATTTTTTGGGTATCATCTTGAAGTGGTGCCTCCAACACACTTGAGGCAAGAAAAGATGGGTGGAAATGGACAGAAATGAGTTTAGTAAAAGTCTTTTTTATTTTAGATAAATATTTATTTTAATTTATTATTTTATTTTATTGAAAATTGATTTTAATGCAATATATTTTATTACAGTTTCCCCTCACATGATTCTTCTCAGTTTCTCCCCACCTCCCCTACCATCTGGAGCCATCCTCATTCTGTCTCTGATTAGAAAACAAACAGGCTTCTAAAGGAGAATAATAAAATAAAACCTATCAAATTATGAACAAACAAACAAATTGAAGGAAAATGGCAAAAGAAAAAGCCCAAGCAACACAATAAAACACAGTAACATGAATTGCTAAATGGTCTTATTAATTAAAAAAAAAAACAGAGTCAGATATTGAGGTGAAAGCTGAAAAATCAGAGAAACAGAAAAAGCCAGCTATGTTCTTACCTCTATGAAATCCTCAGCCTCAAGAGAGAGAGAGAATTCCTGTTTATTCACATCTTATATACCTTTCTGCCACCTAACTTCCTTCCTAGTGCTGGAATTAAAAGCTTGTGCCACCATGCCTGGCTTTGTTCCTAGTGTGACCTTGAATTTATAGAAATCCAGGTGGATCTCTGCCTCCCAAATGCAAGGATTAAAGGCGTGTGCTACCACTGTCTGATCTCTATGTTTAATATAGTGGTGGGCTTTGTCCTCTGATCCCCAGGCAAGCTTTATTGGGGGTTTACAATATATCACCACAAGACAAAGAATCATAAACGTTCACACATCCAGAACCCATAATATATACACAAAAGACCTATGAGAAGTAAAATAAAAAATAAATCCCTGACAAAATGCAACATTATGAGAGGAAGAACTTCCAAAGATGCTATAGAGTGTGTTTTCTGTTGATCACCTACTTCTGGGGATGGGGCCTACCCTTAAGAGTGCTTTTACCACCAGTGAAACTCTCTTGAAGAAAACTAATTTTTTTCATTTGCAAGTGGCTGTAGCTTCTGGGTTAGGGATGGGAACATATGTAAACTTTAATTAACTCGGCCTCCCAGTCTTCCATTGCTGTGGGTAATGGAAAGTCAGCTGTACTGCCAAGTAGTATTTCATTCCATACACACTTTACAACAGAAGCAATTGTCTTATCTTGGGACAGTTTGATAGAAACTGACTTATGAAGGCTGGAGAGATGGGTTAGCCGTTAAGGGCACTGGCTGCTCTTCTCTTCCAGAAGACTTGGGTTCAACTTCTAGCCCCCATATAGTAGCCTCCAAGCATCTATAACTATAGTCCCAGGGGATCCGATGGCCTTTGGGGCACTGCATGCATGTGTTACACACACATATGTGTAGACAAAACACCCATACATATAAAACAATAAATATCTATTAAAATGGAGAGCATTTTTAAAATTTAAAAAAAATTGAATTTTGATGATATTTTTACTATTTTGAATATGTATAGATTTATATTTAGTTAATCTTACAATATCTGTGGCTTGACCAGCTGTGGATTGAGACAACCATAGATGACTAAAAACATTTAGAAGAAAATCAAGTCTATTCAAATGAATTCAGATTTTCTGAAAAATTTAGTATTCCTTAAGACAATTCAGAATCAAAATTACCTGAAGAGATTTACACTGCATAGCTGCTATAGATTACCAAAGACCTGGATGTTCAAGTCCCTTTTATAAAATGGCATAGCTTTGCATTGTCTTGTGCAAATCCTCTGTGTACTTCAAATTGTTCAAGATTTTATACATATATATATTTTTTACACATGAATTTTCTATAAATACTTGCTATACTGTATGATTAAATAATAATGACAAAAATACCTGTATGTGATCAGTATGGGTGTAATTTTGTTACTGTTGGCTGAATCCCGAGATGCAGAAACTACAGCTATGGAGGACTAACTCAACAGATGTGGGATGATGACACTAGCCAGAATGAAAAAAGTCATCACAGGAAAAAGTCAAATTGGAAGGGAGAAGCTGTCCCAGTAACATTCTTTGATCACAGACAATTATATCTCCTTTATGTAAACCCATGCTTATGGTCTCCAGGTACAGTTGCCAGTTCAATTCTCTTTGGAACTTGAAGTAAAGCAACTGACATCCTGCCACCTTAAAGAAAAAGTTCAAGATTAATGCAGGCCAACCTAAAATGGATAACTGGAGAAAAAGGAAATTACTATTTCATAGCTATTACATTACTGATCCATCAATTTTCAAATTACTTTCCTGGTTCTTTTTTTTTTAATTTTATAATTAATTTAATTTTACATATCAGCCACGGATTCCCCCATCGTCCCTCCTCCCGCCCCTCCCCTCCCCCCAATCCACCCTCCATTCCCACCTCCTCCAGGGCAAGAACTCCCCTGGGGACTGAGCTCAGCCTGGTAGATTCAGTCAAGGCTGGTCCAGTCCCCTCCTCCCTTCACCCAGGCTGAGCAAAGTGTCCCAGCACACGCCCCAGGTTCCAAACAGCCAGCTCATCCACTAAGGACAGGTCTGAGTCCCACTGCCTGCGGGCCTCCCAAACAGTTCAAGCTAATCGACTGTCTCACTTATCCAGAGGGCCTGATCCAGTTCCATGGGAACTCCTCAGCTATTGGTTCATAGTTCATGTGTTTCCACTAGTTTGACTATTTGTCCCTGTGTTTTTCCAATCATGGTCTCAACATCTCTTGCTCATACAATCCCTCCTCTCTCTCACTGATTGGACTCCCAGAGCTCCACCTGGGACCTGGCCTTGGATCTCTGCATCTGCTTCCATCAGTCATTGGATGGGAGTTCTATCACGACAGTTAGGGTGTTCAGTTCTTAATGGTTACACTGTCCAAACAATTGTTCTGTATTCCAGAACATTAAAAATAAACTGAGTTGTATTTTAATTCAACCACAAGCATGCACATACACACATACACACACACAAAAAAAAAAAACCCAAACACAATACATACAGATATACAAACTTCACTTTAAAATTATATGGATATTTTTATTGTAAGTTGTCTAAAACAAAATATAAAGTAGATAACTCCAGTTTTTCTTGCTGTAACCAAATACTACATACATATATGTAAATTGATGGAGTATTAGAAAAACGATCAATAATTCTATGAAAACTAAGTTAACTCTTTTGAAAATATAAAATTGTATGATTAAAAGGAAACAGAAAGACCAGCATATTAGAAAAATCATCCTACAAAGCTTAGATCTAAAAATGACGTCAGTTATCACTCTTTTTTTAGAGGTTTGAGGTGAAAAAATAAGAATTACATGGTAGACTCTATATTGGAGACATTCCAAAAGCTTACAGTAAATTACATGAAATAGCTATATTTACAGAAAAGGTCTTGACCTTTTACTCTATGACTACAATTTGCCAGCACCTGTGCAATAGATACATTTTATTTTCTATTTTTTAAGACTACATATAGTAAAATATATACACAATTCCAATTCATTGTCTAGTCAGATATTTAAACATATAAACTTTAATTTTATAGAAATGTCTAGGTATTTTTATTTTTATTTTTATTTTTATTTTTTTTGAGACAGGGTTCCTCTATGTAGCTTTGTGCCTTTCCTGGAACTCACTCTGTAGCCCAGGCTGGCCTCGACTCACAGAGATCCTCCTGCCTCTGCCTCCCAAGTGCTGGAATTAAAGGAATGCGCCGCCGCCACCGCCACCACCACCTGGCTAATGTCTAGATTTTTTTATTCTTCTCTCATACAATACATCTTCCACTCCTCCCAGTCCCTCTACTTCTCCCCCAGATCCACTCCTCCTCTGTTTCTTTTCAGAAAAGAACAGGCCTCCCAGGGATAGCAACCCAACATAGCATGATAGGATGCAACAAGACTAGGCACAAACCCTCACATCAGGGCTGGATGAAGCATCCCAGTAAGAGAGAAAGGTCCCAAGTGAAGCGCGATCCTAATAGGTCTCTAAGAAATCTTAGACCGAATGGGCCTACTGTCTCTAGGAATCCTCAGAGTGAATGGTTCTCCTGTCTTTATCAATCCACAGACTGAATGCCACAAGATCCAGTCTCCACCCACCACCTTCCTAGTGCTGGGATTAAAGATGTAAACTACTACCAAATGGCTGTTTCCCTTTTAGATTGGTTCAATTTCCTGTAGCCCAGGGGGGACCTTGAACTCCTGATCTTCCTTCTTCCTCCTCCCAAGTGCTGGGATTAAATGTGTATGCTACCACTGCATGGCCTCTATGGCTAACTACTGGCTAGGTCTGCCCTCTGACCTCTAGACAGGCTTTATCTGTCAGAATATAAACAAAATATCATACAACACCCAATGTCAGGTGAAAGAGTCAGAGACACCCCCACTCTCACTGCTAGGAGATCCATAAAAAGGCCAAGTTACATAATCATAATATATATGCAGAGGACCAGGCACAGACCCATGCAGGCTCTATGATTGGAGCTTCAGTATCTGTGAGCTCCTATGAGCCCTGTGTAGTTGATTCCATGGGCCATGTTCCTCTGGTGTCCTAGACCCCTTTGGCTTCTACAATTCTTCCTCTCCCTCTTCCGTGGGGGTTCTCTGAGCACAGAGAGGAGGGACCCAACAAAGATCTCCAATTTGGGCTCTCTCTGCTCTTAATATCTGGTTGTGTATCTCTGCATCTGCTCCCATCAGCCACCTGAAGAAGCCTCTGTGATGATGAGATGATTGGGCTAGGCACTGATTTGTGAGTATAGGAGAATATCATTAAGAATCATTGTATTGAAATTTTTCCTATCCTAAGTCTCTGTTTAACTATATATAAATTTACAGTTTTAAAATTAATTAAAGCATAAAGCTGTCAAATCATCTGAAATCAAGACATTGAAAATTAACAAACAGCAAACATAATAAGATAATACCCACATGTACACACACACACACACACACACACACACACACACACACACACATCAGCATCCTAAATACACACATTTAAAGATTGGTGTTCAAGGTCACTATTTATAAACATATTAATAGTTGGCTGGTCATATTTTTTATTGCAGTACTTCAATGAAACCCTGACTCTCTCACATGCTAATCAGAACCCAACCACTGAGCTACAGTTTCAAGCCATCATGGCCTTATAAACACAAGCTCATTGTTATCCCCATGTGTTATTGAGATTAATTTCAATTACAACTAGCATATACAATAGAATTCTGACTTCCAGTAAAATTAAAGTGGCTGCAACAGTTATAAAATGTTTAACAACAAAAGTTATTGAAAAATATTTCAATAAATTGGAGTCAAAATGAATGATATTGATTTAGAAATAATTTGTATTTAACTTCATATTATGTGAACAGGTTTAAGCACATTATGACCATATCAATTTATCTTACTACTAAAAGTTAGGGGAATTATTATCTTCCTTCACATTTTGAAATTTTAAATTGCCTTGTTTTTAACATATACATTATCTTCTGTAATCATTATATTCAATTTGTTCAAATCTGACTGCATAATCATTGACAGTTCTTTTCACATATATTCAATTCTCCTTTATTTTCCATTTGTTCTTCTGTGAGTCAGTTTTCATTATGAAGATTTACTTTTATTTACTATACTACAAAAGCTAGGCAGTGTGACTGGATGTAAATTATTCACAGTACTTTATTTTACTCAAAAGATAAAATTTGACCCACAGTTTCTGCACACCATCCAGGGAGAAAATTTAATATTTCTCTTTGTTGGTTGATTTGCTTTTTCTTCTTAGACATGGAATTTATTCTTTGGTTCTTGAATATGAGCATCTCCAGTTGAGAATTCATTGATCCTACCATTTTATTTACACGCCGTTCAATAATAAAATATTGCTCCTTTTGCAAATGAGATTCAAGCTGTTGTTTCAAAAATGTAGTTCTTTCACTGTGAAGCGAATGCCTTGGTACTTTTATTGTTGTTCAAGTGCATTTTATTTTTAGTATTTTTAGTGTGTGTGTGCATGTACGTGACTCTGTGTGAGTGTGTATGTGTGTGTGTGTGTGTGTGTGTGTGTGTGTGTGTGTGTGTGTGTATGAATGATGTCTTTCTGTGTGTGAGCCTATGTATGTGTGTCTTTGTATGTGGAAAGTAAGTGTAGGTATTCATACAAATATGTTTAGGTGCTCACAAAAGACAAAAGAGAATGTCAGAGTCCCTGAAGCAGGATTTACAAGGGTAAGAGTGTTGGCAACCAAAATCCAGACCTGTGAAAGAGCAGTAAGTGCTCTTAATGATTAATCTGTTTCTCTATCCCCTAAACTTACCCTTTAAATACCACATAAAACATAAAAGCTTAGTATCACTGGGGTATCCTGTGAGTTTCTAATGTATATAAATTTTATAATGTTTAAATCAAGCTAACCACATCTACATAATAATCAAATATTTATCATTTACTCTTAAAGTTTATAAAATCTTTCATTCTAGCTTTGTGTAATATGACATAATTTGTTATCTCTAGTGACCAGTTGGGCAATAGCACCCTAGAACCTGTTCTTTGCTTCTGACTGTAACATAGTACCAAGTAACACTTTTCCCCACCTTTCCATGTCTCAATTCTCCTTAGTTTCTGGAAATCAATATGTTAGTCTGTATTCCACATATGTGTTTGGAATCACAAATTTCACTGACTGCTCGAGTATCTTAATAGGCTAAACTAGTTTTACTTCTGTATCTCTGATGCTGTCTTCAAATTCTGTCCTACTTTTAGTTCATTTCTAATTTTTCCTCTAGGAATCTTGAGATTGTAACATCAAAGATATACTTCCACCTTAAGAATGCATCATAATTTTATATAAAAATAAGAATGAAACATTCTGCCATTTAATGTCACATAAGTATCATTTTAAGATTTTAAAACATCAAAATGTGAAACTTAAAATTAAAGAAATATGAAGCTACTTCCATTTTATAATTTAGATGAGATTTGAGCTAACTGAGGCAAATAGTGGTCAACTGGTGAGAAGTTTCCTTCATTCTAATAAATGCAGAGACTATAGGATAACTTAATAAACCTGGGCTCACAATAAGTAACAAAATGTCAAATTGCTTTCAAAGAAAAATTTCTGCCTCACTTATTGATCCTAAATACTGGATTTCTAATAAGCCAATTGTAACCTAAAATCAACACCTCTCTGGATGTTAATCAGAAGGCTATTAACACATTCACATTTTCTTATTTCTGGATAAAGCTGAAGAACTATGCTGCTGGCCCTATCTCTGTCTAGTATCGAGACTAGTCTATAGCACTGAATATGAGCCATTGTCCATTTTATGAGATGTCATATTAGCATTTATGAAAATTCTATGACCTTTTGTACAGCAAGTTTTCTTTTTCTAATTATAGGCCATGATCAAATTATCTGGAAATCGATATATTTCAAATGTGTATGAAAATATGCAATTTATTGAATTCAGTTTTTATTGTGTTCATATGTATGTAGGAGAAAAAATAGGCAATAGAAACAATAAATAATGACATTGATATCTAAAGAAGCAGTAGTTTCAAGTGTAAGCTAATGTCAAAAGATGTTTGAAAATATAATTTTAACACCAATTTACTTCAGAAGAGGTTGAATATTCTAGTTCAATGGAAGTTACAGCATGAAAGTGAGTTAACATCTCCAAGGCTTACAATGATGGTCAGGAGGATATTCACCTTGATAGAGCAATGCCCCCACTATCTGAATAGGTACAAACTTTGGTGAGACCAAACTTATTCTTCATAATATTAAAAGGAAAGAGAGAAGAATGGTGATTGAGTTACATATATAATAGCACTATCTGTGATGGGAACCCACAAAAAAATGTGTTTCTTTATGACTAAGTACAATTAAAGCTGTGACTGCAAATATTTTAAAGATATAATTACTTACTCTCATGTTTCTATTGAAATTTAAACATTCAGACAGAAAGTAATTTTTTTCTCGTTAGTTGTGACTACTTCAGAATCATAATACTCTAGTTGTAGAGGGAAATTTAGTGAAATATTTTTGCCAGCCAGAATTGTTTCAATGGTTCTATTTAAGCAACTTAAGATGCAATTAGTGGTACAGGTGAGGACATTTAAATGCATGTTAGTTTTATCCTACCCCATTAAAATGAAAATGCATTTTGTTGAAATGAAATGATTATCTTTAAGATATTGTACTTTCATCAAATATCCCAATTTAACTTATGTCTAAGTTCTTGCAGGATTTGAGTAAGGAATATGATAATTGAATTGCTTTAGTTAATGATAACCCCTGATAGGAAAGCAGGATAACAGAACACGTTTTGAGAAGCTAAGGGTGCAATTTGCACTGGCATGAAGCACCTTTCTTGCAAAAAGGAAAATGCAGAAAATAAAGCACAAAGCATAGTGACTTCTTAACCTAATGTGCTTCAAAGGTGAAAACAAAATATCCCTGATAGCAAATTTTCTGAGAATCTGTGATTCTTCAATGTGCAGTAAGAGGCTTACAGTTTTTATTTAATATGTTTTACAATCCACTTGCACAAAGATTTTGACAGAAGTCAACCATACAATGAAAATTGGCCTACTGGATAGCTCTTCCACTCAGAAGAACATTTAAGAAGAAAGCTCCCTGAATATTTAATACTTTTGATGTAAAATAAAAAAATAAGAAGTGAGGCTCTGAGAAACCTTGTGATAGCCAAAGGAAAAATCTAAATCAGTTCATTCATTGTTCAAAATAAGATTCTGTTTTATTTTCTATAAATCACATCAAAAAATAAGAAAATGGACATACAAAAAATTATAGGCACATCTTCTGTCCTCTATGTATTTCAAAGCTGAACTAACAGACAAAAACCAAAACAAAACAAGAAAGCATGTTTGGTAATCTAAAAGTCAAATGAGGCCAGACAACACTCTAAAAAATATTTGTGGTTTAAAAACTTCTTGGGCCTGGGAAGATGTCTCAGTGGATAAAGTTAGGGCCCGAGTTTGAATTCCCAGAATCTATATAAAGACAGCACGGTAGTGTGCACCTGTATTCCCAGTGCTCCTGTGGGGAAAAGGGAGGTGGAGACAGGAAAATTCCTGGTCCAACTCATCTGCGGTGCAAAATGCAGTATAAAATGCATTATCTCAAACAAACTAGAATGTCAAGGTCAGTATCTTAGATTACCCTATGAAAACCACAGGTAGGCAGTCACACATGCATATCCTCACCTATACAAAAGAACACATACACATCAAACACCCACAAAAAAGCTGCTGCTGCTGCTGCTGCTGCTGCTGCTGCTGCTTGTGGTGGTGGTTGTGGTGGCGGTGTTGATAAGAAGGAAGAAAAAGAGGAGAAGAAGAAGGAAAAGAAGAAGGAGGATGAGGAGGAGGAGGAGGAATACTCAGCATCAATATGGAACAGTGAACATTTTGGCATGTGGGGCAGCATAGGCTGCTTTCTTCCTCCCTCCAAGCTTAGTAGTCTTCTGCCAGGACAAATATAGCAAATGATGAATTCTCTGCATCAAGCATGAAAAATTTGCTTTTAGTTGTGAGACATATGTCCAACATTGTGGTTAATGGATGTCATTTCTCAGAGGTGGTTGAGGCAAGAAGGTAAGCATTTTAAAAGTACTAGTTTAAACTATGTGGTTAGGAAACAAGTGTAAGTCTGATGGTGCACGCAAGAGAGATGAGAAAGGCTGAACCTATTCCCATACCATGGCTGACCCTCTGCTGTAAAACTGGGCTCCAAACACTGAGCAGGTCTCATAATGCAGACTTTACATCACTTAAGGTTTGAACACACTCCTTAATGACCCACATATTTATCTGCAGAATTCGTAAGTCTCTCTATTAAACTTATCAGATAAAGGGAAATCATACATGCATGTGTGTGTGTGTGTGTGTGTGTGTGTGTGTGTGTGTATTTTTAAAAGAAATATGAACAGCCATATATAGAACTCAGACTTGACTGATTTCTGTGGGATATGCTATGATACAAAAACCAAATGAACAAATACAAAAAATACTATTCTTATATTTTGAATTAGATCATAGCCATAGTGAAGATAGGTTTTTTTTTGTATCTATTCCATTATTTATCCAAGAACTTAAAGGAATGTCCTGAAAAAAATAAGTTTTAAAAATTATTCCCATTTCCCCAATGTCCTGACTGTAAACTGTGAGGGATGACTTTATGCCATGGAGTAATTTCTTGCTCTAAAACTTACTTATTCAATATAAGGGAAAAAATGAATAAGTAAGAAATAACATTCTCCTGACATATTAAGCAACATTATAATTGAGCAAGAACCTAGGTGTTCTAACCCAATACTGGTTAAAAATATAAAATAGGATTCACAGTAGATTTCCTAACTGAAGCCAAGGAACTAAATTAAATACTCTGACCTTTTGATGGTTACATAAAAATAAAAACAAAGCTAAATTAAACAAAAACAAATCTTTCCACTAAAACTATCCAACATTTACACACTACAAAGTATTCATTTGAATATTAAATTGAAAGAATTCAGCATTTTTTCTAGCTAAACTTCTTATTGATTTACTGTTGTCCATTTCTGTTTCAGCTCTAAACTCTCTCTAATTTATCTCCTTTAAGGAGTCTCATGGGTACTTGAGATCTCTGCACGTAATACTGCTCTCATAAAAAACAGGAATTTATCTCTATACGCAATTAATCACGTCTTCTGGAAACGCTTTACAAATCTAGTCTTCCCAATGCCATTTATCTATTTCCTTAAAAATTGATTTATTCTGTAATTTAACTATTTGGATACTGAATTCTGTATTATATTTCATATTTGCTTTGTAACTACAGTAAAACCATCCAATAAAATGATGTATGACTCAATATCTTATCTCACAAAGTTTTTTGGAAGCATGATTGCAAAGTCAATGAAAAGGCTAAGGAAACATGACACCTCCAAAATCCGTTTATAGAGATTCTGCTTCTGGATACAGGGTTTAAAATTTGTAAATTTTGGAGATATTTAATGAGGGCTCATGGATTGCATGGCTATGGTGAAAATTCTAGTGCCTGTGGAAATAATTTCCTGAAAATCTGTTGTCATTTTTTATTGGCCCTATTCGGTAAGAATTGGCTTGTGGTGTTCTAGGAGTTTTAAAGGGAGCTTCTTGGCCCCACCCATCTTAGCCTTTGCCCTCCTACCTCTTTACATTGCCCCACACCTGTCCTTATGGAACAGTTTTTTATTATCTGGATGAGAGACAAATCACTAAGGAGACTATGTCTTATAGCATATCGGATTTTGTTTGAATCATTTTCAACCTAATTAATTTTTGTAGAGGCATATTAAAATTTTTTAAAGAATTTAAATGAGTTAATTGTGTCTCTAAATTGGTCATTTCACCTCCTCCTAGCAAGTGCTTCTTAACCAAACAGAGATAGAAAGATACAATTAAAAATAAAAAGCTCACAACAGTGTAAAAGTCTTCTTAATAGTTGTCTAAATAAAGCACTAAAGGACATGTCAAGTCCCTAGATGCAGACTCTCCCACACAGAGGATTAAGGTCAGGAAGGTTATCCAAGAATAACAACACTGTATGCTAGTGCACATGAAAGGAGAAAGATCAAAACAGAACGTCAAGGAATGAATCCCCACTTCTCCCATGCCAGCTTGTGTCTCATTGCCCATAAAATGTAAGGGATGAATTTGTCCCCTGGGTTGTTCCTTGCTCTAAAATTTACTTATTCTTGATGAAACATCTGTCACACCCCAGCCTACGCAGACTGGGTATTATTAATCCAAAAATAGATTGCAAGAATGAATTCTCTTCCTCTGTCTGGGAAGCCATCCCTGCTGTTGTGCCTCTGGATAAATGTAAATGTTTGGTGTTAACAATAAAGGATATGATCCTGAATAATGGCTGGACACAGGGCAGTAACCCAGGGTTTCTGTGAAGGTTTACAAATGGATGCACTAGAAAAGCGAAATCCCTTTCATCTATTTTAACCAGATGAGTTACTAGAGGAAATTTATAGAAATGAAGAGTGGAACTGGGCTGAGTGATGCACACATGTAGTCCAAGTCCCCAGGACTCTGGAACAGGAAGGATATAAGCTCAAGAATAACCCAGCCTACATAGCCTGGTAGCAGAAAAAATACAACCACAATCCATTGGCACTATTTTACTAACTAATAACGTATCTAATTGTTTCAAAACTGTGATGTTCAAAGAAGCATTTACTTGACTTGACAATTGATTGAAATGATTCAAGCATGGTGTCTTATGTTGTATATTTTCCATAAAAACCATATTGAAATTAAATAAAAACAATGAGATAAGCTTCATGTTCAATCGGGTAGAAATATGTCTAAGGAAACTGTAAAAAGTTTATCTACGAGAAGATATACCATAGGAAAAAAAAACTGGTGCTCTAGATTGTAACAACCACAAAACTGGATTGTGGCTTTAATATTTATTGTCCATGATTTCTTGCAATTCAGTGAGCCTTGATCTTTTCATGTGATATGAGATTATATAGTGCCATACAGTGTAATTATAAAGAATAAGTTAGATTAACACATATCTTCATGTAAGCAAATGGCAAATTATGTTTTTAACACCACCATAATTCTCACACTTGTCCTCACTGTTATATTCATTACTGTCTCAGTAATTCTTTTCTTAAGCTTATAGTGTTTATCTTATGTTCTCACGCATAGGTGTGTCAGTACATGTCAAACGAAGTATTGTGCTGTCCCAGTTAAGTGAAATCCATAAAAGACTGATATATAAACCCAAATACCAGGTGGTTGAATTTCAATAACAACTGTATTCTCTGTGAAAGACTGATAGTGCACATCTCATAGGAATGGAAGGCTTGAGAAGTCACCAGATTATCATATAGTGGATAATAACGATGGCATTGAAAAACAAGCAAAGATCACATGCATAGCCATAGTATACTGGCAATAAAATAAGGTTTTGTGGCATCTTCATTTCTCCAGTGAAGATTTGATTTGTTTTTGTTGTTGTTTTAACAAGACTTAGTCTTTGAAGACAGTAAAATCTCTTGTCCTGGCATGTCATATAACATTTTTGTTTCTTACATGGAAACAAATGGTCAAATCTCATCTATTGTATAGCAAGTTTTCTTAGAAAGTGATATGATTAATAATTACCCTGATAGCTTACCAAATTAACTGGATTCTCAAGACTTTTGAAAGATTTAAGCAAAATTATGAAATCTATATCATTTTCATGATTATTTATCATATGTCTTCCATGAATCTGACAATATTTAAATGTTAAGAATAAATTAGAAGACATGTACAGTCCTCTTTTACAGAACTTATCTTTTGGAGAATGAGGTTAAATAATAAAGTTTGCTTTACAATAATTTTTAATAACATACTAGGGTAATTTAGTGTACTAAGCCTTGACCTAGAATAATATTCAACACAAGACATACAGAATGTGTGACTGTCAACTGTATGTAGTTCCTTTAGACACCCACAAAGATGTTACCTATATATCAACCATAGCTTAATCTGAAACTCCCAGAAATCCTCTCTAGGGAGGTGACTTATTGCCTAAACCTGACACCTGTATCCTTTATAGTACTCAAAAACAGTCCATTGTGCTACTTGCAGACAATTGTAGAAACTACATACTTACCCTCCAAAAGGTTCAACCCAAGGCACTCTTACTTTCTGCTTGTAAGGCTTGTGTTAGGAGCATTCCTCCTTTGGCTTTAAGGTGGGAAGGACTCATTGCCTCATCTCTCTCTCTCTCTCTCTCTCTCTCTCTCTCTCTCTCTCTCTCTCTCTGTCTTTCTGTCTCTCTCTCCTTCTCTCTCTGTCTCTGTCTCTCTGTCTCTGTCTCTCTTTCTCTCTGTCTCTGTCTCTGTCTCTCACACATACACAAAAACCACAGAAAAACATACCTCCCATACCTCTTTTTAAAAAGAGACAGCCCATTATATTCTCCCTCATGGTTGTATTTCACGTATTACATTTACAAATATCATAATGCTCTGCCATAACACTGGAATTGCTTTTGCTTAATTCATTTCAGCTAGGCATTGATATAGTAACTGTAAATACTCAGCCCAAAGATGGGACTTCTTTTCAATGCCTCCTCTCCCCTTGTTAAGGCTCAGGAAATACACCTGTGGAAGAGATGAAAAAAAAAATTCAAGAGGCAGAGTTGGCCAGAATGTGGTGCACAGAATTAAAGGCAGGCAAAACAGTCAGGCATGAAATAAAATAAAATATTAAGAGTTTCCAAAGAGACAGAGGGTGGGGAGCAGACCTGTGAAATGCTGTTTCTGGGCCTATCTGCTGCATTCATAAACTTATGGCAGCTGTAGTAATCTCTACAAGATGGATGTGGCCCAAATTCCAGCAGAGATGGAGGAAGTAATCAAAGGCAAGGTATATTTTGGTCTAATGGCTCTGGTGAGTCTAGTTTATTTATAAATATATGCAAGAAAGTTTAATATGAGAATGAGAATACTAACAATACTAGCCTCAACTTCCATATAGACTGGAGATAAATGCATACAAAATAACACTTTGAAAGTGAAAATAGACTTTACTATTATTTTTCAAATCCATTCCTTAATTCATTTTACATAGGAAACAGAAAACACATTACATTCACAACAAAATGCATATACTCCAAAGACAATGTTGAAACAACACATAATTATTGTCTTTTAGAACATAAATACCTATTTTGTACTAAAATAGAAAAAGACAAACACAAAGTCTATTACTCATTTTACTTTTTACATTTTGATCATGTTTAGATTTGTTAATTTAGCATTAGTTAAAATATATGTCAAATTATTTCTAAAATTTGAAACTGTCAAGTATATGATTTAAATGAACTTTTTTCATCAGTAAAAACTTGGGCAGTAAAAAGTAACACAGCAACCACTTCCAATGCAAAGCAGAGTCTTGGATGGGAGATGTTTGCTGAGCCTATTCCAGCATCATAGACCAGCTCTTCATACTTTGGCTTCTAGCCAATTTTTTATTATTCTGAAGACACAGGACCTTATCATGCAATGGAAACTTCTCTGGCTCTTAGTGAATTTAACCTGAGGTACTAGGTATAAGGTAGTCAACCATCAAAAGGAAAAAAAAAAAAGGATACTCCAACAAGGAGTTAACAGGATGAATGTAAAATTAAGTACAAGTGAGGGAAAACTGCAAAGTGGGGGGTAGCTCATTCATACCCAGCAGTTTACTGTGAGAAATTCCTCCTTTATCATGGCTGCATTTTTGTGTATAAAGTTAGCAGAATACTGTAGGCTGGATCAGGGTTAGTACTCTGACTCACTGAATTATTCTTTAACTACAGATTGCCTGAACACATTTTTCATTTTATTTACAATGTATCTAAAACATAGCATATATCAAGAAAGCCAAAAGCATCATGGTTGAATCTTATCTTTAATAAGATTATCTTATACTTAGCCATTTTATTTCACATGAATTTCTTCAAGTTTTCCTGATGTATTGTATTGCAACAATACATGATCATATCTAGCCACCAAAAGTCCATAGGTTCCATCTATTATGACCACAGAGAAAATATGTTCTTTTTCTATTTTATTTTAATAATGGCTCCTAAATTTTAGCATAATGAAAGGAGCTCAGAATACAAAGATCATTCTTCTTCATACAAATATTCCTTCACACATATTTCAGTGCAGTCTACATCTCTAAATCACTCCTTTGAAATTGTTGAATAAAACACAATTTCAAAATGCATGCAATTAATATATGGTTGGGATAAGTCAATAATGTTCCAGAGGAAAAAAAATAACCTTTTGGGGGAAGTATTTATGTCTTACAAGAATATGTTTTTAAAGTATACTAATGAAAAGCCTAAGTAATGTATGAATATAAAAAGAGACCAATTTGAAAGAAGTTTTAATAACATTTTCCTTCAGTCCCATTATACTATTCCCCCTTTCAAAGCTCCATTCTTCATCAGTAGTAAACAATGAACCATCAACTTTGTCTGAAATTGAACTGATAGAGCCAGCAAGATGGATCAGTGGGTGAAGACACTTACTACACAATAACTTACCAAAATGTGTTTCACTCTCAAACTCACTTCAAAGTGGAAGGAGAGAAATTAGTCTAAAATGTTATCTCCTGACTTGCACATTTGCACCATGAAAAATGCTCTACCTACATACACACACACACACACACACAGAGAGAGAGAGAGAGAGAGAGAGAGAGAGAGAGAGAGAGAGAGAGAGAGAGAGAGAGAGAGAGAGAGAGAGACTGATACACATGCTCATGCTTGGGTGCACTCATAAATGTTTTTGTTTTTGTTACATTAATAAAATGATGAACATTCACTCACAACCAAAAACTATAAAAATTATCTACCTAATATTAGCTCTCTTAAATTCCATACAAACAAGCTATCATGCAACCACATTTATTTTTATAAAATCCATAGAAAGTTTATAAAACAAATGAAGCAAACAGTCTTTTTGTTGGGAGCCAGAGTACATAACTACAGTGCTCCTCATATGCAATGTATGTAGAAGATACAAGTGCAGGCTTACAGGCACACATTGTTTTGGTGCAGTTCACTTTAGTTACTATGTTTCATCAGTGTGGCATGTCCATAAATTGAAGGATGTGATAGTATGTGTTGAACCAGTCATTGCCACTCACATTCTAACATGTCCTCACTTTGTTTCTCTGTGTCACACTTGGATAATTCTCAAATTACTCAAATTTGCCACTATTGTCATATCAACTATGATTTGTGATTAGTAATCTTTGCTATTGGGATTGTGATTACTGGGTTTGTATGGACCATGCCCACAAGGCAGCAATCTTAATTGAAAAATGTGGGTTATGGTGGCTATGCTGATCAGCTGCTCCATCAGTCATCTCTTATATTCTCCTTGAACTTCCATATTCCTCCTGATTTAATATTATTGAATTTAGGTCAGTTAATAGCCCTACACTGGGCTCTAAGTTTTAACAAGAAAGGAAAGTCACATTTCTCTCACTTTAAATCCTAATCTGGAAATAATTAGGCATAGCATGAAGGGCATGTCAAAACCCACAATACCCTAAAAGCTCTTGTGTCAGGACGGCAAGTTATGGATGCAAAGGACAAGTTCCTAAAAGCCTCCAAAGTGCTGCACCAGTAAAGGTATGAGTGACGAATGGAGAATGCTTTGGGGTTGGGTAGAAAAATCAGAGCAGCTCCATTCCCCAAGACAGTGCTCACTTTTTGACAGTGTGACACCGTGCTGTCCCCATCTGAAAGTTCTTTCTCAAGAACAATGTAGTTGAGTTTCAATAAAATCACATACTATTTTATGTTTATGATTAACTAGTGGGCTGCATTCATAGCTACCCATGGCTTCAAGCGATCCAGATGTCACAGGTTGGAACAACCGAATCAAGGTCTAATCCATTTAATTTCTCTAATTGTTTTCAATTCTATGAGTCACGAGAGAGGTAAAGAATTAGTGAAAGACAACCTGGAATCTAAGCAAGGCTGGTTAATGAGGCTTAAAAAACATTATCATGATATAAAATATAAAACAGAAAGTGCTGCAGTGGATAAAGATATAACTTATCTCATTGATGAAGTTGACTATGCTGTACAACAGGCTTCCAATATGAAGCAATCAGCATTCTAGTAGAAGATACTATTGTGGACTTAACAGCCAGAGAAAAGCCAATGTCTGGCTTCGGAATATTACAAGACAGCCTGCTACATCATGCCTCCTTTGGTAGGAGCTGGTGCAGCCAGTGATTGTAAGTCAAAGCCAATGCTCATTTATCATTCTTAGGGGCAATGCTAAATCAACTCTGGTTGTGCTCATACATAGAACCACAATGCCTAAGTGGCAGTACATCTATTTATAACAAGGTGTGCTGAATATTTAAGCCCAATCTTGACATGAACTATTCTGAAATAAAGATTTCTTTCAAATATTAGTGTTTATTGCAATCTGTCTGATGATTTAAGGATTCAAAAGATTTATAACAAGATTGATGTTACTTTCATATTTGCTCATATAACATCTCTGGAAAAAAGAGTGGTGTTCATTTTCATTTTATTTAAGAAACACATTTTATAAAGCTATTGCAGACACAGGGGTTGATGACTCTGATTGACATTGTCAGAGTACATGGGGAACTTTCTAGACGCCATAAAAACATTTCTCATTTCTGGGAGATGCTCAAAATATCAATATTCATAGATATGGTGGTCAATGACTCCATTTCACTTTGAGAAGTTTAGGATTCGAGTGCAGAAAACAACTGGAAATGTGATGGAGGTAGCAAGTAAACTACAATCAAAGGCTAATTTGGGGGAGGAATCTGGGCTGCTATAATCCGGTGCTGAAATTTTAACAGATAAAAAAATTGATTTCCAGAATGAACAAGATTCTAGTTTCTTTAGATGGAATTTATTCCCAGTAAGGATGTTGTGATATTTTGGAAATAGTGATATATTTAGAGTAAAGTATGAAGTTAGTTAATAAGACAGTGACAGAGTCTGAGATAATTGGCTGCAATTTTGATGACACAATCCTCTCTGGTAAAATGCTACAAAACAATGTTGCATGCTAAATAGAAATCCCATGTGAGAAGAAAAGTCACTCTAAGAGACAAACTCCATTGCTGATTTTTTTCAGAAATGATTGGGGTGGGGTGCTACAGATTTAGGCCACTAGTAAAACATTTGAAGACCCAGGCTAAATACACAAAATAAAAAAAAAAATAGGGATGGGGGACAAGGGAAAAAGAGAAAAAGGAAGAGAAAGAAAAAAACAACAAAATAAATCAGAAAGTGTTTGAGTTATAAGAGAATACAAAATAAACTACAGTATGGATTAAAGTGTTTTTTAATCATGCTAGATAAATTGATATGTAAGCCTTCAGGAAAATGATTTTAAAAAATGTTTTATTTAAAGCAATTGGTATGAAGCAATTTACAGTGCCCTGAATTTTATGGTTAGATCTCTCAAATGTGCTCTTACATTGACAAATACTGATGCTGTGGGTGAAATGGCAGAGTTGAATTGTTTCATAAGCCAATGAGAATGGATGTTACAGACACTGCTATGTTTGTTCTATGACTCCATGTGCTACACCTTTCATGATTAGAACTTTAGATAAATTAGAGTTGTTTTCTAATTAGGATAAGGCAGCATTACAATTTCTTTAACGTGACTTTCAAAGAGTGACTTCACAGTAATATTTGTATAACTTACTGTGTATCAACCAAGTGCATTATAAATCATATTTGGAAGCATTTATATTTTCAAGCACTGAAGTAATATGCAGTTGTATAATACAATATTTAGTAAACCAACACAACCTGAGTGGCTTTCAGTTGAATCTGAAACTGACTTAAACAGCAAGAGTATTATGAAATATTTTATAGATGATAAAAATGTAATAAATTTGTGCTATATTATTTCACTAAATCTATTTGAAAAAAAAACCAAACAACTGTGAAGGTAACTCCTAGCAAGCACACTCACATCTGAGTTTAGAAGAAGTAAATTTTTACAGATTTGGGTGCTGGAATTGCTCTTTAAGAGATGAGAAGGTGGGAATTCTTTGTGCTGGCTTCCTCTCTCTGAAACCTTGGACTTTACTCTAAGAAGACACATATTAAATGTTTTGAGCTTGTGGCCTTGCTTCAAATATTCAACTTTATTACAGGATGAAAGGGCCCCACAGGACATGTAAACACACAAGCATGGCCACTTAAAGAAGATAGTGTTCAGTGAAGCTGAGGAGGCAACTCAGTAGGTAAGAGCACTGAATGCTCCTGCAGAAGACTTGGATTCAGGACCCAACACTAATATGGCAGTTCACAGCCATCATTAACTCCAGGTCCAAGGGATCCACTGCTTTCTTCTCAAGCCCAAGCATACCATAGACATAGATATGGTGTACATATTTATATACATGCAGGTAAATAATATATGCACATAAAATAAAACATAAAATCCTGGAATAAAACTATTAAAGTATGAAATTTCAATGTTGAGGTGAGGGAATAAGATAATATACTTTAAGAAAAAGGCTGAGATATTTACAGGGAATTATGGAAGTAGCCAACACAGGACAGAAAGCAGAGCCTGAAGAATTAGCATTAGTGGATATTTATTTGAGAACCATTTCCACGAGGTAACAACTTAAGCCAAGAGAGGAGATGAATAATGGTGAATATCCATAGCTTTATAGTAGAAAGAATAAAACAGCAAGAGGGGGTAACCAGTGGACAGGGTTTCAGTGGAAAGGATAGGATCAAAATGGAGTTCATGGGAGAGAGAGTAAGGCATAGGTTCAAGAAAGAAGATCAATGACAACAACAAATACATGCCCATGAGGAAATACCCACAGCTCCACAGAACAGCTGAGGCTTTAAAAGGCTTTGAAAATGTCATGACTGTAGGTGGGGAAATGTGAGAGGCAGATTTTGATGCATAATGAGGAAGCAGGTATTGAGGTTTTAATGCTTCACTAAAGAGAAGTTTTAGAAGTTAGATATCGTATTTACTCATCATACTTTTGATTCTCATTAATCACATAGTTAGTGGATAATTTTGTGTTTCAAAAATCAGTATTGGCCGGGTGGTGGTGGTGCACGCCTTTAATCCCAGCACTCGGGAGGCAGAGGCAGGAGGATCTCTGGGAGTTCAAGGCTAGCCAGGGCTACAGAGGGAGTTCCAGGACAGGCTCCAAAGCTACACAGAGAAACTCTGTCTCGAAAAAGCAAAAAAAAAAAAAAAAAAAAAAAAATCAGTATTGAGAGTAATAAATACTAAGGCAGTCAATGGTGTTTGCATAAGACATGAATTCTTTGCAAAGCCATAGAGGCTGTTAATGATGGGCCACTTCCTCTGAGGTTCCCATGAATTTCACTTATTCATTAGTTTTTTTCACATAGGTTTGTAATATTAATTTCAGTGCATTTTAATATATTCGGCACAACTTAAAATTCAGTCACATAATGGGTTTACACTCTTGTATTGTTGGTTGCTGATTCAAATTCTACCCTGTATGTTCTTCTGTATAAGCAATACAATTAGATAAAAATGAGTTCCTAGGCTAATGTCTTCAAGAAAAATGTTAGAGGTAAAAATCTCTCACTAGAATGTAGGTAGCCATTCACCATTAAAAAATAGTCTAGAAAGGTGAGTGAAAAATATTTCTATTTTAGGGTTCCAGAAGAAGCATGAAGCATGAATTGAAAAGACAGTTACTTAAGGAATGTTATGGGACATGAGAAAAGATTAGTAAAACATGAAAGACAAATGTAAGCAAAATCAAGAGGGTGCTTCTATATCCTGAAGGGGCAGGAAGTGAGACGGCTTTCTGGAGTTCAGTGTCCCTTAGTCTGCAAAGGAAGCTCACAGTCTAGAGCGTCAATCGGAAATACATCCCTAAATCCCTAATACTACACATCCAAACCTTTAAACATCAAAACATTGCTAATCTGATATTTACCAGTTTTTATTTACTTAATAATAACTAGATATTTGTCTGAAAGATAATCTAAAACAGCTTTATATAGAAAGATAGCTATAATAATGCTACTTATACTACTAAAATATTTGAGTCATTAAGCAAATTATAGTTTATTTACCAAATAAAATATTATATATTGACAAAAATAGATCCTTCAAAATCTATCTGAGAATAAAGAAAACCATTTAAAATCTAGACACAAAAATGTATGTGATTAGAGGAGAGTCATGTGATCTAAATATATTATATTCATATATGAAATCACCAAAGAATAAAACAATTAAATGTTGTCTTATAATTTTATATTTATGTATATCTGAAAATATTTTAGCTTGATTAAATTCATCTTAATTTGAGGTTATTTAAACATATTATGATAAATATACACTCAGCTTAGGGTTGTCTATGTTAAAATATAACCCAGGTAATTCTTTAGTAACATACTCATGTTTCCTTTTACAATGTGCAGTTACAATTGTCTAGCATTGAGGAAACTTGCTTATAGCCAATTTAATACAATAATTGATTTAATTTAATAATGTTAACCCTAAACCTCTGATACATTGTTTAGAAAGGAAATATAAACTACATTCTACTACTTTTATACTTTTGTATATACTTTGTTTTTCTTCTTATGTGCTTCTATTGAACTCCCTGGGGTCGGGTTAATCCATGGAATTATCCATGTATTTCCATACAAATATAAAAATTTCTGGCCATCATTAAGGATGCTAATTAAAAGAACAGAATTTGCCAGGCAGCGGTGGCGCACACCTTTAATCCCAGCGCTTCTGTGAGTTCGAGGCCAGCCTGGTCTACAGAGTGAGATCCAGGATAGGCACCTGGATCAGGGATAGAAACCCTGTCTCAAAACAACAACAACAACAATAATAATAATAATAAATAATAATAATAATAAATAGTAATAATAATAACAATAAATAAAAAGAAACTTAACTTTTAAAAAATAAAAAAATACAAGAACAGAATTCGTAATATTCAATACATCTGACTAGTTTATGAGAAATAAAATCATGTTTCATCAAACATCTCAGAGTCCAAAAGACAGAAAAACTGAAGGAAAACAGGTCATTTCATGCTGTCACAAAATGTGTGGGATCTGAGCTCAGTGTTAAAGAAGAGGCATGTGGCACGAATCCTAGTTGGCCTTAATAATAAAAACCTGGAGCCAGATATCAGGGTAAATGCTGACAGACCAGAGAAGCAGAACAGCCAGCCAAGAGAAAGACTTCTTACCTCTACTCAATCCTCAGGCAGAAATGGGGCTGAGCTCCTGTCTCCTCCTTCCTTATATTTCTCTCTCCTCCCAGCCATATCACTCCTGTCTCCACCTCCCTAGTGCTGGGATTAAAGGTGTGAGATCCCAAGGGCTGGGAACAAAGATGTATGCCACCACTATCTGGCTTTGTTCCTCTTTTAGACTGGATCAATCTTTTGGAACCCAAGGTGGCCTTGAACTCCTGATCTTCCTGCTTCCCCCTCCTAAGTGCTGGGATTAAAGATATGAGCCATCATTGTCTGGCCTCTGTGGCTAACTAGTGACTTAGTTCTACACTCTGATCTTCAGGCAAGCTTCATTTGTTAGATCACAAACAAAATATTACCACAGAATCAGGCTTTCAATGCTCTGAAGCAGTGGTTCTCAACCTGTGGGTCACAACCCTTTGGGGGGGGTCACATATCAGTTATTTGCATTATGATTCATAGCAGTAGCAAATTACAGTTATAAAGTAGGAGTGAAATAATTTATGTCTGAGGGGCACTTAAACATTAGGAACTGTATAAAAGGGTCACAGCCTTAAGAAAGTTGAGAGCCACTCAGTGAGTAGTAAGCTGTGTTCTTATTTCAGGGAGCAGCAAGGAGAGTTCCTCCAATTAGGATGAGTGGCCCTGGGTAGAAGGAACAGCATTGTAGATTGAAATAAAGCAGCAAGGACCGTTTTTAGGTTAGGGTTCTCTCTGGGGTAATACCATTCTGTCAAACACATTCTGTAATAAAGAGCAAAGTGACAACATTCAACTTCAATCATGCTGAGTTAGCACTTTGTCCTGCTATGCTATAACCACAAAATTTACAGCAAATCATAAAACAGTGTGATTATCTACCCAATCAATCCCTCCTAAACCTTTTGAACTCACCATATTTCTATCTAGTTTGGCACACCAAAGTATGTTTTATTCTCCTCAACTCTTGAGGGAAATAGGGTGAGAAAATTTATCTTTTAAAAAATGAGGAGACTTTTAAAAATGAAGACACCTATTCACCCAACAGCAGCAAAACTTGGGTGTCACTAGTTTTTTGTCTTAAACTGAAAATGGCACAAAAGAGGGTTTTTTTGTTTTTGTTTTGTTTTATTATTTTGGGGGTTTTGTTTTGCATTTTTGAAACATGATTTCTCCATGTAACAGCCCTAGCTATCCTCAAATTTGGTTTGTAGACCAGGCTTCCTCAAACTCACAGAGATTCACCTACCTCTGCCTCCCAGGTGCTGGGATTAAAGGTGTGTGCCACCATGCCTGGCCAAAATAGATGTTTTAAAAGTATGCATATCATGGAATTGGGTAAAGCATATTTATTACTTGACAGTAAGGCAATTTATTTTCACACCAATGTAAAAGGAAAAGTTGCTAAAATGATTGCAAATGACTTTCAGTTTTATTAATTCTGATTCACATTATGTTTTCAATTTATTGTTATGACAGAGTAATCAATGATCTAAGACAACCATGTGGTCCTAGCATATTGAGGTACTTATCTAAGACAAATTCTGCATGTCTAGAAACCTGATTTCTGATAAATGCACCACTGGTCAGTTGATTCTTTACTTGTATTTATGCCATGGTGAACTGTTGTTCTTATTTATGAATTTTATGACAGGGTTTCACACTGTAACTTAAGACGACCTAGAAGTCACTACATAGTCCAAGCCATAAACCCTCTTCTCTTTGTCACCCAAATGCTGGCATTACAAGTTCAAGCCACACTCACAGCTAAAACCTTTTATTCCTCTTTTCCATTCTTTTAAATGAGGATTTTGTAAGTGAACACACACACACACACACACACACACACACACACACACAATACCATATCCACTCCCATTTGATCCTTCCATGTTCCCCAGGACATGTTGATTTAATATATATAATCATATAAACACATTGATTATACATAAGAATGGGTTTTATTACGATTTTTCTTAAATGTCTATATTTTGATTATATTCACTCCCTCATTACCCTCCCTTGTTCTCATCTCACACTAAAATCTTATTCTTTTTTTAATAATTTTTTTATTTTATAATTTAATTTAATTTTACATATCAGCCATGGATTCCCTTGTGTGTCCCCCCCTCCGCCTTCCCCCTAGCCCACCCCCCATTCCCATCTCTCCCAGGGCAAAGACTCCCCTGGGGATTGAGTTCAACCTGGTAGATTCAGTCCAGGCAGGACCAGTCCCCTCCTCCCAGGCTGAGCAAAGTGTCCCTGCATAAACCCCAGGTTCCAAACAGGCAGCTCACTCACTGAGGACAGATCCCAGTCCCACTGCCTGGATGCCTCCCAAACAGTTCAAGCTAATCAACTGTCTCACTTATCCAGAGAGCCGGATCCAGTTGGGGGCTCCTCAGCTATTAGTTCATAGTTCATGTGTTTCCATTAGTTTGGCTATTTGTCCCTGTGCTTTTCCCAATCTTGGTCTCAACAATTCTCACTCATACAAACCCTCCTCTTTCTCGCCAATTGGACTCCTGGAGCTCCACCTGGGGCCTGGCCGTGGATCTCTGCATCCGGTTCCCTCAGTCATTGGATGAGATTTCTAAGCACGACAGTTAGGGTGTTTGTCCATCCTATCACCAGAGTAGGTCAGTTCTGGCTTTCCCTCACCCATTGCCAGTAGTCTATTATGGAGCTATCTTTGTGGATTTCTGTGGGCCTCTCTAACACTTTGCTTCTTCCTAGTCTCAAATGGTCTTCATTCTCTTATTTCTTGTTCTCCATTTCTGTTCTTGATCCAGCTGGGATCTCCTGCTCCCCTAAGCTCTCTTTCCCTCGATCCTTGCCCTTCATTACCACCACTCATGTCCAGGTTGTTCATGTAGATCTCATCCATTTCTCTGTCATTGAGGGATCCCTGTGTCTTTCTTTGGGTCCTATTTTCTAGGTAGCCTCCCTGGGGTTGTGAGTAGCAGTCAAGTCATCTTTGTTTTACATCTAGTATTCTCCTATGAGTGAGTACATACCATGTTTGTCCTTCTGAGTCTGGGTTACCTCACTCAGGATGATTTTTTCTAGATCCATTGATTTGTCTGTAAACCTCATGAAATCAATATGGCGCTTTCTTAGAAAATTGGGAATCAATCTCCCCCAAGACCCAGCTATACCACTCTTGGGCATATACCCAAGGAATGCTCAATCATACCACAAGGGAACTTGCTCAGCTATGTTCATATCAGCATTGTTTGTAATAGCCAGAACGTAGAAACAACCTAGATGCCCTTCAACTGAAGAATGGATAAATAAAATTGTGGTACATATACACAATGGAATACTACTCAGCAGAGAAAAACAAAATCTTATTCTTAAGAGCATTCCCAACTAAATCTTTTTGCTGCACATTTTAGCTACATGTTGTTTTAGAGAAACCAACTCCATTGTGTGCTTTTTCCATAACTGTGACCAAATACTGACAAAGGCAGATTCAGAAAAGAGGAATTTGTGTTGGCGTCCAGGAATAGGGCATATAGTCAACCATGACAGGGAAGGCAGGGTAACAGGAGTGTAGGTTCCTGGTTTGCTCTGCATGGAGGAAGCAGAGAATGATAAATGTTCATATCCAGCACCGTGGTGATATTTTATTTGTGCTGAAATATGATATTTTATTTGTATGTTAATAAATAAAGTTTGCTGGAGATCAGAGGATATAGTGAGCCATAAACAGAAGTCAGGTGGTGGTAGCCCACACCCTTAATCCCATCACATGGCAGGCAGATTCTCTGTGTGGTCAATGACACAGCCAAACATGGTGATATATGACTTTAATCCCTGTACCAACCTTAGAGACCAGGAGGTCTGTATAGACAGACAGTGACAAGGAAGTGATGTGGCTGGGCTTAGAGCCAATGAGAAGGCAGAACAGAAAGGAAATAAAAGCACAGGTTAGACTAGAAGAAGCTCTCTCTGGGGAAACTACTGCATGATGGTAAGCTAAGGCTAGTCATGGCTATTCGCTATTTCTCTGATCTCTTCAGCTATTACCCCTGTATTTGGCTCTGTGTTTCTTATTTAATAAGACTGTTTAGAAATTCATCTACACAGTGCCATATCTCCTTTTTATTTAATCAGGGGCCACAGCCTAAGAAATGGTGTTATCCATACTTAGATTCAATCTTCCCTGCTCAGTTAAGCCTTTTTGAAAACACCTTCATAGACACACCCAGCGAAGTTTCCATGATGAGTCTAAATGCAGTCAAGTTAACAATGAAGATTATCTGTCACATTGACTTAAGATAGCTGTTCATTTTCTCCCAGTTAATTTATGACTCACAGCAATCCAAGTACAATGCAAAGTTACTTTTCATTAGGACTGATTTATCAACTCTAAAGTTTTGTATGAAAATGTTTAAGATCTAAAGCAGCCCATTTAAGGAAGAAAAACTTGGAGAAATTACTGTGCATGATTGTTTCAAGTATTATTCTAACAACCACAGTAATCAAGATAAGGTGGTTATTGGTGCAGATAGACACAGAGATCAACTGAACAGAACTAAAAGCCTAGAAATAGAACACAAGAAGAATGAACTGATCTTTGACCAAAGCAGTTCAAAGAGAAAAGGAATCTTTTCAACAGTAAATGTCTAGACACTGAGTCAATAGATTTGTAGAAATGTGAAGTGCACATCTCCCCAGAGTTCACTATGGAACTGCTATTGTTCACTTTTTTCTGGTGACACATGTATTCTAGGCATTTGTAAAGCACCACAGTTGGATGGGTACACACTGGGTCCTGGTTAGTTAGAATAGTACTCTTTGAACATAAGATCTCCAAGCTAGAGCTTTGGCTTTGCTTTCTAAAGACAATTCCTTCATTTTATTCAGCTTGTTCTAGACTTTGTGAGTATTGGGTGGCAGAGCAAAGTGGGTCCCCTAGTCGGACGTGCCATCTTGATTCTCATATAGGGGAGTCTGCAAGGCTATGCCCACTGATTTCTATTCCTGTTTTATGTTTGCCCTGTGCAGCCTCCCCTACACTAAGTAGTACTAATCTGTGTAATTAATAATAGATGGTGGAAATTACTGTGTAACTTGAGATGCTATTAAATGAAAGATCACTTTTTACCTGTTCCCTACTTGATTATTTTCCATGAAAGAAGCCAGGTAACACATTCTAATAAAGCCCAAACCTCCCTATCAGTGTTACTCTGATTTATTATTAAGACCTTGAAATACAAATGTAGCTTTGTAGTTTTGCGAGACATTCAAAAAATAAACTGAACTATAATTACGTAATTTCCCTCATTCCATTTCCTGCCTCCAACAGTTTCCATACCCATCCTAACTCCCACTCAAAACAATCTCTTTTCTTTGTTATGTAGACAAAAATATGTAAATAAAACCCAAGGACTCCACTTAGTGTATGTATATGATGTTAGGGCTTACTATTTGGGATTGGATAACCAATTAGTGGGTTCAACCTTGGTGACTAATTCTCCAGCTCTCATCATTCCTTAGTTGCCTATAGTTCTTGGCCTATGGGTGGGGCCCAGTGAGGTTTTCCCCTTCCACATTAGTATGTCTACTGGTATTGTCTTTGTGGAAGTCTTGTTTAGGTAACCATATAGTTTCAGTATCATGGGTGATACTTTCCTCACATCTCTAGGAAACACAATCTCATAGCAGCCCTCCTGGTCCTCTGATTCTTAGACTCCTTCTACTCCCACTTATCACATGTTCCTTGAGCCGCAAGGAATATCCATTAGGCTGCACAGCCCATGATTGGTTTCTGTTTGTGTTTTAACAAGATGCATTTTTCTGTGATTATCTCTCTTGCAATGAGAAGCTTCTTTGATGAAGGGTAAAAGTTACACTTACTTGTGAATACTAGGATATATATTTATAATGCAGTTAGATATTATACTGTTCTAATAAAGTAGTGTTAATATAGTCTCCTCTGAGAGTCTACCCTCACTAGTCTTATGGTTGTTGGGTAAGTTTCTATTACCAGGCTTGACTTCCCTCCTATAGCTTTAAGTCTGATTAGATGGCTTTAAGACAATTGAAATTGCTTTGGCAAAAGCCACCAATTCTTTCAATGACTTTGGCCTTAGCTAACGTGTTGAATAAAGTCTCATATGATAAAATTATTCAAATAAGCCTCTCCTCCTTCCTGACTCAAAGAATCTATATAAGACAATAAATGTTTTCTGTCTAGAGTGCTTGAATTTTGGGACATTCTTGCATGTTGTAATTGACAGTGTTGTAATATCTATCATTTATTTTACCCCCACTGATACAAAATAGAGGACAAAAACAATTTAAGAAATAATGATTTATTTAGGCTCCCATTGCAGGAAGTGGAGGTCATTAGTTATACTGCCTCGACAGCCTGAGAACAAAAAGATACATGTTAGTGCTCAGCCCCCTTCCTTCTTATTCAGCCCTACATTCCAACACATGGAGTGGTACAAGCTATGCTTAGAATGGATTTTCTCACTTCAACTAACCAAATCAGGAAAGCTCCCACAGTTGTGCCTGTAGGTGTGATGTATGTGCCTACAGCTGTGGTGATTTTAAAACCCATTAGGTTACCAATTGATATTAACCTTCACATATAGTATTATCTACTATAATCTCTAAAACACATGTGAACTGAACTCTCATAATTTGAACCTAAAATAGTTCGCCAAGCTCATGTTTTGACTACTTGTTCCCAATTCCTTTGCTATTTTGGGAGGTTGTAGGGTGTTTTGAGGTTGGGGCCTAGCTGATGGTAAATCCTTCTTCTAATCTTACTCTTCACTCCCTAAAGTGTTTCCATATGGACAGTTCAGCCTCATGCTTCTGCCACAGACAGAGCCACACTACAACATCTTCTTCACCATGACAACAGATCTGAAATCGAGAGCCCAAATAGCCCTTTCCTCCTTCAAGTAGGCCCTACTGAACATTTTGGTAGAAGTAATGCAAAAATAACTGATACACAAACTGTCTGAAAATATTCAGAAGATAATGGATAAGGCACTATATAGAAAAAGGAAACCCCAGTCTAGAAGACATTCATTCCAAGCAATTAAATAAGCATCTTGTGAAAAATGGTGCCACACTGGCAACTCGGCAGAGGCTTCTGTTTCTTAAAGTTGTGCTTCTATTAGACCAGTAGCTATCTTAGACTTGGATCCCATGATAGAGAACCTATGCACAGCAACCATTCATGGATTCATGGCTACTACCTCCAAGTATTAATTGTAGAAATACTTAAGAAACCAATGAAAGAAGCTTGTTGATACCATATGACCATGGTTATCTTGATTACTTGTGAATTTAACTCCTTGTCAGTGCTATATGATCTCTTGAGGGTACATGAAATTGCAAAGACTGGAATTCTTTCTGCTGCTTCCATGGATCCATTCACATGCTTCTCTCTTTTGCCTTCCAACACTGCTATCCACGGTCTTTCAATACTACCCTTATCAGGCAGCCAATCTCTTTTCAATTCCACATAAGCCTGCATTCTCATGCCAGACTGATGTGCTTTTCACACAGTAGATAGATCAAGTGTACTAACCTTAAACTGTGCCATTGAAAGAATTTCTCTCGCCACTGTGTTTCAGGATCAACTTTCAATGAGGCTAAAATTCAGGAACACATCACTATTCCAGACACAAAACCCCTGGATATTAGGCACTCTTTCTCTTTTATAACCAAATAGTTGGCTTAGGTTAATATACATACTGAAGGTGGTATTATTTAGCACAGCCTGAGATATACTATAAAAGTCTATTACAAGGTGGTTAAGAACTAAAATTGTTTAGTTAGATCATTTATCTCTTTGTTGCTACTGTCCTTGATACCTTGGACTCCATCTTTCTGTGCATGTTTATTTCTCTTTGGATTCTAGTGTATGATACAATGTAAAACTCAGTTTTGAGATTTGAAGTTAATATACAGTAAATTATTTGAAGACAAATGTAGATAAACGTATCAATACATCATATCCCAGTAGTTTAGCATATTTGATGTGATGTCTCAAAGAGAAAAGTATGCCCACTGAATAATTAGATAAAGAATTAAACTAAATTAGCAGGTTTATAATGAAAGATTAGTATGGTAGTCGTTTTACAGATGTATATGTTACGTGTATGCAATACTAATTGAGTAGAAACTCAATTAGATTAAATAAATATGATGGGCTCTTAGGCAACTAATTGATGACAGTGAACTGACTAATTGATGACAGACAACTAACTGACTACAATGAAGAAACATAAAGTTTAATTTACTAGATTTCAAATTTCTGTCTAACATTTTCATCCTGAAGAATTTTCACTCTGAAGACATATAACTGCCTGGCCTAAAGCACCCCTTCTCCGTATCATACAAACTTTTGGATTCAACATAGAAAAGTTTAACTTTGCCTGTAACATTTGGTAGCAACCTCTTGGCCCAGCATTAAGAGGGCATTCTTCCACTCCATCTGACTCTGGAATCAGTATAAAAACATCTCATGGTCAATTAATGTTGCTGTTACAGATGCTAAACTGAAAATGTGATGACACATTTTGTGTATCTGTCATTCATATGCAAAGATAAGCAGATGTACTGTCTGGAAACATCTTCTTCATTATGCTGTCCTACATCTGTGCATCAAGTTGTACCCTACAATCTATCTTAGAATTTTTATGAATATATTTGTTCAACAATCTGATAGACATACAAAGTTCTGATACCTTGTGTATTTTAAAGTATATCCATCCCTCAGCAACACTTCATAGGAAGTAATAGTTAGAATGGAAATAACTGAATATTGTGGTTTTTCTTTTGCTTTCTCGACTTCTAATTCCTTTGCCTCAATGTATAAAATGGGAGATTATGCATTATTTATCAACAGCAGTGTCATGTTACTATGCAAATGTCACTTGAGATTACCATACACATTTGGTCCTACACCAAAATCTGTCATTTGTGATTTTCCAACTTTGTGGAAATGTGAGTAGCAAACAAACAAAAAAAAAAAAAAAGAAAAAGCAAATAAGCCTGTAGTCCAACTGTGAAAGGAGGAGAGCTCTTCCATGACAAATGGATTAAGATGAGCCCAAGTCAAAAGGAAAGGCTTCTGGCTGCAAGGCCAGAGCTGACAGAGACAGTGATTGTCCAAGTTTCTGGAAGTATCACCATAACCAAATAGCACACAGGACACCACATCTTCTTCCTCCAACATAAACTAGAGTGTTGTGCATACCAGCTTCATGGTGTCAAGGGGAAGGCATCAGCAAGACCAGAGAGAGATGGTTTTTTACCCATCCAAGGAGAATGGCTGTCTTTGCCTTAAGCTGAAATAACAATATCTAAAGCACTTGACAACAATGAGATTATTAATTGAGACCTACATGTTTCTGGCATTGGACTGGTTTTATTTTGATTGTTAATGTATGAAATAATACAGTTATTCACTTAACATATGTGCATTTGTGTATATATATATATTTATGCATGTGTGTATATGTATGTCTATGTGTGTGTATCTGTATGAATATGTGTGCTTGCCAGTGTGTGTGTGTATGTGTATTTATTTATGTGTGTATATGTTTACATGTGTATGGTAGTGTGTGTATGTGTGGGAGGGTAGGTGTGGATATGTGTTGTGTATATAGTTCTGTATAAATAAAACACTGATTGGCCAGTGGCCAGGCAGGAAGTATAGGGGGGACAAGGAAAGAGGAGAATTCTGGGAAATGGAAGGCTGAGTGGGAGAGACACTGCCAGCCACCGTCAGGACAAGCAGCATGTGAAGATGCCGGTAAGCCACGAGCCACATGGCAAGGTATAGATTTGTAGAAATTGATTAATTTAAGATATAAGATCAGTTAGCAAAAAGCCTGCCACAGCCATACAGTTTGTAAGCAATATGTGTCTCTGTGCTTACTTGGTTGAGTCTGAGCAGCTGTGGGACTGGCGGGTGACAAAGATTTGTCCTGACTATGGGCAAGGCAGGAAAACTCTAGCTACAGATATGTGTGTGTATTTGTGTGTGTGTAGTATGTATTCATGTAGTTGTGTGTGTATGTGTGTAGTGTATATTCATGTGTTTGTGTGTGTGTTTATTATGTGTCTGTTTGTGTGTGTGTATGTATGTAGTGTGTATGTGTGTATGTATATGTGTATTATAGATCATAATCAACAGATCAGAAACTGAATTAATTGTTCTAGTACTGCTCATAAAATATACCTACTGCTATCTCGATTCAGTTTATGATTTCTGATTATTCCACCTCACGATGAACAACTAAATTTTTCATAGTAATTTGCATTTTGTTTTATCTAGTAGAAGCCCCTCTATTTTTAACTTCCCTTTACCTCCTAGAAAATGAAATCATTTTCTCACTGCTTCAGAAATGTGACCTATTTTTAAGAGAAATGGGTTAAATAATGTTAATTATTTAATAATTAATAAGGTTAAATAATGTTATATGATTTATTATATTTCACATCCAAAATTTTCAAAATGCATTTCACTTCATGTCCTTAATATAATTAAAAATTGTGGTATTTAGAGTTTGCTTGACCTGTCAACTCTTGTGAGGCTTTTTTCTTTATATTCTGTGAAGTCACCAGGGCATCAGTCAGAGGTCATTCACTGTGATTAACTGAGCAACACTAATTCTACAAACCATATTCACCCTCACAGAAGCTCAGTACCAACAAAAGGTTTTATTATGCTAACTATTCTTTTCATTTCTTGCCTATAGCTTACAGGGGTTAGCCTACACACACACACACACACACACATACACACACACACACGAGTGGAGTATACCTATGGTTTTTATCTTTATACATGCTTTCCCATTTCTATGTCCCCACCCAACTCTAGTTCATATGATTATTATTTAACAAAGAAGTAATCTTGTATTTTTAGGCCCCAATATGGGCATTCAATATGTATTGAATTGTATTTACAGTGAAGACTGCAAATATGTTGCTTCAATAAAATAGCTTTTACATATTGAGTATTTAGTATAGCCTAGTTATTGTATAATGTATTTTTATCATTTAATCCTCAAAATAAACCTATAATACAGAATAATAGATTCACATTTTTAATGAATAAGGGAAGATAGGGATTGTATCCCCTCATGCTGGTCAGAACCCCTGTATGATTCACCATTGTTTTATCTAGTGAATCATCTACCTCTTGCGAGATAAGAACAATTCTTAGTTCTGTTATATTTGTATCATACAAATAAAACTAAAAGATACAGATTTCTTTGCAACCTACAGATTTTTCTTTAGCAGAAGGAAGATATTGGCCAACCCAGGTCCATTTCTGATCCTGAGCTCTCTTCCTAAGAATCCAGAATGCCCAATCCACCATACCCAGCAATGAGTACTGTGCATTCTCTCTCATACAAGAAGAGCTGTTTGTCCTCCTGCTAAAATGCTAATAACAATTACAGGTAATTAGTATGGACCCCACCCACAAGTGCGGTACATAAAGCAGCTTGTTTTATATAAAAGCATGAGCTGAGTGTGGTAAATCATGCCTATAACCCCAGCACTCAGAAGGCAAAAAGAGAAAATAGCATGAGCTTTGATTTTAAGGCTAGCCTTGGCTACATAGTGAATTTCAAGATATTCTAGGCTACAGTATGAGAAATATCTATGTATATATATTATGTATATATGAGTATAAATATATATTTATATATATAGTTCTCATATGTCTAAAATATCTTATATATGTAAAACAATACATGAATATACTATAGGTATATATACATATATACATATATACACATATCTTTACATATATACTCATATGTATATATCTCCACACTTGCTTCATATACATGATTTATAAATTTATTTGTAGATTGAACATCAGAAACATATCATAAGATACTGTTTAGTTATTGCCTAAGATTCTTATTGTATTGTTACTACCCATATTGAAATCTCCTCATTCTAAATGACCTTGGCTATTCATGTCTTAAATGATGCTATCCTGTGAGAAACGGTGGTAATGAAATGAGTTTTGTGTTACAAAGGAGACTTTCTATCACCTATGAAAGTCTGATTACATGTTGACAACCTCTACTTCATTATTCCTGGTATATAGGCAACACCGCTGTTTCAAGGCTGTTTGCAGTTTAAAGAAGTATTAGTTTCCTCCTCTTCTTCCCATGCCAGTATCTTCACCATGGTTATTTTTCTCAAAATACAGACATTCACTTTATGCAGCTTAAAAAGCATAAAGTTATTAGGAAGACATTCTGTAAACACAGAAAACCTCGGTGAAACATTATTTATCAGATCAGGAAACAGACAAGGATAAGTTAGCAGCAAGCCATCAGTTGGGCATCTATGAAAAACTGTTAATTTCTCTGTGTGTGTGTTTCGAAATAGCTTCTCAAGCCTGTTGTGCTCACTTTTCTACAGACAGATATGGTCTATATACTATTAAGTATATGTGGATGACCTGAATTTTATAATTAATTTCCCTTAAAAATCTGCAAATAGGCTTCAAGTCCACATTCCAAGGAAGACAATCTGACTGGTTCTTGTTGGGCCACATTCCTAGTATTGTTGCAATGGGTTACTGAAGGAATGTAACCTCATGTGAAGAAACATGGCTAGGCATCAAACCTAAAACTTGATTGTGCAAAATGGTGAACTTACAACCAGAATTTCCATTTATACCATGTTTTGTAAACAAATCCTTACTATATTGCTTTACGATATCTAGTTCACTAAATATTGAACTATGTAGATAATGGGTTTTTTTTTTTTTTTTACTAATCCTGTTAAGCAGAATTAAGAGTTCATAAAGACTGACTGAGACACTATTAGACAATTTACATGCTTTCATTTAATCTATAAGAAAATGCTTATGGAGTGTTGCCATGTTACTATTTTTTGTTTATTTAAATACAAAGTCTCAGAGGGATGAATGCCTTGTGCAGAGGCCAAGCACACTATAGTTTGATGAAAGGGGGGCACTTGTCTCATTCCTGGCTCATAGGTCACCCTGGACAACATTACCACTGTCTATCCTGCTGCCAGTTCACCAGAGGACACTGAGAAGGATGAAGGATAAATAGGGTTTTTGAATTTGGACAGGTTTAGGAACAAGTTCCTTTAGCTTTGCCCTGAGTACAGTGGCTGAGTGGATAAACTCCAGAGTGCTATGAACTGTGGATTTGGAATGGCAGCCTCAAATCATTTTGTTTCAGTATCCTCATCTGTTTACAGGTGATAATAATTTCCAGCCCAAGGAATTGTGAGACTTCAATGAGGTTCTCAAGTGCTTGACTCACAGTAATACTAAAAGCTGACAATTAAGAAACATCTGCTCTCTGACAGATATGGCTTAATGACTTCGCCTGGTTAAAGCTCTTAATACTCAGAGTGACTGTCTGTTACCAATCTGACACATGAGGGAAGTAAAGCAGAGAGAGGTCCCCTACTCTGTTTTCATGTAGCTAGAGAGTAATGGGGCCAGAAATTAAACCCTGGTCATTCTGATTCTCCAAACTGGAGCTCTTAATATTGGCACTACAAAGACAACCAGCAGATAGGCAAGAGTAGGCTCTCAATAGCATTGATTAGTCTCCTGAGTTTTCCTGCCATCATCTATATCCTATAATGTACAGTTTTAATAACTCTTCACTAAATAATTATACGATTTTACAGTGTGTGTTTTAAATTTGCAACAATTTCTTATAAGGTATTTTTCCAGAGAAACACGAACAAGCTTCAATACATGACAGATAGGACACTGATAGTAGACTTAATTCTACCCACGTCTAAGTTACCAAACAAATTAATTGGTTGGGGTTGATTGCAGGAGCATAGAAAACTCAGAACAGCTGCATAATCTATCATGAAAGCTTTATCTCTGAGGTTCACTGCTTAACTAGCAGAAAGAGTCCTTTCTTCCCTAGCATTTTTTTTTTCTACTTGTAAAACCTTCGGAAGCAACAATGTGTGTTTTGCAAATTTCTGAGCTCCCTGAGTTGTTTAAGTTGTGTGAAATTCCTGGGTCTCCTAAGCTTCCTTGGTTTCCTGAGTTTTATAAACTCTCCCTCCTCTTCTCAGAAGAAATATTTCAATTCAGGGGATATAACTGTACAACAGTAATCTTTCCATTTTTTTTTTTATACAGAGATGCATATACATACACCGAGTCTTGTGAATGCAAAAGTGAGTAAAAACAGTATAATTTCAGTACACACTATGGTTGATTTCACCTTTAAGAAGCAATAAATTAGGCATGGGCAGTATTCATTGCAGAGAGGTCCACTTACTATCTTTATGAGATTCAATTTTAGTATCTATAAATTAAAATGCTCTGGGGTAGGACCTAGGAAATGTAGCAAATCCCCTAGGGTAATTTTGTTTGAAAGGAAGAGAGATTCATTATCCTAGTTAAGCTTTAAAAAGTCTGGAAAAATGTTTCCCAGTTAGGCAGTAGCAATCACAGAGCAGGGATGCTGCTCAGTGTCTCCCAACTCAATGACCTGCCAAGGGCTATAGCTCCCTGAGTTCTGTGTGAGTCACATAACTGGTCAGCTGTTTGAGACATTTCAAGGCAGAGTGAAGGCTGTCAAAGCACAATACATTGTTATGCATTTGGATTGTCTTGGGGCATGAGAGTCCAATGTTTTTTCAGTCACGTAGCAATCATATGACTTAGACTAAAGAAGAATGAACACACTTCCATATCAGTCACCTGGACTGTAGACTTAATTGGATGTGATTTATAAATTGCTCCTGCTATTGATTCTGTTGTTGCTGGTAAAACCTGCTGCTATGTACAGCAGCTGCCTTCTGTGGTTAAGGTGTGCCTGTATCCATTAATGGATGTCTTGGGCACAGGCACAGTTCCATAACAGATGTCATTTACCTAGACTGACACTGCATATGGAAATCCCTGCTGTTTCCTCTTTGCACAGACAGCGAGGGGAAGCTGTTTGCTCGCTGCACTCCGAGTCGTATTGCTATCAGGTAATGATTCAGAACTAAAGAGTTACCTTTAAAAAACATTCCACCAGAAGACATTTCTGAGTGTAGCAAAAATAACTGTATTAGCAGTTTGTATGAAGCAGACAAAGAAAATTGGTACAGTACCAAGAGGAAGAGTGTCTGAGTACCAACAACTGCAGATATGAAGTCATAAGCCTATACAGCTTTATTGTTCATGAGATTCATTACAATGAAAGCTTTTTCACATTCTATTACTTATTTACTTTTTTTCATAATAGAACACTAAAAGTTTTAGAACATGCCAGTCACCTATTAGCACCTTTTAATAAATAATGTTTTTAAATGAGAAACTGTGTATCCTGTAATATACAATTGGCTATATGATATAGCCTTGGAATATTAAAACTAAAACAATGTTATATCAGGGAAATACAATGTTACATTTTGAAATTCTTCATATTATTTTAACTTTCTCAATGGTTGCAGGGATTCATTTTGTGATGCTGTTAATAGATCTGGATATAATACTTACAGTTATAAATTAAATTTGATCTACTCAGGCTGCAATTTGACATGCTGTGTGTAAAATGTTCTATTATATTGTTCCTCTTTGCAAAAAAAATAAAACCTTGCGAGAAAATAGGGCTGCTTATTATTATCATTAACAGCTAACACTTGCTAAGTGATATAGATACTTCGTGTGGAATAGATACTATCATTATCCCCTGGGGCAGTAATTAGTGCTATTCAACAATGTTATCTGCTGTGTACCTGTTGGCAAATGATATGATTCCAACCCCTAATTCCCTGACCTCTTTAAAATGAGATGTGTGAGGCACCCTGGGTTAGGAGTAAATTCAATGCCCAGAGGCCTCTAGTAACCCATCTTGAACATGACAGAGAATTAAACTTGGGAGGCTCATGTTACCAGACATAACCTCTGGGCTGACAACATACCTTGGTCTTCTATTAAAGAAACTGAGAGAGAGAAGGGTAGAGTCTTTTGAAATGTGTGGTTATTTTCTCCACTCCCATTACAGGGATTTTTTTTTTTATTTCTTTACTGAAATCATAGTTTTTGCTCTCTTTTTATTTCTAAATTTTTAAATGATATTATACTTACCTCTTTAATTTCATGGCACAATTTTTTAACCCTTCTAAGTACATCTGTGACAGCTGTCTTAAATCTTGTATGCTTCTGGGAAATAGTCACCCTAAAATGCGTATGTCATTGAAAAGGTTAAAAGTTTCAAAGAAGCTAGAGAAATCAGGACACACCTGCAATCTCAGTTATTCTAGAGAAGTTCAGTTTGAGATTAGTGTGTTACTTGGCCAGACTGTGTAATAAAGCAGAAAAAACTTCAAAGAGAAGACTGTTCTGCCACCTATCTCTTGAGAAATATTTTTGTTTTTGTTTTTGTTTTTTTTTAAAAAAAAGGTGAGTTTTATTACTCAAGTTAAGACTTAAAAGATCTGGAAAATGCCTTCCCCAGTGATCCAGGCAGAAGAAAGTTACATGTGAAAACCATCTCTACACTGAATGATCCTCCCACAGGTAGAGCTCTCTGGATTCCCTCTGCAATTCAAGTCATCCCCTTAAGTCACCTCCTTAGATGTTTCCAAGGATTCCTTACTTAACAAGTCAATAACTCTATTCCCTGATGGTTAAAGGTTATTGAAATACTCCTCCAAACTTCAGATCGCCAGAGAAGACAGGGAAGGAAGAAAGTCAGAGATGAGAGCAGCGCTGTGAAGTGCTGTTGTCTGCATATAACAGAGCCACAACAATCACACCCCTGTGGCAACCTACACAAGACCTACACTGGAACACACACACATGTGCACACACACAAGCATACACACATATACACACAGACATGCATGCACATACACATACACTGGGAAAGAGGAGGAGGAGTTTGAAAAGAGTGAGCAGGAGTTGAAGGATAAGAGATGATAATGGAAGGGAGCCGTCAATATAACCTCAAAACCTCTCATATATTATCAAATATAAACACACAAAGTAATTTTTAAAATATAATAAGAAGAAATCAATACTGGAAATGAATTTATATGTGAATCAAAAGAGAGAGAATAAAACAGTATAAAGCTAGAGTTTGACTAGAATTTATATTCTAAACTTGGCCCTTTCACATCCTGTGACCTTGATCAATTTATATAATCAGCCACATATCACTTTTGTTTATCTTCAGGGTGGATACTATCATAAGCACATCTTTCAAGATTGTATTAAATATTAAATTTTGATACATCTAAAAGGCTTACAACAGTTATTGAACAGATCTTCAATGTAATGTAAGAGTTACCCCAGGGAACGCCACAACAACTGGTTATCCCATGCCAAACTGTCAGCCCCGAAAACATACTTACAGGAAGCACTACAAAAAGTGAATGGGCTATATTTAAGACTATATGCATAACTGACACGTGTATATGCATGCAGTAACAATCAGTGGGGAAAAAAAGACCATGAATTTGAAGAATAGTGGGAAAGGGCTAAGCTCTTTGCTATAGGAGGGGGAGAAGCAGTTATTTAATAGAAGTTAAAAACATGTGTAATAGGTCAAAAAGGGACATAAAATACACTTTGTTAGAGTTGTTACAGAAATGATGTATGTAAGAAGCTGACATTTTGGCTAGAAGTTAAAGGCCATTTAGATTTTAAATGAAAATAATTAAAGAAATACCAAGGAACTGTTTAAATTATTTCATCAGTCTGGATGCCTGCCTGCAAATGAAACAAATGTCTATTGCACTAGGTACGCAAGCAGAAGAGAGCTACCAAGCCTCCAATGATGCAACCTGTCTTCCATGTGCTCTTGAAGACTCTCAGTCTACCTTTCTGTACCCACACTTGCCCAGGTCCTTGCTCTTTATAATTCACCAACAGATATACCTGTTCTTTAATGCCCAGTTAGGCTTGGTCAGGGTCAGCCCCAGTAAGAGAGCACAAGAGGGCATTCTTCTTGCTTCCTTCCCTGTCCATCTGTGTACCCCAATTTGTTGGAGCTCATGACAGGAGCCCTACACATATAGTTCCCCTCTGCTCACAGTAGCTTCATTTTGTTTCTCTCCTTTGTTATGTAAGAATGATGACTGTTGATAGCCTCAAGGTTTTTCCACACTCTCCAGCTTATTTTTTAAATGTTTTCTCCTTTAGGTTGTTGAAGGATAATGTTTCTTTCTTTTTTTTTAGGCTGTGGCCAGGACAACACACATCCCCAAACTGACTTTGTGAATTCTCTCTCTCTCTCTCTCTCTCTCTCTCTCTCTCTCTCTCTCTCTCTCTCTCTCTCACACACACACACACACACACACACACACACACACACACACACACACGGATGGGTAAATATTCCTAATGCCATTACAACAGAAAATAGATTTTAAAAAAATACTTAATTGGTTTTGTCCAGCAGGCACATTGGAGTGAATATGAGAGCGTCTGTTTTCAGAACTCTACACACCAGAGAGACACTGCTTCACAGACAGGAAAACCACAAATCCTACCAGTTACTGTCTGGGCTCGGATTCTGTTGTGCTACTTGCGAACTATACAACTGGAAAGGAACTCCTTCCACTACGTGTGCTTGGATTTTTTTGTTCTCCCAGTGATGTTAATTTTAGTGTCACAGAGTATTTGAGGATCGATTGAGTTGATGATCATAGAGAATCTGGGGCCCACAAAAAGGCTGAGCAGGTAAAGGTACTTGCTATGTTAACTTGGAAACCCAAACTCAATTCCTGGAACCCAGGGTAAGGAAAACGGAGAAAAAGATTCAACAAAGTGTTTCTTTGACCTCAACAGGCATAGAATTGCATGCATGGGTGCTAATATATAGCATGTGCATGCGCACATGCATGTGCACACAAATTAAAAAATTAAAAAGAAATTAAACTATATAAGAATGATATGAATTTTTGGCACCAGTTTGTTTTTAATCAGATGTAACCACACTTTAATGAATTATTTAATTTAGGGATATTTGAAGTTATAGGATGCTATTTAAAAACTATTCAAGTCAAATAAATAAAGCTAAATAGCACATGAGGATGGTGGAAGAAAAAAAAAAACTGGTTCCTTGTGGATCCTCATTGTCCAGGTGTCCATTCTCCCTAGTACCCCAATCCTGATTGTTATCCATCTACACACACAACATCTTCCTATGTTATTCTAGAGTCCTATGATATGAATTCTGGGCTTAGTCACTTTCATTTCAGATGACTATTCCACACATAGAAAATTGAACTTTCACCGCTGCATTGGCATAAGTTCCCTTTAAATGCTATGGCATTTAGTTTCATTCAGAGTTCTGTGACCTTTTCTTGACCTTTCAACTTTGTTACATAATAATCACAATTTTGACTTCATATGGACTTAATTTTCACCAATATTTGCATATTGCCTCAGGGCCCTCTTCTGCAATCAACAGTTTTTGATACTGGGCTGAATGACCTACCCATTCATGTCATATAGTTATCTCATTTTGAACACTAACCACCATATTCAGAAAATAAAAGACATATGTACTGAACAGAGTTGTGAGAGCCATTGTGAGTCCTGAGTAACCCATCCAAATGTGCTCTCTTACTGCCTCTCTTAAGAGTTCCTCCTTATCCCTGTGTGTATTACCTTTTGTTTCCTTTGATCATCTGAAATGCCAATATGGCAAAAGATTCTGGCCTATCCATTCATAATGACATGAATATTTTAAGTGACACATGAAAGGTGCCATGGAGAAGAGCTTCAGAGTGTACAGTTCCCCTCTGATGATGTATCACTCCCAAATTCATCTTAAAATCCTAACACCTAAGGTGGGTATTGTCTACTTTTCTATTGCTGTGATAAAACACCATGATGTGTTGGCGCACGCCTTTAATCCCAGCACTCAGGAGGCAGAGGCAGGTGGATCTCTGTGAGTTCAAGGCCAGCCTGGTCTACAGAGAGAGTTCCAGGAAGGGTACAAAACTACAAAGAGAAACCCTGTCTAAAAAAAAAACAACAAAAAAAAAAAAAGAAAGAAAGAAAAAAAAAAGAAACCACCATAATCAAAACAATTTATAGAAGAAAGCTTTTATTTTGGCTTTTGGCTCTAGAGGGAGAAAAGTCTATCATGGCATGGAGGAAACACAACAGGAGGAGGAAGCTGAGAAATCCCATCTCAGTGGCGAGCACAGGAAGCACAGGGAGGGAACTGGAAGTGGGACAGGCTGTGAACCCTCATGAAATTGCTGCCCAGTCTAGACAATCGTTGAGCTTAAGCACAACCTGGCTGAGCACAGAGGAATTATCTAGTCAAAAATTGTAATCAGAAGTCCTCATTGCAGAGGTGGTAAAACTAATTATCTACTTTAAGCCTCTTGTTCTATTTTACATTTGGGTCAGTTGTTAGGTGAAATTTTGCATTAACTCAACTACTTTCAGTTCCCGAGAAATAGAATAACTTTTAACCACCAAATAGGAGAATATTTCCCAGGCCTATTTTGAATAAATTTCAAAGAGAAGAATAAATTATGACCTAATTTTTAAAATGCAAGGGAAATATCACACTATCCTTCCAAAATAGGGATAAATGAAGTCGAGAAGACATGTTACACTGCATCATGACACATTCTTCTCATTTCTTCAGCTTCTGTTCTGCTTGTCATTTTCAAGGACCCACGTTGAAACAGTTCTACTCACCGCTTGTGTCTTTCCTCTCCTCTCTGCTTAGCTTCCCTATAGACACCGTGACAGTCAATCTGGAGATTTTTTTTTTTTTTGCCACACAGGAATGTATTTGCAACATTGTTTTCAAAGGCTTTTATAACTCAAACCATCTGCTCCACCCTCCCTCCCTACCCGCCACTTTCCTGTTGTGTAAAACATTTTTGAAATGCAGCAAAAGAAAGAAATGTAATCTTCAACCGCTGTCTCATGTCGTGCTGTGCATTAATTTCCAAGCCGCCTTGCTGGGTGGCATTCATTTCTCCAGTAAAATGGCAGAGCGGATGCCTTTAGGGTCTGACTTTGCTTTTTTTTCTTAATCATAAGTAATTAGAGATACTGGCCCATGTTGTTTTGGATAGGATTTCAGTTCAGAAATGCTTTGCAAGGGTATATATACAGCCAGATTAAAGATATCTGAAGGCAAATAAGTGTCTTCAAAAAGCTCAAATGGGTTGATTTGTTACTTCAATCCACTCCACAACACCTGGCTCTACATGAAATTGAAGACTCAGCCTGACAGAAAAAAAAAATGTAATGAGGCACCAAAAAGGAATTGTGGTTCAGTCTCATTCTCTGCTGTGAAATTAACCTTCTAGAAGTAGAGAATGGGGCATACCATACTAGGTCCCGCAGTAGAATCTCTTTCTTCCTCCTACCTGGGACTCAAAGTGCCTCTATAGAATGATTCCATGGAGATGAAAAAGCACATTGATTCTCTATGTTTACACTATAAGTATTCTTCTTACACGATACTTCGATGGGTATAACATTCATTTAATTGTCTAAGCATGCCTTCTTAGCCAAGAGAGAAGCCACACTGAGAAGTTTAGGTATGTTTCTAGATTGAAAAAGCAGGGCCAGCAAAATAAAGGACAGGAGAAGAAGGCTACAGGGCTAGTTGTGAGCCAAAGCAATCCAAAAGGAATGGAATTTGAAGATGATCTAATAATCATCTATATTATTTACCCACACAATAAGTGACTCATGAGTTTACATTCTTTCCAAATACAATTACAATGAACTTAAGAATAGGTTTTGTCTTCTCCTCACCAGTACTGTCCAGTATTGACTCCTTTGCTTCTAACAAGACAAGCCTTTTAAGGTTTCATGGGAGTAAGTGGGCATCTTCCACCTCCCCAGGTAACCACAAGTATGTTCCTTGCAGTCATCTTCCAAAATGGGAAAAAGAAAATTCAAAAAGTAAAAGGAAACAATGGCCAACAAAGGCCCAGACATTGTTGGCTATGACAGCCTTCTACAAGCAATACCCACCTGACTCAAGGGGCATCCAGCTTCACTGGCAGGACCAGAGAAATTGAAAGTTCATGTCTTGTTTTCTGGGTTAGTTGTCAGTAAAGAAGAAATTGTATGCCTCTGTGATCTTCAAGATGAATGAATTCAACATATATGTTAAGCTGCACCCACTCATCTTAGATATCACTGAGATAATATTATAGGCTTCCTTCCAAAAAAATTGTCAAAATCCAAAGGTCTGCTAACCATACACATCCAATCTCATTTTTATAAAAAGTAAATTAACTGCTTAAGACAGTTTATGAGTCTGGAAAAGCAGGATACGATCCATATAGAAATGACCAGGAATATATGCACAGGAAGCAAAAAACCTAGATCTGTTTTTGCCTACAAACTATGATATCTCTAAGAAACTAATAAAGTCATGGATAACTGAAAGTGTATCCAGGAACAAAAACAGTTCAGCAGTGTATGGAGTGAACTAGAAAAGAAAACGATGCCTTGAGCAGTGTTCAGACATCAACCTAGAGCTGATGACTGTGGAGCAAAAGCCCAAGAATGGTCTACTGTAAGATTTTTGAAATTATTCAAAGACTCCAATACTCAATTCCTTTAGTGGTGAAATGTGGGAGACAGATTCAACCAAGGATTAAAAGCCTGCTTCCTCCCACAAAGTCATCCAGGGACCACAACAAGGCAGTCAGGAGTGAGCAATCAATTAATCAAGGTTCCAATCATACATACCATTTCTTTCCCTCCCCTCCTACACTTTCCAGGGGAAATGCCCTTAGCTTCTGGGGCATTTCCCCCGGAGCCCAGCATTCACTGTCTGCATCCTTCTCAGCATGGACACAGGCTGTTTTTACAGACCTTAGGTCTCTAACAGTGTGGCCCCTATTGACTGTTCATTTATTTTCATGTTTGTAAATTTGTCTTTTTATTCAAAGTATTCCTTGTTTGAGTTAGATGAAATCTCAAAGTAGTTTTAATTTACATTTTCCTGATAGCTAAGAACATTGTACCCTTTTGTATTTATTTGCTCATTTACTCAAACATATATAAATGTATTGTGATTGTATGTTCACCCAGTGCAATCCTTCCCAACAAACAACCCCACCCAACACATCCTCCTTCCAAATTCATTTCCTCTTCATTTTAAAAATATCACACTGAGTCTAATTAGTGCTGCCCATATGCTCAGGGGTGTGGCATCAGTCACCAGAGCATGGGTGTGCTGGCTAGTTTTATGTAACTTGACACAAACTAGAATCATTTGGAAAGAGAAAAGCTCAATTAAGAAAATGCCTGCAAAAGATTGGCCTATGGGAAAGTCTGTGGGTCATTTTTTTTAGTATTGATTATTGATGTAGGAGGGTCTAATTCACTGTGGGCAAAGATACCTCTGGACTGGTGGTTCTAGGTGCTATAAAAAAAAAAAAAAGCAGGCTGAGAAAGCCATGGGAAACAAGTCAGTAAGCAATGCCTCTGCATTAATTCCTGCCACTAGCCTAGACTTCCCTAGATGATAGAGTGTGATCTGAAGGTTGTAAACTGAAATGAATTCTTTCCTCTCGCATATTTTTGGCATGGTGTTTTATCAGAGCAATAGAAACCTTAACTAAGACAATAGGTAACTTATCAGTATCAATACACCTCCCAAAAAGCAAATCTCCTCTCCATGCATCAGATAGAGATGGAGCCTCATCAGCCCCTTGTTCATCTCATCAATGCTGGGATTGTACTGTCTTGATCTTGTGAAAATTTTGTGCAGGAAAGCAGAGCTGCTGTGAATTCTTGAGCACAGCAACCATGTCCTGTCCAGAAGACAGCATTTTATGACATTCTTCCCAATCCTCCAGCTCCAGATTCTTTCCACCTTCTCTTCAGTGGTGCTTCCTAAACCTTGGTGTGGGGTACCTGATAAACATGCCACATGATTATGAGCACTCAATAGGCACTTATTCTCATTATTTGACCAGTTATGAGTCTCTGTATTAATCATAGCCCACTAAAGAAAGAAGTTCCTTTGACCAATTGTGATAACAGCAAAGGTCTGAGGAGCTAAGCATAAATACTTAGAAGACAGTTTTACATTACCATTAAGCAAAACAATATCAATATGTTCTTCCCTAACTCTGGATTCTGTTCAAGTTTGCAGTAGAAGGGATGAATTCCCTTTATCATAAAGCAATTGGTTACTCATAACAGTCTTGCTTTTATTGTACCAATTGGCACATTTCCCTGATATGTTGTGTTTTAGCACTAAGCGTCCAGTGCTGGGTAAAGTAACTGATGGTTGTTTCTCCCACAGATGTTTCTTAGTTGTTCATGTTCCTACTTCTTTTAGTTTTTTAAAAGACTTTGTTGTATGTATATGGGAGTTTTGCCTGCATATATCTATGTGCACCAAGTGTATGCAGCACCTATGGACACCAGAAGAGTGCTGTGGAATAATCCTTCTGTCCACTGTGAAAATGTGTTGTTCTCATTGTTAATAAAAAGCTGATTGGCCCATAGCTAGGCAGGATTTTCAGGGTAGAATATGGTGATATTTTATTTGTACTGAAATGTGATTTTATTTGTATGTTAATAAATAAAATTTGCCTGAGGGTCAGAGCTAATAGCAAGCCATAGCAGAAGTCTGGCAGTGGTAGCACACACCCTTAATCCAGATCACATTATGGGCAGATCTCTGTGTGTTCAAGGATACCACGAGCATGGAGACACACCCTTTAATCTCAATACCAACCATAGAAGGCCTGGAGGTCTGTATAAATGGGCAGTGACGAGGAGCTCATGTGGTTGGGTTTACAACCAATGAGAAGGCAGAACAAAAAGTCAATAAAAAGGACAAACACACAGGAACTAGCTCTCTTGCTGAGAGGAAAGACAGCAGCGGCAGCGAAGGGTAAGCTCAGCTTTTAGCTATTGCTCTGACCTCTTGGCTATTAACTTCGCATTTGGCTCTGTGTTTCTTAGTTAATAAGACTGTTCATCTACAGTAGAAAGAATGCTGGGAATAAGAAGGGTAGAGATTTTGACAATTTTTTTGGAAGGAAGCCTATAATATTATCTCAGTGATATCTAAGGTGAGTGGGTGCAGCTTAACATATATGTTGAATTCATTCATCTTGAAGATCACAGAGGCATACAATTTCTTCTTTACTGACAACTAACCCAGAAAACAAGACATGAACTTTCAATTTCTCTGGTCCTGCCAGTGAAGCTGGATGCCCCTTGAGTCAGGTGGGTATTGCTTGTAGAAGGCTGTCATAGCCAGCAATGTCTGGGCCTTTGTTGGCCATTGTTTCCTTTTACTTTTTGAATTTTCTTTTTCCCATTTTGGAAGATGACTTAAGGTTGAGAGGATAAGGCTATACAGAGTTGACCCTGCCTCTCACTGGCTGAAAACTAGAGAGAAATGGTCTTGCCCCTCAGGAGCTGAAGCATTCAGGAGAGAGTGTCCTCACCTCACCTGGGCAGCACAATAGAACTGATCTTGTTTGCAGAGACATGGGCAAATTGGCCCTGAGGTCATGAATATGGGAGAACAGGCCACTCCCTATTCATCTGCCATGCGCTGGCATGGGTGAGGGAAAGATGCCCTCCTTTCCTCACTCCTCTACACTTGAAGAAGGTGGGGGGACTTGACCCAAGCCCTCACCAACTGCAGCACTCAAGAGAACGGGCCTGTCCCTCACCTCGGCAGCATAGTCAGGGGAACTGGTGAGCTAGCTCTAAGGGCAAGAGAGAGGCATAGCCGGTACCACCTCCCTAGTCTGTAGTGTGGTGGTGGGGATGAGGTAAAGATGCCTTCTCCTCTTTCCCCTACCACCTCCAGCTGGAAAGGGTACTGACCCTCCCTTTACCAACAGCAACAACTAGAAAATTGGGCCCAGCACCTTCTCTGGGCAGCATAGCAGAGCTGACCCTGTTAACTAGGGCCTAGGTCAGTGGCCAAGAAGTTGAGTGTGGGAGAACTGGTCATGCCCCTCGTCTGCCATATGGCAGCATGAGCGAGTGAGAGATGCTCTCCTTGCCACAGTTCTATACCTGACGTGGGTGGGAGAGCTGGCTCTGGGGTCTTAATAGTGGGAGAACAGCCCCTCCCCCTCATCAGCTTCAGCCCTCTGGAGAGCAGGCCCTGCACCTCACCTAGGCAGCATAATAGAGCCAACCCTGTTGGCAGACATGTGAGTGAGCCAATCCTGAAGTTGTGAATGTGGGAGAGCTGTCCTCATTACTCGTCTGTCATGCCGTGGTGTGGACAGGGGAAAGATGTCCCACATTGACCCTTGGCCCTCACCACCTGTGACAGACTAGGAAGCTGACCCTCCCTCTTACCAGCTGCAGCATTTAGGAAAGTGGGCCTTCCTCCTTGCCTGGGCAGCACAGTAGAGCTAACCCTGAAGGTATGGATATGGGAGAGCCAACCCTAAAGACATAAAAGCAGGAGAACTGTCTCTATCCCTTACTCTTCACTGCAAGGGTTGAACTAGCCTGGAAAAACCTGGAGAGCTTACCCTGGCAATGAAGATAGGGGGAAAGCAGGGGGCCTGACTAATTCTGCAATTACCCAGGGCTATAGGTTGGCCCACCCCAACATCCACCCTCGCTATGATCTGCTGGAACACATGAAGGGGCAGGTCTTTTGGACCCAAAGCTGCAGGATTTCCACAACAGAGTGCAACAACAGGATATCCAAGAGGAGTCCCGGTGAAGGCCCAGCATGAATAGTATAGCTAAACCGGGGGCCTCAACCAGACCAATGACTCTTTGCAATGAACACTTGCAAGTAAAGATATGTGGATAAAAGGGTTTACTGTGTGAGTCACTGTGTCACACTATTCCAAGATGAGAATTTTTTTTTCTTTTTTCTTTTTTTAATCTTAAATTTTATTTTATTTTACTTTGTGGGGGATGTTGCAAGGGCAGGGGGCAGATATGAAGGGAAAGAAAATGAATGGGATCAAGATGCATGATGTGAAAGATACGAAGAATAACTAAAACTGTTAAAAAATAAAAAAGAAGAAAATAAATGTGTATTTGCAAAAAAACTTACATTTGCAAACATGCTTCCCATTTTCACTTTCTTCTTACCATTGCCCCTCTAATCATCATTTCACTCCTACCTAGTTATACATTCAAAGCAGCATCATGCAATGTGTCTACAGGGAGATATCAAGCAAAATAATTTCTAAGAAAAGCACTCTATTGTATTCATGCTTGTTTTTGCACATGCACTCACAAAATGTATATTGAATAGAAAAACCTTTATACCAAACAGTTCAGAAACAAGACACATAAAAATCAACTGTCTTGAATTATATAAGGGTTTTTTTTTTCCTATTCCTTCTACATCTCAAAATGTGGAGTTTGAAAAAAGAAAATCTTAGCTCCCTATGATATTAGACATCTGTGCAAATATGGTTTTAACTATTCACTAGACTTTGTAGAGAAAGTCTAAGGTGGCACTCCTTGCTGATTATTTTTAATGATAGCCTTTGGGTAAAATAAACAAGAAAAGATTAATCCTCCTCACTACAGGTGACTTTCTAACTAAAAGGACATCATGAATCACCCTGGCTTTGTTTTGACCCTCATCTTTCCACCCCAAATTCCTGCTTTCAAAAGGATTCTCTGCTCTCAAGCATTGTGTTTAGTCCCCAGGGGATGCTGCAGATGTGGCCATGAAGAATCTGCACCATCTGGGTACTGGGCCATTTTGCTAACTCCAGTGGAAACCTGCTGTGCCCACCAGGCATCTCTGCTTACTGAGTTGCTCTGTTTGTCTCCTAGGGTTCTGCTGAGTTGGCCACCACAGCTAATAGCCCAGGAAAGAAATACTCTCCTTTGCCATGGTAATTCTTGGCACTTCCTCAGGGCTAAAAGCATTCTTTAATTTCCAGTTTTCAAAAAGTCCTTTCTAAAACTAATCTTATGCTTACACAATTTCTTTGATTTCTGTGTCTATCTCCCTTTTATGAAGGATTAAACATTAATTTCTGGGACCAGATAGGCATAAGAAGTTGTGTTTTTCTACAGTCTTTAGTGCATAAAAACAATCTAAAAATAAAGACAAGTAATATCTTCCTTTAGTTAAAATGGGATAAGTAAATGAACAATTGTACAATATTAGTATCTATAACCAGAGCAAAATCAAAAATAGTATATAATAAAAATAATCATATTTACCAAGACTCATGTAGCCAGCTAATCAATATATTAGTTTTCAGACTGAATTTGTTTTAGGGTCTCTTGATGAGAAAGCATTTTATTCCAGAAACCATCATTTAACAGCCAAAATAATAATATGAGATTGAAAGTCTTATTCTCATACATTTCAAATGCAGAGTTGATTCCAAGAATAACTTTACCTTGTTTTGTTCTATTTTTTATTATGAACAGGTAAATGTGTCCTGTTTGCACATACCAAAACCAGATAGTTCCATTATAGTGAACTTCCCTGCACTTTTTACATTGGCTCTGCACTGTAGCCTCTCAGTCTGAAGTAAGAAGTGTAAGACATACATTTTGACTTTTATCAGTCTGTTCATATTGCTGAACTTGACCTGATTTTGACTTTAACAAGAGCCAGGAAAAAAATAAGAAAGCATTACTGTACATGCAATGAATAATGTAAGTCACAAGAACAGAATTAGAGACAGACTGACTGATTAAACTATTGATTATCCCTGCTGCTTAAACTAACACATCAGATAGTTTAAACCACAGAAACCACATCCAGATAATTAAGTGGAGAATCTGACCTACACCCAGAGGGATACAAAAGTATAGAAAGAGTTCTAGAATCTACTGCACAGAGACAGCTCTCCAATCTGATACAATTCTCACAGGAGGTAGCTGAAGAATAAGGATATAAACACGGCTGAGTGCACTTATCTTATGGGAACGTCCTTCTCTGAATTAATTCCTGAACTCATATGAGTACTTTTGTAAGAATAAATTATGGGGATAGACAAGTTCTGTGAAACTGCCTCAGAAAGGAGACTTACCAGATAAATTTAGGTCAGAGGAGAGAAGATAAAAATTAAAAAAGGAACAGATTCCATCTGAAAAAGCAATAATAGAGAAAGTATTGACTGATGATGGAAGGGCTAGCCAGGAAGAAAAATGCTCACTCTTAAATGTAGAGCCCAAAAGGAAAAGAGGATTACTGAAGGAATGAAGCAAGAATTGCATGACACTGAATAGGGTATCTGACTGCCTGTCCCAGGATCTTTCTCTAGGTGCACAGAGGGAAGAAATCCTCAGTTTAATACCCAGACTCATCAGAATTATTTTCTTCCCAATGGTCCCTTCCATTTCCCCTGTATTTGTAAATCTGTCAATTATTACAGTCTTTTCTCCAAAATTCACCAGATACTCCCAACCTTCTTACTATGTCTCTCTTGCAAGTCCTGGGTTAGTAAAATCCTTGTTAAAGGTTAAATGCTAAATGAAATTGTCTTAGAACTCTCTCATCATTTCTTTACTCTAACTAGTAAAGATGGATAACTATTCTCACAGCTCACTGTCACCATTTAGATAGCTCCTTTGCATACACCATGTTAACTATAAAAGTACTCCTTACTTATCAAAGAGGCCAAGGATAGCTCCTTCAGGTAGCTGATTAAATGTCTCCCAGACTCTCCAATTTAAAATTATTTAGGAGGAAAAGGCAAGAAGTTCTGAATGTCTCCTCTTTTTCTGACAATTGTTTTTCATGCTGTTCAAATTTATAGTAAATTACATCTTTCCTCAGAAATCTTCGATTTCTGTGGATTTATTCTTTGAAATCATCCTGTCCATAAACATAAAAGTTAATTCCAACACATACATCTCATATATAAAACATTTAACATTTTTATGATTGCGTACTGTCTTAGTTACCTTTCTACTACTTTGATGAAACAGCATGACCAAGGTGATTATAGAAGAGTTATTTGGAGCTTACAGTTTCAGAGAATTAGAGTCTATGACCCTAGAGTCAAGGAGCAGGACAGTGGGCAGGCAGTAAAATATAGTGCTAGCTGAGAGCTTACATCCTGACCCACAAGCAGGAGGCAGAAAGAGATAGATTAGATAGAATGGAAGGAGCTTTTTAAACCTCAGAGTCCACCACCAGTGACACTTCAACAAGGCCACACCTCCTAATCCTTTCTAAACAGTTGCACCAACTGGGACCAGGCATTCAAATATGTAAGCCTATGAGGGTCATTTTATTCAAACAAACAACCATGAACACCATTAATTCAGTTATGTTCCTAGAATACAGTGAGGAACTACTCTTTTAAATTTTCCCTATAGGAACTTACTTTTTTTTCCCTATTACTCATAATTGTGGCAGCTGTTGAATGAGATCCAGAGATGTGATTGACTCACCTAATGTTTGAAAATACAGAGCAAAACAATTGTGTATTCTCTAGTACAAAAGCCTCATTGCAATGTCTTAAAAACAATTATTGGGACAAATCTATACCATTTATTTATTGACATTTTTCTCCTAAAGTTTTTTTCCACAAATATTAAGAATACATTTAATTCAAGGCCAATGTATGTATGAAAATATGCTTGAAACAATTTAAATCATGAAGCCAGCCAATAGTTTCACTAGTGTGGTTTCCATTATAACAAAGTCACACTTTCCCTATCTTTATTTGCTATGGTCTGAACCTTTGTATATCTCAGTATTTATTGGTTAAAATATAGGTTCCAATGTAATAGTAAGAGGCAGAATTTGGCTGTGATTAAATTATTAAGATGGGAGGCCTGATGATGAGACTAGTTCTCTTATAAAATAATTCGGAGGAAGATGTCTACTCTACCCTATGAGGAGAAGTCATCACCAAAGAATCAGACAATGAGCCCTTGGAGGTGCCAAGTATGTCAGACTTTATCTAGAGACTTCCCATGACTCTAAGTGTGAGAAGCAGATTCCTATTATTTAAAAGCATCTGGAGTGATGGATAATAAGATGATTTGATGGATAAGAGCATTTTTTGTACTAGAGCACAGAGCCAACATAAAATGTGGGGTGTTTACCTGTAACCTCAGCACTGTCAGGGCCAGAGACAGGAAGATTGCCAAGGCTTTCTACTCATCATCCTAGCTCCAGATTCCATGAGAAACTGTTTCAATGGAATGCTTCAGGGAGTTATAGCAAAAGGTACCACATTTACTATTCTTTTCTATTCCCACTCCCCATCACCCTCTCTGTCTCTCTCACACACAGAAATACAATAAAAAAATCCACCTATGCTAATATTGTGCTGTGGAGGCCTGGATGGAATAACCTGTTACCATTTCCAGATGTGTGCAGAAATGTACTTTCTGGATGATGAAGGTGAGTTGAACCAAACAATTGGTAAGACCGCACATAATTCTGGACAGTGAGTCCTCTCAGGCTCAGTTTAATTGGTGTATTGGTTTTCTAGGTAGTTGCTGACAACAGGTAAAATTAGTTAGAGAACTCTAGGTAGAAAAACCTGGCATTCTGTCACTATACTACAGGTCTCTCTCTGCTCAAGTCATCTTATCTACAGAAAACTTAGATTCTCATTTCTCCTCTGCCCACTCCATATTTCATCCTGTAATATGAGCCATCAGACTTGTGAACAGAGAGACAAGCTTTCCAATCCCTTCAGCATGCAACCCCTGCCTCTTTCTGTCTACTTCTTCCTGCTGCTCTCAGTTTCAGAATTTCAATGAGGTGTGTGCCTGCTCAATTACTCTAAGTATCTCTAACATAGTCTCTCCCCATCTGGGCCCCTACCCATCACTCGCATTGCAACTAGAATGGGTCTCATGACATGCTTGCCATTCTATCCCTGCTTGAAAATGCAGACATCACTGTCCTATCTAAAATGACCATGATGTGTCCCAAACAACCTTTCCAAACTCATCTTTACTCTGTATGTGTACTAAACAAAATTTTGATATATAAAAATATTCACAAATCATCAAAATTATCCCTTTGTTTTCTTTTTCCAGATTGTTATATGGTCGAATCTTCTACCTAGAACTTGAGCTGTTTTTATTCACCATAGCACCACTTGGTAAATGACTTACACATTACACTTCATCTAAAATGTAAATCTACCCTAAAATGTAAATCTAAAATGTAAAATATTTTTTAAAAAAGGATAAATCTCATATATCTACTTAGGCTCTACTCCTGTGATCACAAATATAATTATAACATAGTTATATAGCATGAACTAGTTTGTGTTCATTTGTGACTGTTACAGATCAGTTGTGGGTGAGCTTTGGCTCTTTGCCTAATAGCACCACTGAAGGAGAATGTCTTCTCTGGCAAACATTGGTCTCATGGAAGAAAACAGAGGTGTGGAACTGTAGGATGCCAGCCTAGCTTCTGGGAAGTGAAAACACATCATTTTCCACTCCTATCGTGCTCCCATGAAAGTATCATTCTCTTACAGGGAAAGATTTCACAGGGAAGAGCTGACAAGAGGAAATAATATATATTGAGTTAATGATCTCCCATGCTCTCTGTGGAAGACTACCTTTTCCTAACTCAGAATCGTTCATAGAATATGTTCTGTATATCAGCATATTCCTTCCTGGGTGGCTGTAAGTATTTACATATAAGCTTCAAGAATAGAAAGAGTGAAGCATTCAGTGATCTATAACAGTATTAATAGAAAGAACTATCTGTATGGTATACATATCAAGTAATTTTGTGCTTGTTCGCTTAGATACTAGCATGAATATAGAAACTAATATGTTCATTCTATGCATGAACAATAGAATTACTGTTTTTTTTTTTTTTTTTTTTTTTTTTGGTTTTTCGAGACAGGGTTTCTCTTGTGTAGCTTTGCGCCTTTCCTGGAACTCACTTGGTAGCCCAGGCTGGCCTCGAACTCACAGAGATCCACCTGCCTCTGCCTCCCGAGTGCTGGGATTAAAGGCGTGCGCCACCACCGCCCGGCTAGAATTACTGTTTTATGGGGAAAATATTTGATAAAGTATTTTTTTCTTCAGCTAAAACTAAAAAGCCTAATATTTATAGGAGTATGTCACACATGCTTAAACTCTCAGCACTTTTGTGAAGCTGAGCCAAGACAATGTTAATCAAGACCAGTCTGAAGTATATCGGAAGATCCTTTCTTTAAATGAAAAAAAAAAAAGAAAAGAAAAAAGAGAGAGAAAAAAACTCTAAAATTTAGAAATATTTATTGACTTCCCTAAGAATACTGAGTTTAATGCATTCATGTCTCAGAATTATAATTCAAATTTCCTACCATTTAGTTTGTTGTTCCGTGTTCTGTGTGGTAGGGAAAGTAAGTTGAAAAGTTACAATATGAAAAACTACATCATATGAAAAATTTGAGAGGTCATTACAGTTTTCATTATTATTCTATGATAGTAAAATTACTATTGCTGTATTATAATAAGTAAAGCACAAACACATATTTGCATATATTTGACAAATAGTTTACATTATTCAAAGCTTTGTATCTATTAAACCTCCTTTGTTTTGTTATTTGGAACCAACACGTAGTCTTTATAAGAACTGAGAATTTGTTGCTCTGTGTTTACAGTATCGAAAATAATTCCTTGAGTAGGTGTTAAATGAACAGAGCTAATTAAATGAATAAATCTGTTAGATATGCATAAATATTGACTTGTGATATTACCAGCATCATTTTATACCCCAGTTAGCTCCTGAACAGAGTGGTGCAGGATTCTAGACAATGTATCATGGATTATTTAATGGAATTCTATAAGGAGACTTATGAAATCATGCTATTCATTCAAATTTAGAAAACAATATGTAAACTGCTCCTTTTTAAATTTTTAAAATAATATAAATTTTAATTTTTGAAGGACTTTAAAAGTACTTCCATGAGCAACCTGTTCAGATGTCCACACTGCAGTAACTCTCAAGCTTATAAACTGTCAAGTCCTTGACTTGTGCTGTGAAACTGTCCCTGGAAGCATTTTCAAATACAGTTTTCTATGGGAAACATTGAGGGTGCCCAGAAAATTCATTAAAAGAGAAAATTTATTTTTCTTTTTCATGTTTCTATACTTTTGGGACTTTCTACTAGGTCTGTTTTCATTGCCTCCATCTTCTATTATTAAATATGAGCAGTAATTCAATGCTAAATGGAACTATTGACAGGAAACTTAATTAATGCTCACATCTACAGTTTAATAAGAATTTAAACTGCAAAATACTTATTTCAGAAAGCAAACATGCTATATAAAAGCCACAATACAGTATGAGAGAAGACAATATCAAGAGCACAAAATTTGATAAGGGTTTAGTGATGGAGACTAGCGTGTGGGTGGTTAAAAATAGCAAAGGGAATAATATAGATTATATTATAATAGATTTTCACCTATATGGAGACGGTCCATCAAGAGGAGGGCGTGCTCTTCTGTGATGGATGCTACAAACAAGCCCTGTATCCCATAACTGTGAATTCACTGGCTATATTGACATGAACAGTCTCGATGAAATGGTAGTGGCAAAAACTTGATTGGAGTGGATTCATAACAGAATACATTCATTTGAACACAATGACTATGTTCAATTGTTCTTTGTTTGAAAGCAGAATGGTGTGTAAGTAATGTATAGTTATAGTATTGTAGCTGTGTTTAGGAAGAGAGGGAAGGAGGGATGGAGGGAGGGACGGAGGGAGGGAGGGAGAGGGAGAAGAAGAGGAAGAGGGAGAGGGGGGGGGAGAGAGAGAGAGAGAGAGAGAGAGAGAGAGAGAGAGAGAGAGAGAGAGAGAGAGAGAGAGAGAATAGTTTAGAACCTTTCTACTTCAACAACAAAAACCAAACCTGACTATTCAAGAACCAAAAGCCTCTGCCTACAAGGATTTTAGCACCGGAGAAGGGAAAGGAACAGGTGTGGACACAGATCTTTTAAGTGAAATTTAAAAGAAAGTCACATCTTTAATAAGGAATATATGTGAAGATTTGCAGGCTTGAGACAGAAGAACAGACACCAGTACTCAAGAACAATTTCCTGTCAGCATTATACATGTATAATGAAATGTGTCAGCATGTCCTCTCTGCAAAAATCAGCTGCCTGAGTACAGGTGCAAATGAGTGGGGTTTTCATTAGGGCCGACATTTTCCAGGTATTCATGATGAACACTGAGAGGGAAGCAGTGTGATGATGATGACTGAGTGAGGGATGTGAGCTGGATTCAAAATGAAGATATCATGGGGGAGGAAAAAATGAAAAGCACTAGCTATCATGGATGGCAAATCCTGGCTCATTTGAAGACATGGGAGAGTTAGGATTCTTGAAAGAGTTGAGTGGAAACTCAGATGGCCTCAGAGGCTTGATGTGTGTTTTAAAAAGAAATTCCAGAGGAAGCATGGTCAATGACAAATGATATGGGTTTTGGATAGGAAAGAAAGTTAATTAACTGGTGAGGCAGGGCAATGGGAAGATCAGCCACAAGGGTGTTGAAGTCACTTGAAGTAGTATTGGAAACCTATTAAAGAAGTACCAGCAAGCTTAGGTCCAGAATCTCTGAAGCATATAGATGAACAATCCAAAGGGCCAGAGATGACTGTAGTAAGTAAGGTGTGAGATGGTAATACTTCGGATGTAATATTTTAAGATTTAGAGTTAAAAGAATTGAGGAGGAAGAAGAGTGACAGATCTTAAATGCCAACAAGGACCCAAAGGACACATATACAGTCTCCAGAGAGTATATCAGACCAATAGTCATATCTTTAAAAAAAGAAAAGAAAATGGTATCTTTAGCAGAGTATCAGATCCTCATTATAGCAGAAAGTGGTCACAATGGTGATTAATGATTCACAGGATTCCTGCTAATGGGTTTCTGAAACAAGCCACCAGGCAATGTTTCTGCAGCAGTGTTGAACTTATGTAAAGGATTATGGATGGAGATGAAACAGAGGACCTGAGTCTAAGAATCTGAAATGACATCACAGTCTCTGATGCTGAAGAGAATGAAGGGCAGGATGTTATCTGACCTAATGTTTTCAAGGTAAATAAATGGTGATGAAGGCCAGGAAGAGGAGTGGCCCAACTAGGAACACCATGAGCTTATGCCCTACGCTCCAGTGTACATGTGCAAAAGTTTATGTCACTGGGCAGTATTCAAAGTACTATCAACTGAGTTTTTAGAGTTTGTTTTCCGCACGTGCTTCTCTCTTTCAACACTTGTATCCCAACTTGTCAACCTAACACCAAATTCAGTATCTGATACTGTTCTCCTTTTAACACTTGTGTCTCAAATTCTCAAACTGTCTTATAAAATATCTTTCATCCTTTTTGGAATAAAGAAAACAACAGCTACTGATTGGATTGTTGTTATGAAATATACCTTTATAATCTTCCTTTTTTCTTAAAGCAGTGCAATGTAGAGGGTCAGGGCACATGATGGGAACAAAAGACTGGAACAAAGTCTTGAATCCAGGCTGTGATGTATACCACTTTGCTGCCTTGGACCAGTTAAGCATTTGCTCTTGTCTTCAATTGTTTAATTGGTAAAATGGGAACATTTTGAAGGCCAAATGTGGTAATGTTAGCATAGCATTGAAAAAGACCCAGTGTATATGAATCACAGTAAAATTTCTGATGCATATTATGAATGGCTAAATTTTAGCATTTTTTATTGTCATTATTACTAACCCTCATTAAAATGTATGATATTTCAAATAGGAACGTGCTAGTAAAATTAATTTTTTATAAGTTAATAGCTGTTAGCTTGGTGGTTTTGCAGGACTCCTTACAGTGGGAGCAGGTCTATCTCTAACTCTTGTTTGCTCCTGAGACTCTTTTCCTCCTATTGGGTTGCATTGCCCAGTCTCAATATGAGGGTTTTCACCTTGTCTTATTTGATATTGTTTTTTCCTGTCTGGCTGTATTCTCTCAGAGGCCTACTGTTTTCTGAAGAGAAAGCAGAGGGGGAGCTTATCTGGCGGAGAGAGGTGGCAGTGGCAGGGCTTGGGAGAATTGGAGGGAGGAGAAACTGTAGTTAGAGATGTATTGTATGAGAGAATAATATATTTTCAGTTTTAAAAAAGCTATGGATTTAGTATACCTGTGAAATGTATATATTTTCCTGAAATATCAATTTTAAGTCCTAGTAGGGACTTAAAATTGATATTTCAGGAAAATATATACATTAGGATTCTGCAATAAACAAGCTCCATGATTTAATGGGCAAAATTAAAATTATAATTTAAGCCATTAGGCCCTAGTACAGTGACCTTCTCTTGTAAGTCATCCAAAATATATTAAAAATTACTCAAATTTACTATTCTTTCAACATTTTGCCCTTAGCTATATATATATGTCTATAAGTTTGAATTTGGTTGACTTTCTGAAATGACAGATAGAGAAAAACAGGATCTTTTAGGAAAAGAATGCAAAGTAAGACGACTTATTCTACCACACAAATGCCAATCTCATTCAGTGTTTCTAGAGGCCCTACCAAGAAGAGTTGGGCATTTTCTCTTTCATTTAAGGCTTTTAACCCTTCATTAACCTCCTTCTTTCTTAACTTCCAGTCAAAAAACCAGTTTAGTTTGCAGCCTTACCCTGTGGCTTCTTCATACATGCTGCTGCTGCTGCTGCTGCTGATGATGATGATGATGATGCTGCTGATGCTGCTGATGCTGATGCTGATGCTATGAAATGAGCATTGCCTTTTGAAAGACAAAAACATTTGCCTCTGGGAAATGATGCAGATTAGCTGAGGTCCTCCATCTCAGCACCAATGGCAGGTAGAAACTTTACATTTGAAAATATGCCATGTTTCAGTGAATGCACTTTTCAATTACTGTTCCATTAACTGGTTGACAATAACTTGCAGGATAAGTGAACACACCTAAATATAATCAAGCATGTATTAGATGATATCCTTTCTTATTATAACTGTGGCCTATCTGTCCCTCACAAAAGTTGGTGCTAGAGAAAGAAATGAACACAGATCTACACTTACCTATGGTTAATTCATCATCTTCCCCTCATCCTCCTCAAATGGTGCTTGCTTTAATTAATTGAGAATTAAAACAGTGTAGTCAAAGTCAGCTTATTGGACTTTTCAAAGCACAGGGCCTGGAGACTCCATGCTCATACTAATGGCGCTTATTAAACTGTTTTAACTACTTTCATTTTGGAGGCAGAGAGTCAGCAAGACAGATGGAAGACAGCACTAGCCAGCCAAGCATTTCCTCTGCATATTGGAAATGGAAAGCATCGTAGGGAACCAGCCTCAGAGCAGTCTCCTGTTAGGAGGATAGACAAAGCCTCAGTTCCATTTTTTCTGATTCTTACCTATTGAATGATTGCATTAACTTACAGTACAGAGAGATGTAGTCTAGCTTTGAAGCCATGCACTAGCTGTATGTGGTATTTTAGTGGTTAGAAGAGAGACATTGTGTTCAACCTCAGGGGATCAGATGCATTTTTCTCCGCAGACACTTGTGTTTCTATTTCTGTACAAACACATTCTGTCTTTTCCATTTCTTTGGAGAGGGCTCCTGAAAGTGTCATTATACTTACACACAGCTTTAGAATTCCATACTATTTTCACTCACACACCAAGAATAAAGCTGCACTGATAATTTCAGGATTCAAATCAATACTAACTCTTCACTCTAGTTCTAGGCTCATGAGTATATCCTGTATTTATTAAACATTGCTATGAAAAGCAACCTATTGATTCAATAAATGTTAGTTTCCAGTAGTGAAGATGTAAGTATAAAAAAGTGAAGCAGGGTGCATTTCATGGTTGGTTTTAAAATCTATATATTAAGGTTTCATTTTGTTCATGGTCACAATTCAAGTCAAGTATTACATTCTTGGCAGTAGGCTGCTCATATTTATCATAGGTCTGCTCCCTAAAAAGGCTTTTAATTATGAAAGAAGAGTTTGCATAAGTTATGAATTTGTATATAAAAGGGGGCAGTGTATGTGTTGTTTGTTTAGAAAAATCTCAAGAGATGGACAGATCTAGCCCAAGGCTCTGAGGAAGCCTGCTCTCTCTCACACCACTATGTTAATAATATCTCAACTAGTGCCCACTGGGATGCCTTATGAGCGACTCGTTTCCTTTCCATGGAGATGTTTAAAAATTAGATGACTAAGGAAAACAAACAAAAACTTTGGAACAAGTGAAATACAAAAGGAGGCTGCATTGAAAGACTTGTGTACCAAGGACTGGGAGCTGAGTTACCAGGGTCAAGACAGATGTAACTGGCTGGGTGAGTGACTAGGGCTTAGAGTATCCTCCAAATGAGAATATGCTTTGCGACACTGTTATTATGCTGATAATATCTGACTTTGTCCTTATTACAAGTTTGCCTACCAAGTCTTATGAACTTAACAACCTTTTGGATGTTTGTTTGCCACACTAACGCTTCATCTCAACATGTTTAGGTTAAACTCTGAATGACAACATGCATTTCTCTTCTCTTTCGTCCCATTTGAATCAACAGTAATGCATGCATCAACGTCCTCAAACTAGAAGGCAGAAGGATGTATTCTGGTATTTTTACTTCCTAGGCATCTTCCTACCCACATTTAATCACAAACATGTTGCTTGAAAACAGATCACATTGAAACAATTCTCTACTGTCACCACTGGCATCTGAGTTGTTATCGCACTTTGGACTTCTGCCGTACATCTAGGTAAGGAAGTATGAACTGACAACTGGGTAGGAATTAAAAGTGTGATTTGTAAGACACCCAACTTTTCTGAGCAGAGATAACAATGTGATAGACTGTAAAAGAAGAAGATACATGGCTACAAACACATTTTAAACATTTACGGGATCACCAGGCAATGGGAATGCAGTATACACACAAAGCTTAAGCCATGCATTCAATTCATGTTCCCTGCATTCAAAATCAGCCTTAGGCCCCTGGGAGCTCAGGGTCATGATGCAGCAAGAACCGAGTATTCCTTGTGAGTCAGCAAACAGGAGGACAGCTCAGAGTCTGGAACTAAGCGATAAAGTGGGACTCTTAGAAGCATGAACGTAAAACCAGAGCAGGTAATGCTACCTACATTGAGTGCTACAGAGGGCCTGGTACATGGCGCTGGCAACCAAGAACACAGGAAAATGGAATTGATTAAAAATATAGATATGGAAGAAATCTAGAAAACAGGGAAAAATGACCAAGGAGCAGATACACAAATAAGCTACAAAATATTTCACATTGAAATATGTTGACAAGAATATAAAGGAAAATCAACTTAATATTGTAACTGAATGACAAATTTTGAAAGAGTAGACTTTTTTCAATAAGTAAATTATTTTCTGTTGAGTTATATGCAAGAATAAGCAAAAATGTCTCAAATATGACCTTGATAATTATATCTGCAAATAATCTTAGCAGATGTCACATTTAATAAGAAAATGCTTTCCTCAGAGACAGGATGTTTGCTAACAACACTGTAACATTAATTTTAGCTCCCACAGTTATATAACAAAATCAAAGAGAAAACATTAAAAGGCCTAATGATTAGAAGGGGAAAATGAAGTTTCCAGCAGCCAGAGATGACAGGGATGTCCACACAGAAAATAAAAGCAAACAATCTACAAAGCAAAAACTTCTAGAAATCGTAAATTAATTTTTGTAGGGTTGCAAAACATGGGGTCAGAGATTGGCTCAGCTGTTAAAGATGTGTGATCTTCTGTAGAACACCCGGGATGGGACCTCAACCCCCACATCAGCCAGTGCAGAAGAGTCTGTAAGTTTAGTTCCAACGAATCTGATACTCTTCTGACCCAAAAGTACCCACATCCATGTTCATACAGCACACAGACATGCAAACACAGCACACACATCCATATAAATTAAAAATAAAAGCAGACTTTAGAAAAATATTACTGAATATGAGGATTTTTATACAAGTAACAATTTTGTTCCCATGTATAAGCAACCAATAATAACCCTTAAGAGAATTTCTGCTCTAAATGAAATATCATAAATAATGTAAACTACCTGGAAATAATTTGAATTGACAGAAAGCAAACTTCATCACAAAACTTTGATGTGAGCACTTCTCCAAGAGCTAAATAAATGGAGATATGTACAACATCCTTGAAATAAAATTTATAAATACTAAGTTACAAAATTTTCATAATTGATTAATAGAATAAAAGAATCTCAAACACAGTATGTAATATTTTTGATAAACCTGCCAAGATGATTCTAAACTTATTGTGAAACTCAGAGTTTGATGAACAGTAGAGATAATACTAACATAGCAGAAAGGGCTTGGGTGACATGTATTTCTAGATATCAATTATTATAGCTTAAATTAAGAGTGTGATATTGATGCAAACAATGTGTTATTGATGAAGACAGTCTAGTAAAAATTGCAGAGGTTTCAGAAGTAGCCCATCTAACTACCTCAAAGAGAGGAAGAGGATCTTCTCATATATGCATACTAGAGCACATTGTGTTGTATCTGGCTTTGACAAGAAACCAGGGTCATGCAGCAGCAATGAATGAATTAGGATAACATGACATGCCAAATGGACCTTGCGAAATTATGAGCAAAGCAAGATATCAATTAATATAATAAAAATGGTCTAGGGGATTAAGGAGATAGCACAGTGGGTAAGAACACTTTCTCTGCGAGCATTAGGATCTGAGTTTATATCCCCAGATGAAAAGCTGGGTATGGATGCATATGCCTGTAACCCCAGAGGGATGGAGATAAGAATATCTAAGAGCTTCCTATTTCAAGACTATAAGGCAGACAACAGTAGAGGAATACACCAACTTTCTCCTCTGGCTTCCACATGTACACATAAGGGCACACACAGTGCACATTCATTTATATGCATCATACATATGCATCATACACACACACACACACACACACACACACACACACACACACCAATTTAATCAGCTTACAAGTTTAAAATGGAAAAACTGGGGACTGGAGAGACAGCTCAGCCCTGGTAAGTATACTTGCTGCTTTTGCAGAGGACTTAGAATCTTACCCACACATACAGCTCACAACCACCTATCACTCCAGGTTATTTGATATCATCTTCTGGATTCTAGAGGTACCTCTTACATATTTTGTACATGCATATACTCAGATAAACACACATACACATAAAATACATAATAAATATTTTAAAGATGGAATGAGTTAATTATAGCACTCATAGATAAATGCTTAAATGGCAATAAATAAAATTAATCAAGAAGTTATTAGATCAAAGTTATACTTACCCTTGGAGAATGGGGGAGGTATACTGATTGTGCAGAGTCATGAGAGGACTTCAAAATCATCAGCACCTATTAAGTGTCTCTTAACCCTGATGATACTCACCTCAGTGTTCTTGTCATAATAAGTAATTAAGCATTTTATTTTATTTAAGTCTCTAAGTCAGTGCTACATTTCATGGTAGACCTATAAAAGGTAAGTGGCCCTAGTGAAAATACTTAACTTGTCAAGATTAAGTCCTGTTTTCATACCCATCCATCACAAGTAATCCAGAGGAAGAGGAAGAGTCATCTACTTCTTTCCCAATACAATGGCAAATATTATATAATAATAAAAGCTTTGAGGTGGTAGTTATAGATAATCCAACTGTTTGTTGGACTACAAATATTTTAATGTAATAAAAATAGCATGCAATACATATTAAATGATAAGTTTCTTTCTTGAAACATTTTAATTTTCACATTCATATGTTTGCATATATATATATATATATGTATATATATATATATATATATATATATGTTCTGAGTAGCAAAGTCTATGCATTACTAAACAGAGAGTAGGAAAAGATGATCAACACTAGGTAGTAAGCATACTATCAACTAAATTCACATTTCTGTTAGGTATTTTTAACTAATAATTTTCTGGTTTAATGAGGAATATGCATGGTTCTAGACATTATCATATATACATGTATATATACAGTTAAGATATTATATATGTATTAATATAATTTCAATTTGTCTGAGAAAGAAGACAAAAAATTAGAAAAGGAAAAAACAAATAAAATTGGAATAAAACATGAAACTTGAAAGATATATAATTACTATTAATTATCTCTGAAAACTGTCTAATTTGAACTTTTTAAAAATCCACATAGATAGAAGTTGACAATTTTGTGACATGTAAAAACCAGTAAGAATCTCCAGGATTATGGTGAAACAGCAGTAATCCTGGCAAAAATTTGAAAGATAGCAAAAGCATGCAAGCTTGAAAATGAGTCCACACACTACCAGAAGCTATTACATCTGACATGAATTCTATGCTAAGGGTTCAGTGAGTTCTGAAACATCCAACATAAAAACTGAAATCTGGAGATGAGCTATTAGGGAGTGGGGGCTGGTAATGATGATCTTTGGTGTTATATAGTGATTCATAAAAATTACAGAGCATGCATAATCTACTTACTGTTGCTAACAGCTCAAAACATTGACAGTAACTGAAAGGAAATCTACACAAAGTCTGGAAAGTTCTCTTTACATAAAATGGGCTCATTTGATCACTTAAAGAGTTAACCATTTAAAAAAAAAAAAAGAAAGAAAGAAATTAGACTGATCCCAATGCACACCCCAGGAAGAAGCCTTCCACTCCTGACAGGCCAGGCCAGCATACTGAACCCTAGGTATATGGCCTCCACCCAGTCTGCACTTGCCCAGGATAACTCCAACTTCCCCTCCTCATCACCATATCCCAGCCCACACCTCTGATGGAAGCCTTCCACCCCATCAGAGGCCAGGTCAGAATCCTGATCCCCAGTGACCAGGCCAATTCCCTGAAATCCAGGCAGAAGCCTCCTACCCCACCAGAAGCCAGACTAGCATCTGAACCCCAGAGGGCCCCCACATATATACATAGCCAGAACTTCAGCCCCCAAATTGGACAGCAACCTCCTGCTGGATCAAAGAATATCCAGGGCTTCAGCTCCCAACACAGGCTGAAACCCTCTACTCAACCACAGGCCACAGGATTCAGAAGACCAGAGAAGAAACAGAAACCAAGGGGGAAACCACCTACCCAATGAAGACAAATCCAGAAACTGGTACCTAGACATATAATTATCCCAAACCCAGATCAGTGTAAGAACTAAACATCAGTGTAAGAACACAAACAACAACAACCAGGGCAATATGTCAACACCAGAGCCTGGCCATCCCACTACAGCAAGCTCTGAATATCACAACACTGAGGAAGCACAAGAAAATGACCGTAAAACCAACTTTGTGATGATGATAGAGGTCCTTAAAGAGGAGATGAAAAACTCCCTTAAAGAAAAAAAAAAAAAGACAACCAAAAAAATTGGAGGAAATCAACAAATCCCTTAAAGAAAGCAGTAAGGAAAATACAAACTGAGAGGATTCAAGAAATGGAAAATCTGGGTAAATGAACAGGAACAACAGATGCAAGCATCACCAACAGAATTCAAGAGAAAGAAGAGAGATTCAGTTGTTGAAGATACAATAGAAGAAATAGATTAATCAGTAAACGAAAATGTTAGAGCTTAAAAAAAAAAAAAAAGCCTAACAGGAAACATCCAGGAAATCTGGGACACTATGAAAACACCAAAACTAAAATAATAGGAACAGAAAAATTCCTAGCTTAAAAACCCAGAAAACATATTTAACAAAATCATAGAAGAAAATTTCCCTAACCTAAAGAGGGACATGCCTATAAAGGTACAAGATGCTTACAGAATACCAAACAAATTGGAACAGAAGAAGTACCCACATCACATAATAATCAAAACACTAAATATATAGAAGAAAGAAAGAATATTAAAAGCTTCAAGAGAAGAAGGTTAAGTAACGTATAAAAGCGTAACTGAAAGAATTACACCTGACTTCTCAACAGACTCTAACTGCCAGAATGGCAGGGATAGATGTCTTGCAGACTCTAAGACACCACAGATGCCAGCCCAGACTAATATACTCAGCAAAACTTTCAACCACTATAGCTTTAGGAAATAAGATATTTCATGACAAAATCAAATTTACAGAAAATCTATCCACAAATTCTGCTCTACAGAATGTACTAGAAGGAAAACTCCAACCCAAGGAAGTTAACTATACCCACATAAACACAAAAATAATCTCACAGCAACAAAATCCAAAGAAGAGAAACACATACACACACACACACACACACACACACACACACACACACACACACACACACACTACCACCACCACCAACAACAACAACATAATAGTAAGAACAAACAATCAGTGGTCATGAATATCTCTCAATATCAATAGACTAAATTCACCAATAAAAAGACATGGGCTAAAATAATGTGTATGAACACAGGACCCATCCTTCTGCCACATACATGAACTACACCTCAACATCAAAGATAGATATTAACTCAGAGTAAAGGGGTGGAAAAAGATTTTCCAATCAAATGGACCTAAGAAACAAGCTGGTGTAGCTATCCTAATATCTAACAAAATGGACTTCAAACCAAAATTAATGAAAAGAGATGGGGAAGGGCATTTCATACTCATCAAAGAAAAAATCCCCCAAGATGATGTCTCAATTCTGAACATCTGTACTTCAAATGCAAGGACACCCACATTTGTAGAAGAAGCATTACTAAAGATTAAATCACACACCAACCCAGCCACATAACCTTAGACCTACAGTCTGTCCTACCTATGGGATGTGCTGGAGTAAGTGTTGCAGAGAGATTGTGTGGCCAACTAATGACTGTTTCAGCATCAGACTCATGCCACAAAAGTAGGCCCACCCCTGACATTGAGCGGAGTGGCATTACTCAAAGACTGGATGGCCTACAGACCTAGAATAGAACCACACACAACTGAAGAAAAAAAATGTAATGTAATGATGCCTAGCGATATTCTTCTATCCTCACAGATTGGTGACTATGTCAATTGTCATCAAAGAGGTTTCATCTAGTAAGTGATGAAAACGCATGCAGAGACCCACAGTCAAACTTTAGGCTGAGCTCAGGGAGGAAGGATTGTATGAGTCAGAGGGGTCATGGATAGTGCAAGAGAACCCACAGAATCAACTAACCTGGGCTCATAAGAGATCACAGAGTTCTGAACCAACAACCTGGAAGCCTGTATGGGACTGATCTAGGCCCTCTGCATATGTGGCATTAAGTAGCTTGGTCTCCTTATGGGATTCAGAACAAGAGAACAAGAGCTGTCTCTGACTTTTGAGAGCCTATTCTTCATACTGGGTCACCTTCCCCAGCCTTAATAGAAGGCAAGGCATTTAGTCTTACTACAACTTGATATGCCATGTTTTATTGATATCCATGGGAGGCCTGATTTTTTATGAATAGAAATGGAAGAGGAGTGTATGTAGGGAGCAGAGGGGAGCTACTAGGGGAGAGACTGGGAGGAAAGGAAGGAGGGGAAACGTTGGTTGGGATCTAAAATTAATTAATTAACTAATTAATTAATGGAAATCAAACTTCTTTTATTCTTCAGTCTAATGTTTTTTTCAAATGAGCTGTTTCAATGAAGGTTACTTTGAACCTCTAAAAAAAAAATAAAGACATTAGAAAATGAAATGACAACCAATGACCACGCATTGGTAAAACTGACATTGTGAAACGAACATTTGGCCAAACACTATTTACAAATTCAATGCCATTAAAATCAAAATCCCTGTCAAATTTTCACATAAATAGAGAACAAACATGGTACCACAAGAGATGCTGGATAGCAAAAGCAATACTTATTTTCTTAGATTCATTCATTATTCAGTAAAGATCTGTTTATTTATCTCCATGATCTTTGCCATTGACTTGGAATTCTTCTCCCTCATCTATACCTATAACTTGGAGAGGTTTTTTTTTTCCCTTCATAATGTCTCAAAATTCTTGTGTGTTCCTTTCCTGTGTTTTCTTAATTTTTTGTATTCCTTTCATGATTGTCTAGATCTGCTTTATCTATGAGTCCTGATATTTATCTTCTGATTGACTCATTCTATTTGTAAGGATTTCCTTTGAGTTTTGGTTGAATTACTGGGTTTTTAAATTATATCTTAATTTTTGCTTAAGTCCTCTTTGATTTTTCTATCTCCTCATTGAATTTTTTTCTTCAGTTCTACACCATCAGTCATTTCTATCAGCCTTATGTTTGTGTTTTCTTTCTACTTAAATCCATTGAGTTATTTACTTGTGTCTTTAAAACCGCTTTTATTTTGATGAAATTTTTTACTGTTCTTTTATATTCTGTGTCCTGGCATTCATCTAAAGGGATTCTCACTATCAAACAGTTCTACAAGTTCTGGAGAAAATATACTGGATTGATCCTTCATATTGTTGGCATTTTTTATATGAGATCTAGGCATGTGGACTTCCATTATTAGTTCTTTGTCAATTATGGACAGAGATGGTGGAGCAGAAGAATAGACGTGTTGGTTGGTTGAGCCTAGATGTTGAAAATGGCTTGCAAGGAATGAAATAAGGTGGACAGATTGGACTAGAATGATGGGAATACAGGATATGTCTCCCATTCCAAGCCTAGAGTATGGTGGTATATAAAGCTTGCTGTAAAGGTTGGATAGGGCCTATGAATTTATGGATAGGCAAGGACTACCCTGGCACAAGCCTAGAGATCTTTTATTGCTCAGATAGGGCAGGAGAGAATACACTGAGACATTAGATATGGAACCCTGAGTAGATCTGGCTTTCAGGGGAGCATTTATGGATTAGAAAGGTCAAGGAGACTTACCAGGCCAGACTTTGGATAAGGAAATGGAATATCTGGTAGGTATGAAGGTTGGATAAAGTATAGAAGGTACATCATGGTAACATCACGTTGAAAATTTATATAAATCATGACTTTTGCACACAAAAAAAGAAACTACTTAAGGCAGGACTAAAGGCAACCAGGAACAATCTGAACAAATTTCACGAGGATTAGGAGATATATGAAATATTAACATCAACAACAAAATGGCAATAAGAATGAAGACCTAAATATTGCAAGGAATTCTAGAAGTGTGAAGCATCATAACAGGGTTAAACTTGTCCTTAAAAAATACAATGGAATTGCCCTTATCTATAGCAAAAATAATCAAAAAGTCAAATCAAAATGAACAAAACCTTGCAAAAATCAACTTAATTCATTGTAAATTGCCTCTAGAAGCCAAAAACTTCTTTTAAAAGAAGGAAAGGGAATCTGTACATTCCAAGAGCAGCATTCAAACCCTCCTATGTACAGGGGAAATTTTTACAAAATTTGTGAAAAGAGGTGATACAAAGTAATATGCAAGTATTCAAAATAAGTTAGTAGACAAGAATAAATATCAGGTCAAATAAAAGTAAAAAGCAAGCATTTAAAAGCCTATTACACATATGTGGAAGATTGGCATGACTGTATAGACAAGATCATAGGCAAAGAAGGTAAAATAAGTATCTAAGGAAACATTCAACGTGATTTTAATCAAGACCCAATTAGATACTCTGGACAGGAATTGTAAATGAGCCTTTATATATTTGGTTGTGAGCCTAGCCTTTAATAGCTGACCCATCTCTCCAGCCCAAAATATAAGTGAGCTTTCAAGTGGGAACAGAAAATATCCTAATGAAGTACAAAGAAAGGCATGATAAATCATGGATGATTGGTAAATTACATAACAATACCATGAAATTAAACAGGGGACAGAAAATTATCAGAAGAAATATGCTAATCTTGTGTGCCATGTGGAAAAATCTTTAAGTGAAAATATCCCATGACAGAGAAGTCAGTAAAACCACAGCCTAAATTAAAATAAAATAAAAATCTGTCCCGAAGAACATGGACTTGAGAAGCTCTCACTCATGCTCATAAAAGAAAGCCTAATTAAACTCAGAGTTAACAAAAATAAAGACAAAGCATGACAGTGGACAGAGGACTATGGAGAAAAAGGAGAAGGAATAGCTTAATGGGAGTAGAGGGTACAGACAGGAGCTATGAGAATTCAATATGATCAGAATATGTGATATACTTGTATGAAAATGTCAGGATCAAATTTATTGGTATACACGATTACTGCAAGCTTAAACATAAATACAATCATCAAAGCAAATACATAAAAGAAAACCAATGAAGATTTAGTGGAACAAAGGAACAAAGAAAGCATTTCTCATCACAAACAACACAAGCCAGAGGCATCAGAACAAAGCCTTCCTCTACCAGAGAAAAATACCCTTCAAGACAGAGGTTGAGTGCAGAACGCACTCAGAGAAGCAATATCTGAGAGGGTGGAGCACAGAAGACCTGCAGCTAAATAAAGGAAATGTCTCAAGCACAAGAAAACAAACCATAGAAACATAAGCAACTATAGAAAGGACTGAAAATCAAAGAATAAATGAATAGTCCCTTTCCACTTTCAATTTCTCTTGAACTTTGTTTAGAATGAAAATAATCACGTAAATGGATGTTCAATTGATGTATAAAAGTGAAATTAATGGCACTAAAAGGCAAAAGGTGGGAAGAAGAAAGTTGAAAGAATTCTTTTCTTTACAAATGAAGTAGTAAAATCTTAACTGAAACTGAACACATTGAAGGGCCATAAAGTGAACTATAGAGCAACTAGCTAAAAAAAAAAAATAAGATGAACACCCATGTTCAGAAAGATGAAGCAGAGTTTCCCTTGTTCCCACCACTACATATAAATAAGAAGCCTTTACAAAGTATATGTACAAAAAGGCTTTTAAAGAGGAGATACACACCAGTGTAGAATGTGGAGAAAAACATAACTGTGCATTTTGGTTTTCTGGGTTTGCCCCTGATATCTTAGACTAGATCTTGGGAAAAGGTGACATTCCAGAAACACCACAAATTAATACTAGCAAGACAAAACAAAACAAAACAGAAATGTTCAAATCACACCTCTCTCTGGTATTTTTTCATTAAATTTAATTTACTGAATCTGCTCTCATTTGTCTGACAAGCTATGTAATTGAATATGTGAGATGTCAATACTAACTTACATCTTGTAAAGGACAGGTGAATACACAGAAAGCCTTATAAAGCCATACTCAAGTACACAAAGGGCAGCGTAAGAATGACAGCATACCTCTACAAAGAAATGACTGCAATATGCAGACATTTCTCTTTTTTTCTTTTTTCACTTTCTTTTATTAATAATTTTTTAAAAATTAATTAATAGATTTTCTATTCATTTTACATATCAACCATGGATTCCCCTATCCTTCCTCCTCCCACCCCCCAACCTTCCCCCGCAACCCACCGCCCATTCCCACCTCCTCCAAGGCAAGGTCTCCTCTGGGAAGTCAGCCTGGTACATTCAGTTGAGGCCAGTCCAAGCCCCTCCTTCCTGCACCAAGGCAGCACAAAGTGTCTCACCATAGGCACTAGTCTCCAAAACCCTGGCTCATGCACTAGGGACAGGCCCCGATCCCACTGCCTGGGGGCCCCCTAAACAGTTCAAGCTAAACAACTATCTCACTTATCCAGAGGGCCTAGTCCAGTACCATGGGGGGCTCCTCAGTTACTGGTTCACAGTTCATGGGTTTCTGCTAGTTTGGCTAGTTGTCTCTGTCCTTTTTCCAATCATGGTCTTCATATCTCTTGCTCATATAATCTCTCCTCTCTCTCACCGGTTGGACTCCTGGAACTCCATCTGGGGCTTGGCTGTGGATCTCTGCATCTACTTCCATCAGTCACTGGATGAGGGTTCTATCATGACAGAGTGTTCGGCCATCCGATCACCAGAATAGGTCAGCTCAGGCACCCTCTCAACCATTGCCAATAGTCAATAGTGGAGTCATCTTTGTGGATTCCTGGGGACCTCTCTAGCACTCTGCTTCTTCCTATTCCCATGGTGTCTTTATTTATGATGGTATCTCTTTTCTTGTTCTCCCACTCTGTTCCTGATCCAGCTAGGACCTCCCGCTCCCCTAAGATCTCTTTCCCCTGACCCTTGCCCTCCATTACTCCCCCCTCACCCCCAGTTTGCTCATGTAGATCTCCTCCATTTCTCCATCGCTGGGCAATCCCTGTGTCTGGGTTACCTCACTCAGGATGATATTTTCTAGAAAATGGAGACATTTCTCTTTGCACAGGTCTCTAAACAGTCATGAATAGGAGTCACAAATTTTCATGAGTGAGTTCACTTAACCATCTAACGTTATCTAACCAAGAGTTCATAAATGCAATGAATGCTATCTGAGACTAAGAGTCCTATATTGTAAAGAAAAGAAATGTTCATATGATTTGTGGACTGCTACATTTTTTTTTTGTCCCTCTCAACCGGCTGTTCACTGTGTGACCAGAGTCTCACATAGATTTGTCAATCAATGAAACTTGGATGAATTCCATTGGGCTTACTTTGTGCCAATACATTTCATTTCTTTTCTGTTTCATCACTAGGCACTTTCCCTTGAGTCATATCACCACCATCAACAGTGTCCGGGAAGCTCTTATTATATTGACATAAGAATGAGAAATCAGGCAGCAGAGCGGAAAGCAGGAACATAGAAGCTGTTATTTAACTCTTCCATTGTTCAATTGAAAGCCAGAAGTTTTTGAGTAAATAACATGTTGTCTTTTGCTTCCATTACTGTACATTTGAGAGTGACTGATGATTTAACAAGCTGGTTTGTGCTCAGCAGCCCACAAAGCAAAATGTAATGTGTTTGCCGTGATTGTGTAAGAGTGCAGAATTCATCTCACTTGAAAATACTCAGTGAACAGTTTTCTACAGTTCGTGTCCTATATAACTACATATCCCTAACTTCTTTATTTTTTGTTTGTCTCATATGTGGTTCCACTCTGCTTCCTAAGCCATCTCTAACGAAGTCCCACTAAATAGCATAGCTTAAAATAGTGGTTCTCAAACTGTCAACCACAACCCAGTTGGGGTTGAATGAGCCTTCCACAGGGGTCACCTTAGAAAACACAGATATTTACATTATGATTCATAACAGTGGCAAAATTATACTTATGAAGTAGCAATGAAAACACTTTTATGATTGGGGTCACCACAACATGAGGAACTGTATTAAAAGGTCGTAGCGTTAGGAAAGTTGAGAACACACTGGTTTAAAATGACAGATTTTTTTAATTTTTTTTACAGAACTGTAGGTTATAAGCCCAAAAATATGAAGTCATAAATACACTCTTCCTGCAAGGTGGGAGGGAGGAACTGTTTCAGGCCCTCCCTGGGATTCTGCTATTTCCAGTAATCTTTACAAATCCATGAATTGTAAATATTTCACTCCAGCTCCTGCCTCTGTCTTTACATGAGTATATTCTTGCCACATGTCTCCATCTTTGTGCATCTCTACTGTTCTTAAAGGGGCACTAGTCATTGTGAATTGAAAACCTGTTTATTCTTATATGGCTGTAATTCAACTAATCATATATGTCTCAACCCAAAGCCCAAAAAAGATTGAATTCTGAAGTTCTGAGATATTGAACGTTGATATGGCTTTTAAAATGGGACAAAATTTAGCCAAGTGCATGCCTACAAGCAATATTTAATAATATCTTACCAGGAATCCTATATCAAAATTCCTATTTTTCTGTATTTTTTGAAGCTACCAAGATGAACTGTATTTTACATATGCACTTTCAGATAAACTAGCATACATATGTATCCTGGTAGTGTTTGGGATCTTCTGCACATCAATGCTGATAAGCCATGAAGAATAAGATGCAAGTGGGGTCAAATGCAGAACAGAGATGAATATGAAGGAATGGCATCAGTGGCAGAAGTCTAAAGGTCAATTGCTAATCCAAACCTAAGTTCTGCCCAATACAAGACATGGATTTGGAGTCACAGAGAAGAAATAAAACTACCTTAAGCTGGCTATCCATAACACTTTCTTCTATGTCAGTTTAAAATCTACATGGAGAAAAAATAATAAATAAAGATTAAAAACATACAAATAAATGAACAATAGCTATTAGCCCCTCCAAAGGAAGGGAAAGTTAGAACACATATTATCTGGCATTTTGACGGGCTGATTGAGGGAATGTTTTCTAATTTGTGTATTGGGAAGTTTGATTGGACATAGTATATAAGTGTTTGGGAGCCTCTAAGAGCAAATGAAATTTTGGTAGCTTTCTGTTGCTCTTTGGAACTAGTAAGACAATAGTCAGGGACTGGTAAACTCAGGTTCTCATCTTTAAGGAGATAGAGAAGCGTGGAGCATATTGAAAGTCATGTTCAAGTACAGGATCACCCAATAAAGTAATTTCAGTGTCTGCCTTAAATCACTTTGTAGCTCTTCACATTGAGATGTCTCAAGACCACTGAGAGCAAAAGAAGTCTAGACTTTTGATGAAGTTCTACCCAATCTGATGTACAAACGCTGGAAGGCAGCAAGAAGTTATAGGTTTCTGGTAGGATAATCAACTAATTCCTGATTTGAGAATTTTTAAGCATATGTACAAAGACAGCCATCTGTAGAAAATGCCAAAGAGCTTCTAAAATTCTGTGTGAGACTGATTGGTAAAGATCTTTTCATTGCCTAGCCCAATTGTCATTAGAGAGGCTCCACCTAGAAACTGATGAAAACAGATGCAGACCCACAGCCAAACATTAGGTGGACCTCTGGGAATCCTGTGGAAGAAGGATAAGGAATGATTATGGGAGCCAGAGGGACCAAGGGCACCACAAAATAAAATAATAGAACCAAAAAAAAAAAAACCCACAGAATCTACTAAAGGAGCTTGCAACCAAGCATATCTACCTAGAGAGAATCAATTCCTGAAAAATGTCTTCTAATTTCCACGTGCACCCAACAGCACAAATCACACATACCACACTCACAATAATAATATTAAAGAATTTTAAGAATAAAAGATAACAGTGATAAAAATGACCAATGAGCAGAATGACTGAAAGGAGAATGTGAACAAGGAGATAGCAATTATAAATAGATTTAAACAGAACTTTCAGAGATCAGCAATAAAATAACTTAATTTTTAAAATTTCTCTGTATGATTTTGAAGAAACACATGATTAAATATAAGAAAGAATAAGTGAATTCTGACAGAGGTTACTGGAAATCATCCAGTAAGAATAAGAAAAAAGAAAAGAAAAGTATATACGTACCACATTTTCCTTATCCATTCTTCGGTTGAGGGGCATCTAGGTTGTTTCCAGGATTAGCTATTATGAATAATGCTGCTATAAACATAGTTGAGCAAGTGTCCTTGTGATATGATTGAGCATCTTAATTGTTATCAGAGAGCCTTTACCCAGTAACTGATGGAAGCACATGCAGAGATCCACAGCCAAGCATTGAATGGAGCTCCAGGAGTCCTCCAGAAGAAAGGGAGGAGGGATTGTATGAGCCAGGCCAGTCAAGATCATGAGAGGGAAACCCACAGAGACAACTGACCTTAGCTCCTGGGAGCACATGGACTCTGGATCAACAATTAGGGAGCCTGAATGGAACTGACTTAGGCCCTCTGCATGTGTATGACAGTTGTGTAGCTTGGTCTGTTCATAAGGCTCCTAACAGTGAGATCAGGACCTGTCCCTGGTGCTTAGCTGGCTTTTGGGAACCTGTTCCCCATGCTAGCCCAGCCTTTATGCAGGTGGAGGAGCTCAGCCCTACCTCAACTTGATGTGCCATGCTTTGCTCAAGCCCATGGGAGGCCTGCCCTTTTCTGAATGGAGATGGAGGAGGAGTGGATGGGAGTAGGGGGAAGAGACGGGAGGAGATAAGGGAGGGGAATCTATGGTTGGTATGTAAAATAAATGGAAAAATGTTAATAAAATAAAATAAAATTTAAAAAAGAAAAAAAGATTAATATAGTGAAGACTGACAAAGTGACTGAAGTTCCCACATCACACAGAAAATCTACACCAATATAACTCTGAGATAGAGAAAATAGACAAACCAGAGATAAGATACCATTGCAGAAACTAACAACTTGAAAATTTCTCAAATCTAGGCTGGAGTGAAGGCCCAGGGGTTAGAATCATCAGCAAGAGTGTAATTCTCTGTGTCACTGGGTTACAGCCCCATATCAACATCACAGTGGTGGGCAGTGGTGGCAAATGCCCAACACTAAGAAGACAGAGGCAGGTGAATCTCTGAGTTCGAAGCCAGCTTGGTCTACAGAGAGATTTCCAGAACAACCTAGAATACATGGAGAAATCCCATCTCAAAAAACAAAACCAAAACAAACAAACGAACAAAAAGGGAATCACCACCAAGGTGGGTTTGGTCAGCCTGATTCTCTTCTGAGAGGCTCTGACGGGATCTTTTCTTGATAGCGTCTATGTTCTTTAACCTTCTATACTGAATTAGAAAGCATCCAAGCCTTGCTTTTCTCCATTAAAATGTGTTTTGGCAGAATCAAGGGAGACCCCCATAAGTAAAATCAAGATTATTTAACTCTCTAAAATTGATATTAACAATGCCTATTTAAGGCAAAAATCTGTAGCTATATTTTTGTTGTTTTATTGTTGTTTGTGCTGAAAAGAGAAAAATAAAGCACACAGTATCTGATCTATAGAATTTCAAATCAGTCTCAGGAGAATGTGATATGTGTTCAAAGCAGCATCAATAACAAAAGTAATACATAAACCAAGTGTAATAATCAGACATAGTCTGATCATGGGGTAGGGGGTAGATGTGACCAGAGTGATCTGTAATCCTAAAAGGGCTCTGTGATTGATACATTCTGATGATAGGAGTCCATATTAAACACACCCATGGCAACTTTCTATCACCTTCAAAAAAAAAAAAAAAAAAGGAATCATCAGCAAAACTAGCAGAGGATTCATTCTGAGCACCCCCATGGAAGCTCACCAATACTCATAACTCCAGTTCCTGAGAATCTTATACATGAGCCTGACCTTGGAGGGCACCAGGTATGCACGTATATACACGCAAGCAAGACATTCACCACACACACACACACACACACACACACACACACACACACACTAAATTAAGAAACAAATCTTAAAAAAAAAAAAAAAACCTCGAGTTCAGAGAAGACAGTAGATACCTACATTCAAGAAGCTTAAATGAAAGTATATCTCTAGCACTAGGAGAATACAAGTTATTCTCAAACATGCAAGCAGTATTCTCTGTGAGGGATCATATATTAGATGGTAAAGAAAAAATTAAAAAGTGAATATTAATAAAGACACACTAAGTATTTTAGTAGACCACAATGAAATGAACCTATAAATCAATAGCTAACAGAAAACTAGAAAATTCCAAAATCTGTGGAAATTTAACAGTACATTCTTGAACAACGGTTCTAGGGAAAAAGTCAACAGAAAGAGCCAGGGCATAGAGGCTCACTCTTAGCACTCTGTAGTCTGGAGGCAGTAGTTTATCATGGGTTCTAGGCCAGCACACACACACACACACACACACACACACACACACACACACACACACACGTATTGGTGATTATTGGGAACTATTAACTCTATATTCAATGAACTGTAAAATCATTATGAAGATTTCTCAAACAATTGAAATGGAACATATGACCCAGCAATCTCCCTTATTAAAAAATATGTAAATGAGCATTCTAGACAGAAATTTATACTTCCATATTCACTATTCATTAGCATTATTTATAATGGCTAAAATGTAAAACAAAACAAAACCTATACACAAAATGAAGAAAATACATTGTATATAGGTGTCCATCTGTGAAAACCTTGTCTATCTAGCCTTAAAAAAAAATGTTCCTGGTGCATGAGCTGGCTTTTTGAAGCCCATTATCTATGGTGGAACACCTTGCACAGCCTTCAGGCAGGGGGGTGGGGGGGCTACTTCTACTGTATGGACCAGGCTCTGCTGACTCCCCAAGGGAGAACTTACCTTCTTGTATGAGGGGATGGGGGGGGCGGGTTTGGGGGACGGCCAGAGGGGCGGGAGGAGGGAAGTGGAGATCTGTGATTGGTATGTAAAATGATACATTAAGAAAATTTTCTTGAGAAAAAAAAGTCAACTTCTACAAAAAATAAAGTTGGAGACCATTAAATTAAGTAAACAAACTAGCCCCAGAACAGAGGGCTGAGGACTCTCCTTATATGAAGTGTTCAAAATAGTGAAAGTGTAGCAGCAGAAAATAGAAGAGCACTGATCTAAGGCCAGGGAAACAGGAACACAATGAAGACCTCTTCAATGAATGTTGTCTACACTGCAAGATGTAACAGTTCTAGATATCTGTCCTGTGTTCTATAGTTCAAACTTTAAGGAGATAGATTCATATACACTTATTACCAAGATTCCACATAATGTATGGCCCATTTGACCACCATTGCCGCACAAGCCTTTCCATCTCACCTCTGCCACTGTCTTCTGAAGTACTTAGCATTCTGATTATGTTCTATCTATTCTGGTCTATCTCTGGTCTTCAGTGCTCTTGATTCTCAATAATACTGGTTCAATATACCATTTTCAAAATTCAATCATCCCCCAGAATCCCAGGCAATTAATTTATTGATAGATTGACAAGTCTGTTCTACTCTCATTGTGAGAGGAGTATTCCATCACCACTTTAATGCTTCTGCATTTTATTATGTCTATATTTACAAGGTTCCTAATGAAGATCAGATGGTGCACTGTACAAATAGATGAAGGAATTTACTTATTTTTGCTATTGCATAAATGCTAGCCTATCTTATCTCAAAGGAAATGAGGTGATTTATTCTGTAGCCAGATATGATTGACCATGGCTCAGGAACACAGATGCAAGTTGCCTACCAAAAGCTGTGTTCCAGTGTGGTAACAGCCTCATGAAGTTTTTATAGTAACAGAAAGTCATGAATCACAGCTTTGTTCAAATGAATTGCTGAGAACAATGGGTATGCTGCTGTCTTAGTTAGGTTTCTATTGCTGTGACAAAAAAACTATGACCAAAAGCAACTTTATTTCAGCTTACAACTCTTAGGTCACATTCCATCACTGAGGAACATCAGGGAAGGAACTCAAGGCTGGAATGTTGAGGCAGGATTTGAAACAGAGACCATGGAGGAGTGGGGCTTACTTGCTTGTTCCTCTTGGCCTATTTAAATTGCTTTATTATACCACCCAGGATACCTTTCTATGGATGGAACTACTCACCAATGGGATATGTTGTACCATATCAATCCTGAATAAGGAAGATGCCCAACAGGTTTGCCTATATTCCAACCTGATAGAACATGGTTTCAATAGAGGCTGCCTCTTCTCAGATGACCTTGATTTGTGACAAGTTAGCATAAAAAGAATAAATCTAAAGAGGACAGCAGTTATAGAGCAAAATGGAGAGTGTTGTAGGATTGGGATGTTGTCTGATGACATTCTGAACCTTAGAGCTGGAAGCTATGTGTCAGTTTATACATTCCTAAAAGAGTTCCCTAAAACTCACAAAGATAGCAGTTTACACATAGAAGTGGTAACTTAACAGATGTTTGTGTGGGATGGTTAAAGATATCACAATATAATTTGGCTCAATACCTGCAACATTCCATCGCTCTACAGTCATTGAAACTAATCAATCAATCACTCCTGTGAATGCAAGAGCAGTTCGCTTCTTGTTTGTTGTTTGTTTTTTAGTTTAGTTTTTTTGTTTTTTTTTTGAACATTCAGTTCACAGCTTCTAGTAAAACTATATCAACTACTACTGTCAGTGAGAAAAAATGAAGTTAGAAGATGGCAATACTGGGCTCTGGGTTCACATGGGAAACAATGAATTTCAAGTAATAATAATAATATATATGTGGATGTATGATATATATATATGTATTATAATTAAAATCTAGTGAAGCTGAGCAAACAGGCATCAGGAAAGTCACAAGCATGTGTAGTAAAAGTTTTTAGACTGTACTTTAACACTATGCCCACAGTGTGACTTAGCCCAGTGTTTCTGAATACCACCTAGTTGTTCTCATTCAAAAACATGAGAGTACAAATGCATTAGCAAATTTTAAACAAAGCTAACCATGGTACTTTCAGAACAAAATGTCTTTGTAATATAAAAACTCTTCTCTCTCTCTCTCTCTCTCTCTCTCTCTCTCTCTCTCTCTTTCTCTGTGTGTGTGTGTGTGTGTGTGTGTGTGTGTGTGTGTGTGCATGTGCGCACAAGCGCACGTGCGCACAAGCGCACGTGCGCACGTGCGCTTGAGAATGTAGGACAAGGAAGCTAGGCTAGGGAAAATAATGCTATCCAAATTATTTTCTGAAAGTAGATAAGGACCTCTTGAAATGCAGAGGACTGAAGTCAAGGACTTCTAAGAAGACCTCACAAGGGAGGAGTAAGAGCACACATAGCCTTAAGAAATACTGTTGGCCTTGGCTAGAACTGCATTTAGGGTGTGGCTCCTTGGAACTAATGACAGTGAAGAAACAGGCTGGAGAGCAAACTGAAGAGCCCCCAACCAGGACAATAATAGGGAAGCTGAGACTGAACAGCTATTCTGGGAGAAACTGTCCAGGATTAAACTGTCAAAATACTTCATGTTAAGATATGGAGCGGAAAAAATCATCTGAGTTTGAGCTTTGAAGGGCTCTTTGAACAGGCAGGAAACTCTTACTCTAACATTAGCTCCTTCACTTTGTAGATAAGTATTTTGATGCCCCAAATGCACAAGATCTTAACGAAGTGCCCACATAGTTAAAAGTACGCTTGGATCAAAACCAGCTCATCTTAATTTTCTAACTCCAAGCTTCATAAAAATGAACAAAGCTTCTGAACCACAGTACACTTTGTCTTCCACTCTATGATCTCTTTGCAGTAGCTAGACTTCATTATTCACATGCTCTCAAAACTGGCCAATAAGGACCACTAGTAGGACCTTATGGGTTGGAAGATTTTCTGATGTTATGCCTGTATTGGCATAACCTTCAATCTTTGCATTGTGCCTTTCCTATTGTTTTTCCACTGTATTGCCTACAGTTCAAATGCCACTCTTGATAAGGACCTGCCTGACATTTCCCAAAAGTTCTATCTGAGTGGTGAACAATTGCATTCTGAATTCTCACTGGACTCTATGACTGCTCTGATCTCTAGCATATCAGATATTATATTGACATTATGATAGTTCATCAAATCATGGAATAAGATAGGGAATACTTAAATACAGCAAATACAGCATATTTAGGTTAATTAATTCTCATACTATCAGCCCCAAACTTGTCCAGGTAAATGTTAAATAAATATCTTTCTGGTAAATAAATGCTTTGGCTTAAAGTGCACATGAAAGAGGTGAAGGACTATTTGATTTGTTTTATGCTATGTGAATACTTGCTTAGCTGGGGTACAATTAACATTTAAATAACTCAATTTTCTCTTTCCTGCTATTTTAGTCAGAGTGGTAGATTTCATGTCTAATATAACCATCCTTCAGGGGAAAGTAAGTTCTTTTTTCAGAAAGACACTGCAAAGGAAAACTTATCTGGAAAGGTTTACTGCAGCAATCCACATTCTTTTCAAATTTTTATCACTAAGCAATTTCTTTTCTTGACATGCCTACAGAGGACACCATAATATATCTCCTAGGCAACCAGTCATTTATATAGCTGAGATTATTCAAATAAACCCAGGGTTTATCCTATCTATTAAAAAAGTAGGTTTAAATTAACCCACAGATCAATATAAACTCACTGATAGTGGACAAGTTTTTATTCCTTCAGTGATTTTATTTCCCTGATTGTCCTGGCTTGAAATTCTTGTGGTTGAACATCAATTTGTCTGGCAACTAGAAAACAGGCTAAAAATGCTACTGCTAATTATCTCTCTGGTGTCAGTGAAAATGAAGTTGTAGGTTAACTTACATATTTAAAAAATTGCTAAAATTATGATTTGGCATATAAGATGCTCCATGGAGCAGATAGTCAGAGTCAAAGAGGGTATGCAGTCAGTTAGAGAACCTCATAGCCTATGTTAAGGTCCTAGGTATTTGTTTTTCATGAAACCAAAGAAATTAAAATGGAAACGTTTCTGAACCTCTTAAATTAGGGAAACCACTCTGGGTTTGTTGTAGAATGTACTCTACAGAAGACTTTAAGAACAAAAGAAAATAGATCTGCTATAAACTGACTGAAATAGTTAACATGCAGGATAATTGTCTCATGGACCACAGTGGCAGTGAAAGAGAGATCCAAAAGTCACACTTCAGATCTACCTTAGAGGAGTAATAGTCAGCTTACATTGATATAAGGCATGCACACTGTGAAGAAAATAGAAGGACCAAAGAGGACCATAGTATGTTCATCCTTGGCAACTGGAAAGAGGACACTGTTAGTGGGAATGTAAAAAATTTCATGAGGATCAGAATTAGTTTTGTTGTGTTGTTGCTATTGCTTATATTGGAGGCTATGGGGTGAAGCTGAGAGAATCAAGGGGTGTGTCATTTGACATTCACAATTTATGCCAAGTTTTGAATGCTACCTAGTCTGCATGAAGAGTGTCCAAGTGACCAAGTGAATTAAATGAAAACCTAAAGCGTTCAGGACTCTTTGGGATGGACACATCTATATCTATATCAATATATATCTTTACCTATGTCTATATTATCTATATCTAAATCTATATCTATATGCTGTCCATAGGCAAATCATAGTTATTAACAGGAGTTTAGGAAACTGTAAGAAACATGTCAGAATAAATACATATAAAGAATAGACCTATATGAGACTTGATCGTTAGGAATCACTGTACTAGTTATATTGATGAGACAAAATCAGCAAACAAATCACAGAAGGATCACCAAATGATATAGGAAAATCAAAAAGAGAGAGGCCTTTCACTGGGTGAAGTATGGCTACAGTATTTTTATGCCCAACAGTACTCATTAGCTGCAGGTTTATAGTCTTTATTTGCATCCCATAGAATTAGAATCCCAATAAGACTGTCTGGAGAACCCACCAGGCTTTACCTGACATCCATAAGCCTCTGCATTTTCCCTGCAGGTGGTCTTTGAATTGCATGCCAGACATTCTATGCATCTAAATTTGTCTTGAGTCCTTCCCACTAGGACAGTGAAAGAGACTAGCAGTTGATAAAAATGAAGACAATGCTTTATTCAGATTCTGGAAGCAAGTGAGGAAGGAGCCACACTACCAGCAGGGAACCTGCCTACAACCACACACAACAGAGGGTTCTGACTATCTGGAAATCATAGGAAAATAAGCAGCAAGATGAGCATTGCACCTCAGTGCCTGTCACACAATAGCTCATAAATACTTCTTAAATAAGTGGATGGTTGCAGTAGAAAAAAAATGGCCCATTCTTTCCTCTCTACTGATTCTTATGTCTAATTAAGGATCATCAAGCCCTATCGATATGAAAAGTTATTTCTCTCACATCTGTCCTCTCTCCATTGCCACCGTCACCACCCAGCTCTTAGAGCCCAGATCATTACAGTGACCTGAAGTGCTCACTAGCTCACTGTGCAATGTACCTACAGCAACATTAACATCACTGGCCCCACCCCACTAAAGGACCTCCAGGAGTGATTAACAATTAGCTAAAGATGAAGGTCTCATTTCTTAACTCCACCTCCCCTGGCATATTTTAATTAACCAACAATAATGGCCAGCATTATGGGAAAGCTAGGAAGCATCCTTGACTACAGCAGATGGTCTCAAGACCATGGAACTAGAATCCTGAACAAAAGTGCCTGTGTGAAACCACCAGGCCTTACTAACAGTCATGAAGCATTTGCATTTTCAGCTTCCTGCTCAGAACCCAGAATCTTTCTCTTGTGACAGGAATGAAAGACTTCTGAATTGCCCTGTGGTGGATTAGCCTAAGCCACTCTATCACAAACTTCTTCAGGAACGCTCGCATTACTTTGTAATCGCTTGATTCTACTGATGCTCTGCAAATTTTTTCTTCTCTCTCAAATAAATAGCTTTCTTTACTTGGCTTCTGAGGTAGGTATGGAGGATGTGAATGCCAAAGACAAAGCAAGCTAAAAGAGAGAGACAGCCTGCAAACCACCATACCAGCCCTCCTTGATTCAGGGAAGTGATTCCAGAACTCCTTTAGTTGTGCTAGTAGAGAACATTTCTAATGCCTCTCTTCTTCATTCACGGGTGCTTAAATGTTTTAATGAATGTGTTATTTACTGTAGTCAAGTCAGAGTCTGCTATTAAATTAATAGAGCAGTGCAACCAAGGGTCCCATAATGGCAATTTATTCATGCTCAGCATTGCTTTATTCCAAATACAGGTTTTCTGGCCATTTGAATTCTCTGCTAGTCTGGAGATAGTGTATAAATTCTATTTTACTACAGATGATTAACAAATTAAAGTTAATCTGTATATATGTGTTCACATGTTTGTAAATATTATGCCTCAGCATGGAGATTAAGTACAATGAGTCCTGGTGAGAACAGCCTTACTTCAAATTCTGGCGCTTCTAGCTTAGGAAGTCATAGTCAAGTTACAGTCTCTCTGAGTCAGTTTTCTCATCTGTAAAGGGACCCAGGAACAGTCTCCACAATGCTGTGTTCATACAAAATGAATGAGATATGTTGTGCAAAACATTATGTGGGTAACAGGTTGAGGCTTTATAAATATTAGCTATTATGAAGTGAGAGAGCTAGTTCTGCTCATTCAAAAATCAAAGAGCATTTTGAAACCTAGGAAATAAGCTGTTCTTGCAGCAGCAATCCTATGGAAAATTGCAGAACTTCAGAGGTGGAACATGAGCTGGATTTCTGCCCACAGCCTCCCTCTCAGCTAAGCACAGTCAAGCTTATTTTGAAGTACATTTCTAACCAAATGCACATAGCTTGGTATTCATCTCATTCTCTACTTGTCAACTTCAGTCACCCCTGTTCCTTATTATTGCCCATCTTTTATTATTTTTAGTATTTTTTGAGTTTTTAGACTCACATTCAACTAAAGAGTCTGAACAAGATGAGGGTTTCTATTTCAAGCAGCAGGGTATGTGAAATTAAGAATGCTGTCTTATAATGCTTAATTCCTGACCACCTAGCTATGTATTTAAAATGCAAACTCAATGAGTTATTATTTAATGAATGAATAAATAAATTAGTAACAAAGAGTGTGTGAAACTTTATTGATTCAAAAATTCATGTCATATTTAAGTTGATAAACCCTGTCAGCTGGAATTCCACTTTAAATTTTTCTAGTATCAAGAGAATACAGATAATAAAAGTAGATCCATAGAACTGGGCTGTATCTTAAAAGTCATCATTTAATAAGACTGTGTAATTGAGGAGAAATCAAATGAAACAGAAAATTAAGTTTTTAAGTCCATTTTGACCTCAATATAAGGACTGATCTCAATTTAAGGGGAAATTTTCTAGATTAAAATTACTTTCAGAGTGTTCTATTTTGTTTAGTTTCCGTATCTAGTCCTAAAGTCAAGACTACACAAAAAAACACCAGAGTCAACAGAAGATACAAAAATGTCCAGTTGACTTCCTCCTGCTGCTATTTGACCAATTGGTCTTTTTTTTAAATCTAATTGTCTGCTTACTCATGTATCTACTATATCATACAGGGGCATATATATGATCTTTATGAGACTGGCTTATTTCACATAAGATAATGCTTTCTGATTGTATCTATAATCCTCCAATGTTTCAGTAGAGTTCCATTGTGAATATGTGACACATTTTTTTATTGATTTATCCATTGGTGGATATCAGCACCGGACCTGATATCCTTGCTATTGTGAATAGTGAATGCATCTATGAACATGTATGACTTAAGCATTTTTTTCTTTTTTTTCTTCTCTCATACAATACATCCCAACAGCGGTTCCCCTCCCTTCATTCTTCCCATTCCACCTTCTCACTCCAAAGCTAATCCTCCTCTGTTTCCCTTCAGAAAAGAACAGGCTTCCCAGCAAGCTAAACAGAACATAAGTTACAGTAAGACTAGACCAAACCCTCATATAAGAGATGAGCAAGACAACCCAGTAGGAAGGAAAGGGTCCCAAGAGTAGGTGAAAGAGTCAGAGACACATTGTACAATAACTTGGGAGTCTTTAAGGAAAATACCAGAATTGAACAGTTGGATAGTACATTTCTAAACACCTCAGAAATAGGGAAAGAAGAGATGAATACAAACACAGAGCCAACCACTAGATTGCATCAAAAAAAAATCAGCTGTATAAAGCCCTAGAAGATAGTTAGTGTCTAGGGCACAATATAACAGTCACTACAGCACACTTATATGCAAAATTGCTATGAATATAGAGCTTGAATTAGGAACAATGAAATATATGTGCATTGGGTGCCTTCTGAAGAAAACAACTATTTGTTACAAGGTTATCATCATAAGCTACAATCTGGTAAACAAAGCTCCTCCTGCCTATTCTATTAAAAATAGTTTTATCTCACATCTCATGCTTTCCATTCCTAGCCTTTTTTCTCTAGCTCTGTATTTTAGTTATTTATTATTTTGTTTGTTTGTTTGTTTTTGAAATAGTGTCATTATGTTTCCCTGTCTGGCTTGGAACTTTGTATATAGATTAGATTAGATTTGAACACACAGAGATCTGCCTGTCTCTTTCTCTGTGTACTTAGATCACAGAATTGCACCACTATGCCTGTATTTGTATTGTTTTGTCTTGTGTTATTATTTAATCTTATTGCCTTTTTGAGACTAGATCTCACTGTGTATCCCAGGATGGTCTAGAAAAGGACTTAAAGTATGTAATTCAAGCTAGTCATGAAGTCATGATTCTTTTGATTCAGCCTCCCAAGTGCCCAGTTGCTCTTTATTTCACTGCAAGTCTTCATTGGTTTCTAATAAATCATGACACTTATTTCTTATGTCAACACTCTTCAGTGTTTCCCCACACAAACTAGGAGATAGGTTTACAAATGTGATATAAGAATATGTGTATGTTTCAACTCATTATTAGATTACAATGACATAAACAACTCCTGATACTCCAAATAAGCACTTTTGATTAGGGATTTATTGTCATTTAATTGATTAAATTATTTTACATGCTTCCATTGCTTGTAAATTAAATTGAAACCTATAATCTTACATAACTCCTACAACATCTGTGTTCACTAACTCTTCCTTTTTCATCTCATTTGAATTCTCTCTATTCAACCCTACTTGTCCATAAATGTAAGAGATTTTAAGTGATGAATATGGCCAACTTCTTTCTATATAAAGACTTTTTTTTTATTCTATCCTCTTCCTATTTGTTTGGACAACCAGCATAAATGTAATCTTTTGATATTTTTGTAATTGTTGGGATGAATCAGTATATCCTTGTTATTAATTAAGAACTGGTCATATCTTCAGTTTAAACTTTCTTGTCACCAGTATATCCTTGTTATTAATTAAGAACTGGTCATATCTTCAGTTTAAACTTTAAGTAAATATTGAAATTATATTATTCAATAACCTTTAGATTTCATATTAAGATAAAAAGAAGAGAAATACATACACCATACATTTATAATCACCTCATTGGGCTATTTTCCTTCTTCAGCTTAAGAAAGTCTCTACTTCTAGTCAGTCTTTCCCTCTTTTTCTCTCTCTCTTTCTCTCTCTCTCTTTCTGACACACACACACACAAACACACACCTTATGTTTTCTCCATTCTAGTTAAACACAATTTGAAACTGAATATTTGTTTATTTATTCTTCTCTGTTGTCCATTGGCCTGTCCCAGAAGGAGTATAGTATATTTCACTAGTGCCTTTCTCAATTCAATTCCTAAAATATGATTTCCTCTTTTTCCCATGATAGTTGAACAGCATATATAGCAAGTATTCATGATTAACTTGACCCTCTATTTTTCATGATTTGGACTTCTTACTGAGAATCAGAATGAATCAGGTATCACATTTTCTCTTCATTAAGTTTAGTGTTGGCAAATGGTACCACGACTGCATCTGATCTAGGGTGCCCAGATATTTATTGTCCTGACTGAAATTGGCAAGATGTTTGGGCATCTTTTAAAAATTCCTTGCAAGGATTTGTTTTAAGACAAGAGACTCATTGGAAATGATTTATATTAGTTAATTACTGATGTGTCCATGTATATGCATTCTACTATCCTCTGAATCAATATGCAATTCTACCTCACTCTAAATCCTCTGCACTTTTATTTAATATAAATTTATTACTCTTCACTCGGTGTTGTAAAGTTTAATTAAAGTCAGGGTCTCCATTTGATTCCTCTAATTATTTGAGTCGTAGCTTGTGAGGATTTATGATACCAACTACTACACAGGGGCCATTTCTCCTTTTAGGTTCCATTAATTTTTGGGTCTGCCAATCATAAGAAAGATAATGTGCTGTATACTGAAGAATGAATACCTACTTCCACTGTCTTCAGCTAACACTGGAATGGGACGTCTTTATACTTTTAATTTAGTTGTATTTGTTGTTGCTATCATTTTGTTTCTTTGCGTACATGTTTGCCTCAAGAAACTTATAGGATTACTACCAGTATATTTTTGTTATTAACTAAGCACCGTAAAAGGTAAAGATGTTCCTGAGTGGTATAGCCACTTACCCACTCCTACACATGTAATCTGACCATTTCTATCTGTTAGTGATTTGATTCAAATGGGAATAGTCAATACTTTCCTTCTCTTGAAGCCCTCAAAATATGATCCCAATAAATCTTTCTTCATAAGTATCTTGTGTCAGATATCTTGTTGCAGTGATGAAATGTTGGTTAATATAATTGTACACTTGATCTCAGCCAAAAGGCCAAACAGTGACTAATACACTTCTAAACCATTATTAAACAAATATTCAAAGATTTTTATTTGAAAGATAGAGTGGAAAATAAAATAAAATATACAGTATCACTAAAACTGAGGGTTTTATCTGAAAAAGCCTAGGAAGGCTTTCCTTCCAAGTATGTGTGATTGTTGTAAGAATTAGTTGTCAGTGCTGAGGGCTTAAATTCCTTTGTGGTCCATAAGCCAGATGCAATCTTCAGTCCACTACTACATGAACCCCTTTGGAATGGTATCACATTGTATGACATTTTGTCTTTAGTACATTGAACAGAGAAGAGAGATGCTGTTACGTGGATACAAATTAATTTCTCATGTAATGCAAACAGAGAAGTGAAATCTAATCACCTCTTCTGTATTCTATTCTAGACACTACATGCATTCAAAAAAGAGGGGCTTGTACGTGTCAAAAATTCTAATAATTATGAAACAAGTTTCATCATTAAAAATTTTTTTTCTTACTGAGTTTGACAAAAAAAAATAGTGGAAACAGTCTTTTTAATCAGTCTAATTCATATTTTTCCCCATGCTCTATTTATATATTTAGTGGGTAGCTACTTAATGTCAGGAATAAGAATGTTTTTCTTAAAAGAAACATACACTGATTGTGTGACTAGATTCCACCGAGCTCTTAGGATCACACTGCTGCCCAAGTGGCTGACTCTTCAACGTGGAAGAAAGGCTGATGGTCATAGGCCCAGTAACTCACAGAATTCGGAGGACAACTCCTGCACTTCCCTCTTACTGAAATGGTAACGTGAATTTAGAACTACCCTCTTAAAATGAGCATTAAAACATTCCTTCCACATAACTAAAAAAAAAATCAGAAAACAAATGACTATTCTTTCTCTCTTATTAAGTTCGGTTGTGAGTGTTACAACATTCTTGTGTATTTGATAATTTCTTTGTTGGACCACTATAATGGATTCTGATTTCCCAAGCCCTGGTCCTTACTTCTGCACCCAGGAAGCCATTCCTTCAAATACCTAGGATATTGTTGTTCAGCACTCAAAGGCCAATTAATAAATGAGGCAGTCTTACTGAAGTTCAAAATTTCTTTCTCCTTGGATGATAGACAACCAATGTCTGGTCAGTGTAAGAACATCAACATCAATTTCTCTTTTCTCCATAAAGTTGACTTATGAGGTCAACTTTAAAGATCATCTCAGCTTCTAGGTCTGCCATAAACTCCTACATCTTGCTTCAAGTCCTCACTTTGTGCTGGTCCACTCCTTCTCATTGTGGTCACTGAAACATTCCCCAGTAAGTTTTTACTTAAGCATTTGGTGCCTGGAAAAACAGACTGAGGGCAATGTTTTAGCTGCACTTGTCTTTATTTGGATCTTGAACAAAATGATAATTTAGGATTCTTCAGCAGAGTACTCTTTAAAATATTGATCTGATGTCATATTGAACATCAATAAAACATATTGAACAGCAATGAAAATTACATGTGGCCTTTTTTTAAGCATTTGCTCTGGATGAGTGTCATGCTTAATATTCTTCACTTCACCCCTGCGAAATCTGTAAAAATGTTATTATTATTACTATGTTTTCAGGTGGAAAACCAATGTTATGAAAACAAAGGAACATATACAAGAGCCTACAGCAATAAAGTAGTGAGAATAAAATGGAAACCCATCATTCACATACACTGCAATGATTGTAATACTGTAAAATATTTCATCCTCAACTTCTTGAGGTGAGCTACCCCTAAATTACTGAATGCGGTCAGATTAAGAAATAGGTAGTCTGAAGTCAGAAAGCTCCTTAGATCTATGCCTTATGTGAAGAAGTACCAGGGGTGTTTGAATACCCATAGTAGTGATGATAAGAGTTACAGATATGAGTTAACAGTAGGCCCTGTCATCCACTCCAGGTTTTCTGTGGAATGGTTCATATGTTTAGTAAAATATCAGAAGCCCAAGGTAAAGGAAAAGAAAAGCCATCTTACTGCAACTTCAGTCCCTGGAACTGCAATACCTCCCATCACACAGACATTCTGCTTTCCAACAATAACAGGAAAAGAAATTGCAAAGATTTTGAGGCCTTTTGTATATTTAATATTAATTTCTTAAAATGGGATTGAGAAAAAAGAGGAAAAATAGAAAACAAGGTACAGGATGAAATAAGAAATAGAATAAAGCTGGACACACAGGGATATTTCAAAGGGTTAAGAAAGTTATTACTGCAAAAGTCACATAAACAACAACAAAATTTTAATGTTAATGATAAGATTAAAATAATATATCACTAAGATGTATACATGAATCTATATTTTAATGCATATGGAATTTTCTATAAAAGTTTGTTTCTACTAATCTAATAAAGATCATTAATTATAAAAATGGTTGTCCCTTCATTCTTCCTTTGCATTTAATATTTTGCAATGAACCATTTTAAAAGAGTGAGTCTTTCAAAACTGTTTCTGAAATCTAATTAATTTTTTAACTACAGGAGGTTGGACAGATGGTTCAACAATTAAAAGCTTTTGGTGCTATTACAGAGGGGTTTGGGTTTGGTTCCTAACTTCCCAGGTGAAGGGTTCCATCACCTTCTTCTGGTCATTGCAAGCACTCAATGCACCTATGAATGGACATACATTTGCCCAAATACATATGCATAAAAGTAGAATAAATATCTGATTTTAAAAATGGGCTCTACAAAAATATTTTTTAATATATTTGAGCCAGAACAAGGCTATATGCTGAAAGTTACCTCATACCCACAGACAGACAGTCACCACAAAGGCAACAGCAAAGTACTTTTGGGAATATGAAGAAGAGGAAACTCTAGTACACTGTTGGTGAACAAATATATTGATACCGGCATTACAGAAAACTGCATAGAGATTCCTTAACATAAACCTTCACAAATGATTTCCAATCAAACTTCCTTTTCAGCAGAGAAATTTTAGATGTATAAAATAGATATACAAATCAAATATCTGTTGAAAATAAGTCATAAAATTTCACTTTCAAGGAATTATTTGGCTTTAGCTTAAATTTTTTTGGTATGCATAAATCTTACCTTTTATTAGAGATAGGATACTTATATTCTAATGAATGGATGTGCTTGTTTACTTTTACATACAAATTTAAATCTTGACTAGTATTTGATACTGTGAACAGAGAATTTTCAGCACTTTACAAAGATGATTGATACATTGATTTTCCAACTGTCAGTACTGAGAATGCTGCTTCATATAAACACATAACACGAAATGACAAGTCTCTAGGATCAATTTAGAAGTTGCTGGAAATCCTGTCCTAATCCCAAGCCAAAATTTACTCTGTGTGTGTGTGTGTGTGTGTGTGTGTGTGTGTGTGTGTGTGTATGTGTGTGTAACTCAAGTTACCAATAGAAACATCAGTTTTTAAACCAAACATCTAACACAATGAAACACAAAGGCATATTAATGTGTGCTAAGGAATAATGGTAGGGGGTAGTTGTTTTTCATCATTAAACCATATGTTTCTATAGGAGCAGAAAGTTTTGTGCAGTTCAGTGAAACAGGGCTATTCATAATGTGTAATAGTCTTGAATCTCAACTGAGCTGTTCCAGGCAGTGTTTCTTGGCATTTTGTCAGGCTTGTACTGGACAAAGTGTGTGCACCCTGAGTTCAAAGGCCACAGTGAAGCTGTGGAATGCAACCAAGATGAGCACTTTAAGAAACACCTCAGAGTCATTAATTGATGATAATTGTACATCCAGAAAACTTCTGAGGCTACCAAAATTTTCCAATCCCACATTCAGTTATGCAACACACATACTTGATGTTTCTGCATCCCCATGTTCAATGCAGAACTATTCACAATCAACCTGTGTCAGTGAATTGGTGACTAGATTAATAAAATATAGTGTATATATGTAATGGAATAAAATTCAGCTTTAAGAATTAAAGAAATTTTGTCAGTGTCACAATAGAGATTTAAGTGAAGAGCACTATGCTAAGTGAAATAAGCGGAACAGAGAATGACAAATAGGAAAAGATTTCATTTGCATATGAAATCTGAAGCACATTCGGAGAAGTAGTGTGAAACAGTATTCACCTGAGACTGGGCAACTGGGGGAATATATAGGATCTGTGGCCTCAGATACTTAGGAAGAGTGAGTTTCACTTATGAATTGTTTGTTTGTTTGTTTTTTGTTTGGGTCTGCAGTACAGTCTGGTGGGTTAGCCTAATAGCTGAGTGTTTTACACTGGAGTATCTTTGACATGATGGATTTCACAGACTGCATCAAACATTAGGAATGATGTATAGTTTCGTGGCTTATAGATTGTTCATTCCACTCAAATTTGTAACATCCCATGGTACTTTACATTTATATGCAGCTATATTTGTTGATGCATAAATTTAAATCTGAATAGGATATTGGGACTTCTTCCTCATACCGAAGTTCAGAAAATTACACATGTTTTGAAGCATAAACTTACCTATTTTTGTGACTTCCACATACTTGAAATATTCGCTGCACTTTTAATTTTGAATACACTCATAAAAAGAAAAAGTGCTTATGAATCTTCAAATCTAGAGCACAAAATGAGTAATTATTTGTCTTTGTAGTATCTGAAGAAATACTAAAATGGTTAATCCCTATGCAATGTGACTGTAACATTTCATGCCTGAAAATATCCTTATGGCTTAACACTTTAAGCCATAAATTATAAATTAGGTAGTATTGCTTGTGACCAAGCATAATTTTAAGTACAGAATGTTTTATTTATTACAATGAGTCTTTTCAGTCCTACCCATATCTATCATTAAGGTAAGAAGGCTCACACTATGATATAAATCATGTTTAATATGGGTATTAGTATTATAATAATAAAACATAATAATCTCAGGCTTCTCATCTGATAGTACATCAAGCACATATGAAATGTATGAAAAAAAGAGATGTAACATCCACTGATCTTCTCCTCCCTGTCTGATTATGGTAAGAATATAGAATCTGAAAATGTAAATGTATATAAGTCATATCAACACTGGAATTGTGGATCCAATCTAATAGTCTCCCTGCAGATAAATTTCAAAGCATATACATCATCCTCTCTTTAAAATGTGATTTATTGAAAATCACATAAAGATGTTAAATTAAATTTCATGATGCTAAAAAGCATGGATTTTTAAAATAATCCATCTTTTCTTTGACATGAATCAAAGACATTTGCCTTGGTACATCTCACAATGAACCACATGCTGATCACTTTGTACAAAGCACCATCTTTACTATGGACAATTAAAAAAGTAGAACCAGCATTGTGTAATTAATAAGTTTACGGTGCCATGCAGTGACCTATCAACTTCACCTAATTAATGAAATTGAGAGAATCCTATGTGCTATTATAGTAAGAAAATTGAGACTGGATGGTGACAGCACTCATCTTTAATTCCAGCGCTCATGAGGCAGAGGCAGGCAGATCTCTGATTTTGAAGCCAGCCTACTCTACAGAGAATTCCAGGACTGCCAGGGCTACACAGAGAAATCATGTCTTGAAGAAAAATGAGAAACACGTTGAAAAAGCACAAATTTTCACAAAGTTATCTATCTTTTATCCACTTCTGTATTCCATTGTCACTTGCTTAAAGGTTTCTGAGGAAGGTTTTTTTTTTTTTTTTTTTTTTTTGTTTTTTTATCAAAGCAAAAGTTTGGGAGGCTTTGGTGCTGCTTTTGCTTTAAAATGTTATTTAAAAAGTCATAACACGCCGGGCAGTGGTGGCGCACGCCTTTAATCCCAGCACTCGGGAGGCAGAGGCAGGCGGATCTCTGTGAGTTCGAGGCCAGCCTGGTCTACCAAGTGAGTTCCAGGAAAAGGCGCAAAGCTACACAAAGAAACCCTGTCTCGAAAAAACCAAAAAAAAAAAAAAAAGTCATAACACAAGGTGGAAAAACCTTGAGTGAATTCTGTGCTTTGCTAATTTATTTCATTTTCAGCAAATATCTCCCAAAGCCTGCAAAAATAATGCTACAGATATTGAAATAATGTTATAAGAACTTCATGCCAGCAAATTTAATAAATTACATGGAAATGTACAAATGCCTAAAAAAGCATAAATCTGCTAAAAATAACGGAAGAAAAAATGGAACAGAAATTCCAAGTGGGCCTGTATGTTGTAGGCAGAGTTTTTCCTGTGACCTGGCAGTCACTCCCAAATAACCACAAGAAACTGAATATAAATGCTTGGCTTATAGCTCAAGATTATTACTAACTAGCTCTTCCAATTTAAATTAGCCCATTTCTATTAATCTATGTATTGCCACATGGCTAGTGTTTTCACCTGTCCTCTAGCATATCTTGCTCTCTCTGTGTCTCCTGATGACTCCCCTGACTCTGTCCATCTTCTTTTCATAATTCTCCTAGCCTGGCTCTTCCAACAAGTCTCTTCCTGTCCAGCTATAGGCCAGTCAGTTCTTTATTAACCAATGAGAGTTATACATATTCACAGTGTACAAAAGGATTATTCCACAGCAGCATATACTAAAGAATTGAAATTATAAGTAATGAAAAATTTAAAAAAGTCTTTAATATTGAACATATTTAGAAATAAATATTGGATATGTAAAAAGGAAATAATATGGCTCATATTTAAAAATCAGAAAATAGAATCCAGCTCCATGAGTCTGTAAGCCAAAAACAGGGCAGATAAATAAATATATCATAAGAAATTAAAATTATATGACTTGGCTGGCAAAATGGTTCAGCAGGTAAAAGCACATGCCCCCAAGCCTAACTACAAAGTTCAATAACCTGGAACCATATGGTAGGAAAAGGATCCAATTTCCAAAATATGTCCTCTGACCCCAAAATATGTCAGTGACATGTATGCTTACAAACATGCACACATGAAATAAATAAAAATTAAACAAATAAAATTGTAGATCATTATCACTCTTGAACCTATTCACAAAATCCTTAATAAAATATAGCAAATAAATCCATATATATATATATATATATATGTATATATATATATATATCACATCATGACCATGTATTCTTTTCAATCATACACTATCAATTAAAATTCAATCAATGCATTTCCACGTTAATAAAATAATATGAGACAAAAGCCATAAGATCTTCTCAATGTATACACTAAAAACTTGAATTTTTTTCTATATATAATGACAAAACTATCGACAAATAAAAATGAATGTCTTTAAGTGGATAGATAAGGAGGATGCTAAGATTCTTTGCTAACCTGTTGATAACTGACAAAGCCTGAGGAAGGGACAGACATTCAGTTGTATACCAAATGTGAGCTTCCCAGGCTCTGATAGATAGTTCTAAATCCATAGTCACACAGAGGGTCCTGGTTAAAATCAGTGAGTCACAACAGGCATCAACCTGGCAAAGGATATGTAGGAATAGAAGGTGGGCAATGGAAACAAACAGAATGCATTACATCCATGTAGGAAATTGTCAAACAAATATAATCAAATAAAAATATCTTTAAAAAAAAACAATTATTCTTCATAGCAAAACCTTACATTTTTTTTACCCACACACTGAAAATCCAGCAAATATATTGACTCCAACTGCTGTTCAACATTGTACTAGGTCCTGAAAAAAGCAATGAAAGAAAGCAAACAAAATGAGTCAATACCCTTCTCTCTAGAAGTGTACATGCTTCATCAAAGTATAAAAATGGCTTTAAATAAAACAATTAGATTGTGTCTATGGTAGTGAACACAATGCTATGCTGTGAATACGTTTCTGCCAAAGTTAATACATTTAAATCATAATTCAAAGAGTAATGGTTTTAGGAAGTAGTGCTTTGTCAGATGATGAAGTCATGAGAACAGCTCAGGAGTGGGTTTAGTGTTCTAACAAAGGAGAATCAAAAGTGAGACCTTACCTTATCCAATGTATGAGGACACAACAAGAGGCATTTTGTATGAGTGAAAAAGTTGGGCCTTACCAAACAGTAAATTTGTCGTTGCCTTTCCTTCGGAATTTCCCGCTTCCAAACTTGTAGAAATAAATGTTTGATACTATAAGCCACCTAGTTTAAAGTAGTCCTCTATGGGGTCCCAGACTAAGACAGGTGTCACCTGCATACATTGCTCATTACCGTACGAATTGCATATAATTATATCCCAAACGAATGAAATGTATCCCACTTCTGGGTCACAGAATTACTGATGGGTGCTGAGAAATATTTGACAGATTCCATGATAACAAGCCTTTAGAAGCCTGAGTTTATTCTTTGTATTCTATTTGTAGGGAAAGCCTTCCATCTGAACCCACTTCCTTTTGAAAGCTCTCATCACACATCTGACAATAAGCAGGTGCATGTCCACACTGACTCTGTGAAGAACAGGCTATCAGAATGAAGGCTCTAAGAAAATATACACACTCCTGATCATGGCGTTGTGGGGTGCAAAGCTCCAATTACCATGTAGTACAATCAACCCTACACTGAACATGCTCCTACCTCTCTAAGATTGTCCACAAAGCATTTTGAAGTCCAACTGACATAGAAGCCAGAATAAACTATGTATAACACATTGGATATGAAACAGTGCCCGTTTAAATCATCTTCCACAGAAGTGTCATTTTAGAAGTTTCTTTCTCAACCCTAAGGGTTGAGAGGTTTCTGCAACTAACTCTGGCAAGTCGTCTGCTTTCCCTGGGAGTTGCTTTATAATTTCATGTTTCCTCTCTGGTATCCTAAGACCATAGCATTACAATCAAGGCTGCACAGGAAAATGACGAGTAAGGTTTTTTTTTGTTTTTTTTTCAAACCAAGGTCATTCAAATCAGACCATCTCATTAAGCTTGTATATAAATTACAGTGGGAGATCGGCAGATGCTCTGAAGCAAAATGTAGATGGACTATGTTCCATTTATCCAAAAACACTGCAAAAGGAAATCTGCTTTGGAAGATGATCAATAGTAATTCCTCTGTAATGCTATATACTGTTGTTTAAGAAATACTTTCTTAGGAAGAAGTTTCATGGTCTTTACACTTTGAATGTGTGAATTGCTCACTTTGATTACTTGTTTCAATTTTTCTTTGTTTAGATTTTTGTTCATTTGGTTGCTAGTTTTGTTGTTACTATAGTTTGTTTGCTTTGAAGCAGGGTCTCACCATGTAGCCCTAGCTGGCATAGAATTCAGAGATCTATCTGCTTACCTCAGTTTCCTGGGTGCTAGATTAGTGGCATTCATCATCACTGCTGGCTGCTTGATTAGGTTTCGGTAAAGGTTGTCTGTTTTGTTTGTCTGTTTTTAGGACTAGGGTCCCATTTGTTCCAGGTTAGACTGGAACTTTTTATATATCTAAGAATGACCTTGAATCCTGATCCTTCTCTTTGTACCTCCCATAAACTACAATTGCTGGCATGCATCATCACACCTTGGCTTGCCTCTTTTAACTAAAAAAATTCAGTTTTTATAGTCATGCCTCTACATACTAGTCCTTATTACAGCTCCTTATTCATAAAGTGACTCATATAATAAAAAGAAAAATGGACAGAAAAAATGGAGGGAGGAAGTCAGTCAGGATTGAAAATAGAAAAAAAAGCTGTTTACTGACTTTATTTGGTTAAAAAAGAACTGTGGTGGGCCACAAGAATATATTATAGAGATTCAACTGTGTATTAAAGATATACTTTGACCGGCCAAGGGTCTGTGAAAAGGCAAGCCATTTATTATGAATATTTGTTATCCAGCTTTTAATATTTCAGCTGTCCTCTGCTATGAAATTCTTCCATGACCAAATATTCTCAGACCAATTGGCAAACAGTTCAGCTCCTCAGACCTGCTGAACTTCTATGTAACTAACCCCCCTCTCTGCCCACTGAGCCTAGGAGACAAGCTGGCTGGAGATACATAGCTTTGTTTGTTGTGCAAAAGAAGCTCAGACCATCCCCTTGCCTTGAGGCCTAGTGGCTCTCCAGAACAATTGACTGAGAACAAAAGAGGTACGGTGGAAGGTAAAGCAACCTTCCGGAGGAGGCAGAGAACTGCTGGGCCAGGGAGAGAAGGCACAGGTGTTTTCTGTAGGACAGAACGGAATGACCAGGGAGAAGAGAAGAACAAAGAAGTAAATGGAGATGGTAAGGTAGAACTCTTGACCCAGGAGTAGAGAGCAAGCAGAAATGGAAGGATGAAGATGAGGCAGGAAGCATAAGAGCTTAGTGGTTAGGAGGACTTTGAAGGAACAGTAAAAGAGAGGCCAAAGAGGAACTGAGTGTCAGGACAGAACTGAAACTATGTAGACAGGATTTCATCCCAGAAAAATAAAGTATACTGACAAAGAGCTTGGTGTATCATGATTTATTCCTGCCCTGAATGTATGATGGAGCTGTAGCTGTAATAGATAGAATTTTGTCTTAGAGAATAAAGTTAACAGACATAAGAGCATAGTGTACATAGGATTTTTTTTTCCCTCGGATATCCTACACCAGACATAGCAAAATCCCCAGACACTGGGTATTCCATAAAAGAAAATAAAAATAAAAAATAAAAAAACCTATCAAACTCTTTCTTCTATAACTTGTCTTGGTCATGGTGTCTTATTGAGGTGATAGAAAAGTAACTTAGACAATTAGAAACACTGCACACTTACTACAATAATCCATAATTTTTATGTTATAAAATAACTCCCAAACACATAAAAGCAAGGCATTATATTTTCCATAATAATAAAGGAAAAATTTTCTATATTTGTCCCCTTCTCCCTCTTATCTGTCTTAAGAGAGAAGTATATACATAGTTGCATGCATTTCCCAAGGACACACATGAGAACTAAGGCAAGGCTAAAGATGAGTCTCCTGCCCTTAAAGCCCTGCTGTTACTCTCAGGTATATGGAATAAGACAGCAGAGTGTGAACATATACCATGATAGCTTTGGGCACTCATCCTCTGGCTAGGCTGCTCACGAGCCCCCTTGCTTTCTAGACTATAAAAGCCAGAAGACACTACTTTGCCACTTTCCTCCTTCACTCTTGACTCCCATGCACTGAATTTTCCTGATTCAAATACTAGATTTCTTTGAAGGACTAGGCCCATTGTTCTGTTTGGTAGGTGTACCCAGTGTGCTGATACAGCGGAAATGATTTGGCTCCCCATGTCATAAAACAAAAGATACCTTCCTCAGCTTTGCCACTGGAGACTCAGTTGATCAGTCCCATGCTGTATTTCCAGCATTACAAACCAATGTCTAGCATATGCCGTTCTGACTTATGTGTTGACCTTATCATCAGATCTCAATCCTTACTATTTTGGTCTTCATCAGTGCCCTCAAGAATCTAAGGTATGCCCATGCCTCAATTTCTGATATGTTTCCTTCCCTTAACTATTTCAAACACTGAGAGACTCAGCATTCAGGGAACCCTGAATAATCTTGATACATGCCAAACTCTAGATCAACTGTGCACAGATGAGGAGCACATTTACCATATACTAGGTGAATATGTGCCAAGCACTGTGCAAACCTTCTAGTTCTGCTACATATGGTTTCTTTATTTCTTCCTCCTCCTCTTCTTCTTTTCTTCTTGAGTCAGCATCCTCAAATGAGGTTGGCTTTTTTCTTCCTTTCTCTCCCTTCCAACATCTTCTACACTCCCACTCCTTTTCCTACACTCCCTTGCCCCACTGCCCCCTTTCTCACTCTCAATTTTTATTCTCTTAATTTCTCTTCATGTCCCATCTTTATGTTTCTCCTATATCTTCCTCCCTTCTATAATTCTTTTTTATTGAATTAATTCTGACCTCAACTATCCCATCTTACCCCCAAAATTGATATTGTTTTTTCAAAGCTGTAATGACCTTAATGTTGTTAAATTAAGAGTTCAATTATAGTGTTTTTGTATTCTAGGACAGTAAACATCATGTGATAGAGTTAGCTGTCTCTACTCTCACTTTTCATCTAGGACAGTAGATCTATTCTTTTTTTTTTTTTTTTTTTTTTTTTTTTTTTTTTTTTTTTTTTTTTTGAGTTTCTGCTATCTTATTGACCGTTCCTTCCTGGACTCCTTAGGATTCTTTTTTCTTAACCCTGACCCCTTAATGTTGAAATGTTGCAGGTGTCAGTTCATATTATTGACTCCATTTTTCTACCATTCCTTGTAGTTATAACTTGGTTTTATTTCCTCTCTCTTTTTTTTTATAATTTATTTTTTTTTATTTTATGTGCATTGGTGTTTTGCCTACATATATGTCTGTGTGAGGGTGCCAGGTCCTCTGAAACTAGAGTTATAGACAGTTGTGAGCTGTCATGTGGTTGCTGGAAATTGAACTCAGGTCCTCTGGAAGAGCAGCCAGTGCTCTAAACCCCTGAGCCATCTCCCCAGCCTTATTTCCTCTCTTATATACATGGAGTTACAATGCATAATATCTACTCAGGTTTTACTATTTTAGTGCACTTCAAAAGGACGTGTGCCGTGTGTGTGTATGTGTGTGTGTGTGTGTGTGTGTGTGTGTGTGTGTGTGTGTGTGCATGTGTGTGTGTAGTGTGTGTTGGGAGGCCTATGGGCTAATGTTTTGGGCCTCCTTTGATCACCCAATACCTAATTGCTTAAGGTAGGCTTTCTCAGTTGAGCCCAGAGCTCACCAATGCACCTGTTCTACAAAGCCAGTTTGCTCCAGAGATTCCATATCCACTTTCTGATGCTAGAATTACAGGTAGGTTGTATTTGTTTACCAGCATGTTATTTTCGGCCTCTAATCCTTCTCTGCCTGTACCTATAGCAGTACAGAATTGTCCAAGCCTGAGCATCTTCTAAAAGCTGTCTTTGCCTAAATACTGACAGGAAGTGGTACGTCAACTTGACCTTTTGGCCCCTTCTGGTTGAATACCACACATATTTTGACACATATATTGTGTAATGCTTTTCCATCATTTGATTTAGTTGATATGCTTCTTTGGTTGGTTATTGTTTGGTTAGAGTTCTGTTTTTGTGGTGGTTGTTTTTAAGAAGTTCTGGTTATCCATATTAGTAAACTTGTTTTAACATTTATTTGGCACTACAGTGGCCATCTCTACCACTTCCTTTCCAGTGTTTCCTGGGTTTTATCCTCCAAATTAATCAAATACATTTGATTCCTAGTCCCAGGACTTGTTTGGTATACTACATGAAAATGTACACTAATATTGAAATTCCAAATTCCATCAGGTAATTTCACATCTTCATTTGTATTTCTAATAGGTGCTATACATTTCAAATGGCCCATACTGAACTCCTGTTTGTTTATAACTTGAGAACTTTAACTATGTCTTTTGCCTGCCTCATCTCAGAGAAAAACAACATTATCTTTCCAGTTGCATAGACTCCAATCTCTATGAATCATTGTCCAGTAATCACTTCTTCACAGCTTAAAAGCTCCCTAGTCCAATTATGCTATTCTAAGTCTTGCTACTATACATGGTACTTTATATCATGTTTTATAGTCTACCAACATGTCTAAGTTTGTTAATATCTTTAGAAGGTAGATTCCATAAAAGAGTGATGATGCTCTGTCAATCTGTCATAATCACTGGACATAGATTTTTACCCTGAACCAGAACATAGCCAGATCAACGTAAACTTTGGATGACAGCAAGAAAAAAAATATAAATAATGAGTTGTGAAATCAACCTCTTAAACATTTTACTACACTCTTGAAGTAAAGGAAAATTACTCTGTGTAGTAATATTTTAAGAAAAATCTGATTTAAGTCATATGTACTTCAGCTACAGAGGACATCCAACAGTACAATAAATGTAAGTACTGTGGTGATTAATTCTTGCAGTTTTCATATGATGTTGAACAATCTTTTTACACTGTAAATATGTATTACTCTCATTGGTTAATAAAGAGCTGACTGGCCTATAGCTGGGCAAGAAGAGATTTGGAAAGAGAACCAATGCTGGGAAGAACGGTGGAGTCTCGGTAGTCACCAGCCAGACACGGAGGAAGCAAGACATGTACAAAATGAGGTAATAAGCCATAAGCCATGTAAAGACAGCAAGTAAAAGAATAGAAATGGGTTAATTTAAAATGTAAGAGCTAGTTAGTAACAAGCCTAAGCTATTAGCTGAGCATCTATAATTAATAATAAGTGTCTGTATAGTTATTTAGGAACAGGCTGGTGGGACAGATGAAAAACTCTACCTATAATCATATATCTACTCTACAGCTAAGAGCATCTTCTTTACATTAATTAATCTCATATAACAATTGAATAAGAGGAATACTTCTTATTTCAGGAAAAAAGAAAATTTTGCCTTTCCAAAATATCTGTAGGATTTTTGTTTTCCATTTTGCTACACACTTATCAGTTTCTGAATCTCCTTGAGGTACCAAGACTATACAGGAATTTCATCCTATTAGAACAATTGTATAGCTCCTGCAGTCACTACATTTGTTTTTCTGTACTTAAATTGCAAAGCTAGCAGTGCTATTTTACCTTATTTTTAGACAAACACTGAAACTTCATTTTAGAAGGCTTGGGATGTAATAAATGCTGTTAAAATGTGTTTCGTGTTTTGAAAAGTAAAGAATCATTACTTTAAAATTTTGGACCAAGTTTGAGTGAGGTTTAATCTTATATTCTCCTTGACAAGGGCTATCACTGAACACAGTAGAAAGGAAACTGTAATTATGACAAAAATGGGTATATTACTCATTTGCATGGGCTTCATACATATGGTATATGCAGGCTACCGTAGTGCAGGACTGAGGAGACATGAACAAAAGTCTATGCATCCCAGATTGGGAACCAGTAACAGATCAAAGTGCTGATACTACCCACTCCAACTTGGTAAACAAAGAATTTATTAGCATTACTGGCAGAAGCATGGATGACTCAGAAACAGGTGCTTGCTTCAGCATGCATGATAACTCTAGAGCTTCCTGCACAGACATTGACTGAGTTCTGACTGTTTCCCAAGAAACTGTAGTTAAATCTTGATCCTTGGTACAAGGATCTCACAGTAATCACTGAACACCAGTAAGGGCTATAAATGGCTAAATCCCCATAACCCACATCCAGGACTGTATTTTATTTCAGCCATAGATAAATTGGCCTTTTGATAACACATCTTAAAATTTTTAGTTATACTGAAATTATATTTTCACACTTTATGATACATGAATATGTCATCTTTGCTGAATATTGCCAGCATACTAAAGCAAAATCAAGCAGCTGAGTGAGAAAATAAGTTTTAATATTTTCAAAGCCATCTCTGTAACCCATTGCCAGAAACAACTAACCTAGTTTTTGTCATGTTAAATTTATATAATTGGTTCTTTTCCATAACTAAGGGTCAATTCTAAAGCATATAAGTTCATTTTGCATAACAATATAGAACTTCTTTAACATTAGATGCTTGGAAATCTGAGTGTGAGTCCATCTATACATTCTCTGCAATATATTGGTTGAAGCTTTAGCTAAGCCGTTGTGATAGAGTGTCTATGGAATGGGTTGTACCTCCTCTCTGCTTTTTCTTTCAGAATCTATTGATACCAATCTTGGAGCAGGTGCTCTTCAGCATCCATTACATGACAGAGAAGAAAGCACAGCTTCTAGCTTTCTAAAATTCTCTCTGCACTGGAGGTTCTAGACATTTACAGAATTAACTTCTCCCTCAGAATCAGGAAAGGCTGCTACAGGAGCTTACTACAGAGAAACTTATTTCTATTTTGGAGGACAGAGTTGGTGAAGGTGTGTGTGTGTGTGTGTGTGTGTGTGTGTGTGTGTGTGAGAGAGAGAGAGAGAGAGAGAGAGAGAGAGAGAGAGAGAGAGAGAGAGAGAGAGAGAGAAAGAGAGAGAGAGAGAGAGAGAGAGAGAAACAAATTCTCTCTGAGCTATGATGGCTCTGGCATGTATTCCAGTTTTTCTCTAAGTCTTTCTAACAGTGGTTTAGTTTTTGAATCACTAATGAACAGCCAGAAGATTTGCTTCTCCTCTAAGGTGAAAATTAAATTCCCTTCACCCACCATTAAAGATTTTTTTAAAGATGCTGAATTGCATTAGTAGAACTCTTATCATCCAAACTTGCTCAGTTGGGTATCTTTAGCTGGAATGAGTTCTTGAAATTAAGTTTAGTGATAATAAGCAAAGAAATGTTCCTTTTCTTACAAGGTAAGCTCTTTAACAATGAACTGTACATTCATCAATTCATAATTTTTGAGTCTCTTTTGATGTTTTAATTTCCCTTCATTCATGCTAAATACACATGCTGCTTGAAATGCATCATAGAAACCTAATGATATTGATCAGTTCTGTCTTATTCCTGTTATCCAAAGAGAAATGTTTCTAGAATGTTATCAAGAAAGGTACAACAGTTTTCAGACTATAATAATCTGTTTATACTCATACTTCACTCTCAATTGAATTTAATAATATTGTTCTAAAAAACACTTAAAACCTCTATTTTGAAATGTCTATAATGGGTCAAAATGATGGCTCAGGAGGAAAAGGTATTTGTTGCCAAGACTGACAATTTGAGTTCATTCTCAAGAATCCAAATAGTGGAAGAAGAGAGCCATGACACCTTCCAGCTGTAGTCTGACCACCACATAGCACACAAGAACCAAGGCACATGGATGTAGCTAGAGTTTTCCTGCTTTGCCCACAGTCAGGACAAGTCCCACAGCCGCTCAGACCCAACCAAGTAAACACAGAGACTTATATTGCATATAAACTGTATGGCTGTGGCAGGCTTCTTGCTAACTGTTCTTATAGCTTAAATTAATCCATTTCCATAAATCTATACCTTGCCATGTGGCTGGTGGCTTACCGACGTCTTCACATGCTGCTGGTCATGGCGGTGGCTGGCAGTGTCTCCCTCCTCAGCCTTCTACTTCCCAGAATTCTTCTCCTCCTTGTCCCACCTATACTTCCTCCTGCCTGGCCACTGGCCAATCAGTGTTTTATTTATTGACCAATCAGAGCAACAGATTTGACATACAGACCATCCCACAGCACATGGACACACCCACAAAAAAATCCAAACAATAAAATTATAAAAAAAATTAATGCCTGTGAAATGTGTTTTTCTTGATATAAATTCATTTTTTTATAACTTTTGACAGATAGAGGAAAATGAGAAATCTGCTGATAAAATTCTCAATATTTAATAATATACCTTGTTTACTTCCTCCTTATTCCAAAAATTTAAATGAGCTTATTAAATAAGCTATTCCTTCATATGATTGGTTGTAACATGAGGGATAATGCAAATTTGGATCAAAATAGTATAAATTCTGTTAAAAAAAACATTAAAATATAAATTACCCAATACTGTGTTCAAGGGCTAAGAAGTGAAAGGTAAAATTTAGATTCTGTGTTACACCCAGGGAAAGTCCAATGACAGGGAGACGTGGAAAGCCTTATGGGGTGGAGGATGGACATAAAAAAGGCTCATTGTAAAAGACAGAGTCCTTGAGGCCAGTGAATATTACATAAAAACTACAGAGACAGTAAGAGTTGGAAGCCCATTTGGATACAAAATACAAGAAGAGTGCTGGGAAATGCCTCAGCCAAGGAAGAAACCACACATGTCACAAGATAGCACATGGAAGGGATCCTTTGTGGCTCATCATCTGTCAGTTGATATGTTAACTTCCTGGACCATTTTTCTACTGATGTTTTGTCTTCATCATATTGAAATGTACAAATAATTTACCTGGAAATTGAAATCTCCACCTGAATATACATGCTACAAAATAAAGCTTTTCCATAAAGAAATGTTGCATTTTGATACATCAAATTTATCATTTTTTCTAGAATGGCATTTATTTGAAAAGAATCTACCTTTCCACTAGATAATAAATATAAACCATTCACACTTTATTTTAGGCATGTTATCAACTTTTTTTTATAACAAATGGGAAAAAAATCTTAAATATAACTTTAATGGGTTGGATTTTGTGCCACCAGAAAAGATATGCTGAAGTTCTATTACTTCTGTCATGGCGGAATAAAAACACGGTTGTTTGGGATCCTATTAAGATTATATTATTTAATATTAAGTTATAGTGGGTTATGCAGTAGAGATGGGTCCCTAATCTGTTAGAAATAATATCCCTATAAACCAATGCCCCATGTGGAGACATAGGCAGGAAGTAAGAATATTAGGTAAAATGAGGGATTTGGAATTCTTCCTCTACAAACCAGCCCCTTCTTTCCATTATCCTCATGTTGGGTAAAGCTGCATTACTACCTGCCTAGTGGTGATGGCAGAGCCAGAGCCTCCCTGTCCTTACTTTTGTCCTCTAGATAACACTTACCACTACGCCCTTCATTTGTGTCTCCTGGAGATTTCTGATTTGGCTTTGTTAGTGAGATACTTTATATCTATCATAAAACGTTAAAGGAGGAAGGAATATTTTAGCTTAGTGTTTCAGCCCAATGTTGCTAACACTTTTTTTTTTGTCTTTTTCCATAATGAGATAGTATATTAAGACAGAAGGGTGTATGTAGCTTATCTGCTCATCTTCTAGCAGCTTGGAGATTGCCAGAGACAAAATATCCTTCAAAGGCATACACCAAGAAATTTATTTCCTTCAACTGTATCCCAATTTATCTTTATACCACCATATTAAAAATTTAACAAAAGACTAATCAATTATCGGGCCAGAATCCTGATTATAAAATCCCTTCTTGATGATTGTGGCCAGTAGCTGAGGATCAGTTCTCAACACGTAAGCCTTTATGACATTTCTCATCTCTACCTATCTGAAGATAGCTATTATCACCTGGATTAGCACGTCCCCACTCATACCCTCTCCTCATTCTTTTCAAATCTACTCTCTAAAACAAGTTTGGTAATGTTGTTGGAGGGCTTCTCTCCAGGTTCCCCAAGCCCCGCAGTCCCACAATCCACGTATAAAATAATCACTCAGATGCTTATATCACTTATAAACTGTATGGCCGTGGCAGGCTTCTTGTTAACTGTTCTTATATCTTAAATTAACCCATTTTTATAAATCTATACCTTGCCACGTGGCTGGTGGCTTACCAGCATCTTCACATGCTGCTGGTCTTGGCGGTGGCTGCAGTGTCTCCTCCTCAGCCTTCCACTTCCCAGAATTTTCCTCTCTCCTTGTCCCACCTACTTCCTGCCTGGTCACTGGCCATCAGTGTTTTATTTATATAGAACAATATCCACAGCACTTCCCCTTTTTTTCTTTTTTTAAAAAGGAAGGTTTTAACATTAACATGGTAAAATTACATATAACAAAACAATTACCGAGCAAGAATTATAGTTACAATATTAAAGAAGATGTCCTATCTATCTTATATTTGTGAGTTTAAGGTTTTATATCTAACTTATCTTTTTTCATAACGGAGGAAATTACAACTATCTAGTTTTTAACCACATCAAAGACCTGAGAAGGAACATAATGGTACCTGAGAAATGGTAGATGGATGCAAGCAACTTTCGGGAATCTTGCAAAAGTAGAGGAAGACAGCTGGCAGCCTGGACAGTCACCTAATGTTTTTTAGCATTGTTGGTGCATTTAAATTGGCTACAGGCCTATAGAGTATCTGACAGACCATTTTCAGAAGCAGGAATTCTGAGAGACCATCTTACCCTGTCTTGGCAGAGTACAATGGTCGCTTTTCTTGTGTCCCGCTTGTCCAGAAAGGACAGCATTGTATTTGTACTGTCAGCCATCAAGGCAAGGGCAGTTCTTTGCCCAGTAGGCCATTTTGTGCTAAAAAGACAATCTTCCAAATGGAAATGTCTTAGAAGCCCAACATTCTCTCGGGATCAAATTGGTGCAGCCAGGAGCAATTGTGTCTCACGTCAACAGAATTCGAAGTTATTTAAATGCCATATTCTCTAGGTCTATGAAGTGTTTGAAGATTACCTATCTATCTGAAATATATCTATGTATACCTAGAAAACTTAACTAACATGGCTACAGATATGATTATCATAGGTGACTATTAATGTATTTTTTAATTATCCATTGCAATTTTAAATGAGTTACATAAACATAATACCTCAAACAAGAATAGAAATATATATATATATATATATATATATATATATATATATATATACAGTATAACAAAATTAACTTCAAGTTTGTATCAATAAACTAAAATTTATACCAATGTAAAACATTTTAAACAAGTTGTTCTTTAAAAGTAGGTTCATTAATCTACCCTTTTATCTTATCATCTTCATATCCTCCTATATATCTATATCATATCCCCTTTTCTTTTTTAGAAAGAGATCACATTTATAATCAACCTGTTTTAAATAAAAATATTGGTTTTTCTCTGTCCCACACCAGAGGGCTCTTCTGATTTGGGACACAAGAATCTCTTAACCATTTTTTTTTTTAAAGCAATATGTCTGGGTTTAGAGGGGGAGCGAGCCAATTCCACCTCTAAAGCCAGCTTGGTATATTTGGGAATTTGGGTGTAGCATCTCTTACTACTTCCTGTTGGAGGGGGCACTGTATCTTATGGGGATGCAAAGAAAATTTTAGGCCTATGGGGTAGTCCGTGAGGCTGTATTGTGTGAACCAGTTGCCTTTAAACCACTCTGGATGTTAGATCATCTGGGCCATGGTGTCATCAGAGACCTTTCAGGGGGTCTTGGCTGGTGAAACCTGATGTATCTTAATCTGGAACAAATCCACAGCCTCTGGCTTTCTGTGGAAACAAAAGCAGAACCTCTTTTCCAAAGTAACATATCCTTATATCCAAATTTTGAAGTCAAGGTACCTTTAAAATATACATTTTGGCATAACTCAACAGCTTTTGTAATCAAATGTTTTTCTTTAGTTACAAATATCAAAGAGAACATAATCCAGATTCTCTGTGTGGTAGCCATCTTTATGTGGCTTATGTTTTATATTACCTTAGTCTATTGCTTTAAACTGCACCATTGTAAGACTGAAACGGCACTGTGGCTGCTGGCTCCACCCACTTTAGCTTCCCAACATGGCAGTGGTACGTTTTTTTGCCAGCTCTGGGAGTCATCAAGTCTCAGAAATAGTGGGTCTAATTTTTTTTTTTTTTTTTTTTTTTTTTTTTTGGTTTTTCGAGACAGGGTTTCTCTGCGTAGCTTTGCGCCTTTCCTGGAGCTCACTTGGTAGCCCAGGCTGGCCTCGAACTCACAGAGATCCGCCTGGCTCTGCCTCCCGAGTGCTGGGATTAAAGGCGTGCGCCACCAACGCCCGGCCCTTTTTTTTTTTTAAATACTAGTAAAGACTAAATCTACTACACAGCTTAATGTGCCGCTGGCAGACGCCTCATTCTCGCCATACTGCCGGTCAAAAGCACATGCCAGGAACCCACCAGTGTTCAAACCTGCGTTTTGAGGCATCTAGCTGCCTGTATGACACAAGAAGCAGGAACCTGGTTTTGGCTCTGTTTAGAATTGGTTATTTAATATTCTCAGGTTTAAGTTGGAAACTCGAGCCGTTGGGCGCCATTTGTTGCTAGAGGGCTTCTCTCCAGGTTCCCCAAGCCCCGCAGTCCCACAATCCATGTATAAAATAATCACTCAGATGCTTATATCACTTATAAACTTATATGGCCGTGGCAGGCTTCTTGTTAACTGTTCTTATATCTTAAATTAACCCATTTTTATAAATCTATACCTTGCCACGTGGCTGGTGGCTTACCAGTGTCTTCACATGCTACTGGTCCTGGCGGTGGCTGCAGTGTCTCCTCCTCAGCCTTCCGCTTCCCAGAATTCTCTTCTCTCCTTGTCCCACCTACTTCCTGCCTGGTCACTGGCCATCAGTGTTTTATTTATATAGAACACTTTATGACATTTCTCATCTCTACCTATCTGAAGATAGCTATATCACCTGGATTAGCACATCCCCACTCATACCTTCTCCTCATTCTTTTCAAATCTACTCTCTAAAACAAGTTTGGTAAGGTGATTTTTCTTCAACACTCTCAATAGTATTGCCTGTATATTTAAAATTTGGCCTTTGAATATTATAAAGGATTTGTGATCTGGCATCTATCTCTTCTGTCTTCTTAGCTTGCAATCCTTTCTTCTGTTCTACAAGCATCCTGAATTTTTCTCAGTTTTTAGTCATTTCTTACTCTATCATACATGAAGGTCTTCATAGGATGTTTCATCTCATGGACATTTTACATTCTTTAAGTTGGATGATTTATGTCATTCCATAAGTCTCTCTTATACATACACACATGTACACACACACACACACACACACACACACACACACACACACACTTTCACAAACACTGTCCTCCAAAATAGAAATGTTTCCCTGTAATGAGCTCCTGTAGCAGCCTTTCCTGATTCTGAGGGAGAAGTTAATTCTGTAAATGTCTAGACTCTGCAGTGCAGAGAGAATTTTAGAAAGCTAGAAGCTGTGCTTTCTTCTCTGTCATGTACTGGATGCTGAAGATCACTTGCTCCAAGATCGGTATCAACAGATTCTGAAAGAAAAAGCAGAGAGGAGGTACAACCCATTCCATAGACAATCTATCACAATGGCTTAGCTAAAGCTTCAACCAATATACTCCAGAGAATGCTTAGATGGCCTTACATTCAGATTTCTAAACATCTCACGTTAAAATGTTCTATATTGTTATGCAAAGTGAACTTAATATGCTTCAGAATTGACCCTTAGTAAAGAAAAAGAACCAATTATATAAATTTAACATGACAAAAAATAGATTAGTTGTTTCTGTCAATGGGTTACAGAAATGTCTATGAAAATATTAAAACTTATTTTCTCACTCAGCTATTTAAATTTGCTTTAGTATGTTGGTAATATTCAGCAGAGATGACATATTCATACATCATAAAGTGTGAAAATATAATTTCAGTATAACTAAACATTTCAAGACATGCTATCAAAAGGTCAATTTATATATGACTGAAACAGAACATGATCCCTCCTGTGTGTGCTGAGGGAATTATGCTGTTTATAGTCCTCATGGGCTTTCAAAGATTGCTGTGAGCTCCCTGTACACAGGGTTCAATTTTTAACTACAGTTTCTCAAGAGACAGAACTCAGTCAATGGCACATAACGAAAGAAAAAAATACAAAAATAGAAATGTATATACATACAGAAATTAAATCAAATACCAGATTCACAAGTTTAGAATGTTATATTTAGAGTTTATAGCACTGATTGTATGTGTCATGAGTATTCTGACTAGGATAATCTAGGTGTTTTATATATATATATATATATATATATATATATATATATATATATATATATTCAGAAATTTAATCCTAAGTTTTCCAGAAGGGCTCTTTTTTATTGGTGAACATACCAGTTTATGTATACAGGTACTTCTAGGATCAATGCTTCTGCTGCACAGTCAAAAGATTTTTATTCTCTCACCTGTATGTGTAGATGAGAGTAGATAACTATTTTGAGTCAGTGGATAGTGAATTCGAAACAAATACAATGTGCATGTACCATGTGTAGGTCAAGCATGCAATTGCTAGTGCCTTTTGCCCTTGCCACATCGTGGAGTTCCTGTGATAGTCCAGCACCATGATGAAGAGATTCCCTTAGTCTGCACTGAGAAGTGATGTCACAGAGGCCATTTGTCCATGCCTATAACAATTTCAACAAGAAATCATTGCTACTTTTGTTGTTATAGAACATTTCTGAATGGTTCAGTGCAGCACACATATTCATTCAATTTTTTAACCATTTTTTTTTATATTCACAGACTTAACAAAGTTTTTAGAAATATGAAACTATTTTAGCTTTCTCTTTCTGAGATTACATTTATCTGAAGTGTCTTGATTTAAAAAAAACCTCTTTAAGAATAAAGTGACTCAATGTCCATATAGGTCTTTAATTACTTTGATATTTAACAGATTCCATAGAGAAGTTAATATAGACAATGAATGTAGTCTTAAGCAGCTACCCTAGGGACATAGAAAAATTGGTTGCTAGTAAAGGTGACCTTTAACTAATGGAAGAATGGAATAGCACTGGTCACCTTAGGGATTTAATGCGGTTGTTTAAGAAAAGAGATTGCCTGCTGAAGGTGGCCGCTGGCAGCCATCACATATTTATGTTGTCAGCAATTCAGTGTACACTGTGACTTTATATTCCAAAATTGTAGATCAGGAAAAACTTAACTACTGTATCCTTTGCTGAAGAAAATAGGAAAATGTTATTCTCGCTAGTTTCAAATTTTAAGCTGAAAAGACACTTAAATGTAGTCCCCACCCCTACATTAGAAAGCCCTGATGGACAGTGTGACTTATCCAAAGTCAGAGACAGATGCAAGGTAAGAACATAGCTCTTCAAACCCCAGGGACATTTATTCATATAAAGAGTTTAAAAATAATGGCTGAGAAATACTGAGCATTATTAGTTTTGGAAATTCTGGGTCACAGCAACCTAGTACTCATTTTTGTTTCTTGATTCCTACAATTCATATTATGGGTTCTGATCTGAAAGGATACCTGATAGCTAAGTGCCACCACCAATTCTTAATCAAAACTGAAAAAGGAGTATCCCCTATTGGTACTGAGCTATGGTAGGATAGCACTTCTAGGAAACAATTAACAATGCACCAGACCCACAGGAGCACAAAGAATGAAGGCTCAAGTCTAAAGAGGTCTTCTTAACTTGCACTCAGCCTTTGGGGCTACATGAAGTAAGCTCTCTCAGGAAGGCTGACCCCAACACTCCAATGTGCAGAGCTGAATTTGCCAGCACACAGCCTCCACAGCTACAGAATCTTATGCTTGCTCTAGTGCTGTCATCTCTGATTAACCTAGTCTGTTCAGCAAGCAAACCTGAATCTTCATTTAGCACGGAGCCCTGTAGTCCCAATGCTGTTAATTCCATCTGGTGTCTGAACATTCCAAGAGTCTGTCTCCTCCATAGCATTGCTATGTTTAAGTATGTAACTCACTGCCTGCTGCTTCCTTCATTCTTACAAAGTAAATTCAAAAGGAGATAAATGGGCTTTACACTTTCACCATTTTCCATATTACTTAATTGAGGTGCTAAGTTAACACAACTCTGATGGGCTGCAGAGATGGCTCAGTGTGTTTACTTACTGTGCAAGCATGCAGGCCTGAGTTTGGATCCCCTTAGCACTCACATAAAGTCATGAACATGCCTGGAACCCTAGTACTGAGTTGGTAGATTGTAGCCAAATCACTAAGTTTCAGATTCAGTGACACATCTGTCTCAAAAAGCATAGTGAGGGAGACAGAAGTAGACACTTAATTGATGTCAGCCTCTGGCCTCCAGAAATGCACACATACAACACACACACACAAATAGTTTTGGTGAAAATGGTTCGATAAATGGATGGATGTCATAGGAAAAGTGTCAGATACTTGTCATAGGAAGAAAGACAAGTTGTGTTGGGTTTTGAAGCACAAAACGATAACCTGTTTAATGTCTGCATTTCCATATAGAATCTTACATCCCTGATGAGTGTATCATCTATATAATCTCACTGTATATTTTAGTGTAAACTGTCAATTTCCCACTCCAATCACCATAAGTCAGTCCTTAAGTACATATATATATACTTGAATACATGAAAAGACTAGGTAAAGAATATGGCTTTGAAGCTGTCAAGGTATGTCAGTGGGAAACAACACTTGCTACCAAAGCTGACAACCTGAATTTGATCCCCATGTCCCACACCTTACAAGGAGAGAACAGATTACTGCAAAATATCCTCTGCCCTTCGCATGCACTGTAACACAAAGGTACATAAAAACAAATAAATACATGAATAAATAAATGTAATAAATTATTATTATATTATTATATTATCATTTTTGTTTTTTGAGACAGGGTTTCTCTATGTAGTCCTGGCTGTCTAGAAACTCACTCTGTAGACCAGGCTGGCCTTGAACTCAGAGATCTACCTGCCTCTCCTTCCCAAGTGTTGAGAGTAAAGACATGCACCACCACTACCCAGCTAATAAAATGTTATTTTTAAAATAGTATATAAAGGGACTAGAGAGATGGCTCAGTGATTAAGAGTACTCAATGCTCTTGCAAAGGAACCTACTTTGAGTCCCAGCATCGATATAGCATCTTACAACAATGTGTAACTCCTGTTCCAGGAGATCTCATGCACTCTTCTAGCTTCATTGTGGACATGATCACTGGGTCTAGACTAACCTGGACTGTATAGCAAGCAAGCCAAACACACACTCTCAAAACAGCAATAACTGTCAATGAAGCTTAGTGGTAGAGTGTTTTTTCAGCATATGCAAGCTTCAGTCCATAGCACTAAGAAACACAAAGTAAAATGAGGTAAGTTCCGATTATTCTCCTGCTAGCTAGAGCATCTCTGGGCATATTCATATGGTCTCCTGCCTTCCTCATGTCATATTTCTTTCATGAGTAATTTATTTAAGGCATCAGTGTTACACTTTCTTAATTTGAAAGGCATTATGTTTTAGTCTAGCAAACAATCATATTTTTAGCAAATGTCATCTTTTTAACACTACTGTATACAAATTATCAAAAGAATTTTTAAACATACAGAACACCTCAATGAACCTTTACAGTGGAAACTCCCATTCCACAGTCTTCTATAATAATGAACACATTCCTATAATCATACTATACACATCTAGTCATATATCCATTTAACTAACATTTGATGACATATTTTAAAATATACTGTGAACAAGATCTTCGCATTTAAAGGTTTTCATATGTGGGGTCTTTTTTTATTAATATGATTCTATATACACTGTTCCTTGATTCTGAAGACAGATTATACTCAAGACTCTCATCATTAATATCAAAATGAAGGCTTCCTATAGACAGCCATCGTTTAAATGCTTGAGGTTCTGAAATAGCATAGTTCTAGGTCTCACAACAATGTATGTCTCGGGGCTGGAGAGATGGCTCAGAGGTTAAGAGCATTGACTGTTCTTCCAGAGGTTCTGAGTTCATGAGTTCAATTCCCAGCAACCACATGATGGTTCACAACCATCTGTAATGAGATCTAGTGCCCTCTTCTGGCTTGCAGGAATATATGCAAGCAGAACACTGTAGACATAAAAACAAACAAACAAACAAAAAAACAATGTATGTCTCACAGTGACAGCAATCCAGTCTCAGACATGCGATGGCCACTCTCTCCATGAAGCCTTGTCCCAGGAATGTGCAGTATAGCTGAGTCCTCAGGAAGTTTTCCTTTGTGTACAGTTTCTGCAATCTCTCTTCACACTGCTTCCATCTTAACACAATGGAGTTCCATAAGTCCTAGCAATTTCCACATTCTAGAATGCAGCTAGAATGCAACCCACTTGAATCATAGTTCAAATGAAACCTTATCTAACACTTAGTCTTCAAACCCTGCTTAATAACTGAAAGAGCCTTATCCAAGACAACTTCCTGCAATGTGACCCATTAGCTATGCATGATTATTCTTTTCTGCAATATTTTTATTGAGTCTTTCAGAATTCCATATTATGTATTTTGAATAAATTTATCTCTCCAGTTCATCCCATTACCAACCTTCCATGCCTTCTTATCCAACTGAAAGATTATTGCTTTCTTTTCTTTTCCCACATGGAGTCAGGTTTGTACTGACCAGGATATTCTGTAATTTAAAGCTGGGCTTTGATCTTGTATGGTTTTAACTTGCATTACTATATGTTGATAGAGGCTACCATATTGGACAGCTTGATATAGGAAATACTACAGTGTGGAGAGGAGCACCATGGAATGCTGCTATGGGACATTTAGTCTATCTCATGGGTCATGTCACTGCTTGGCTTCTTGGCAAACAACTGAAAAGAAATGTGTGTTGTGATTTTTCCAGTTTTCTTTATCGTTTCCTTTTTCTTTTTCAATTTTTTTTTGCCTTTTGTCTTTTGCCCTTTGCTGTTGTTTCACTAAAAGGGACAATTTCTCTATAAATCAGTTGACTGAAAGCTAGAAGCTCTCTCAAGAGGTTCAAGATGAAGGCTGACCACTGGAAAAGCAAGATACAACTTTTAGCTCCATTACCCAACTTCCAGGCTGAGGAAAACACTTGAAGATTAAGTTGATCCCTAAGGTCATTGCTTTAATTAATCACACCTACATAGCAGGAATCTTAGAAGGTCTTATTAATAAAACAAACCCGAGGCCAGTTATTGGGGTGAAGCTGGAAGATCAGAGAGCCAGAACAAGCCACAGCTACCTCATCTCACCGGATCCTCAGCTGGTCTTGTTTCCTCAGACTGGAAGCCTCTGAGTCCTCATCCAGAATGAATCTCAGCTGAACTGTGTTGCTCCAAAGCCTGAAAGCTTAACCAGCCAAATGCTTAACCAGCCAAATGCTTAACCAGGCCAAATGCTTCTAGTTCCTGGTCCTCACGCCTTATATATCTTTCTGCCTTCTACCATCACTCGCTGGGATTAAAGGCGGGTGTCACCATGCCTGGCTCTTTCCAATGTGGCCTTGAACTCACAGAGATTCCAGATGGATTTCTCCCTCTGGAATGCTAGGATTAAAGGTGTGAATGCCACCATTTTCTAGCTTCTGTATCTAGTGGCTGTCTGTTCTCTGACCCCAGATAAATTTATTATGGTACACAATATTTTGGGGAACACAATACCACCACACACTTATGTAATGAATCCTTGTTATACAGAATTTTTTTAATGAGAGAATTCAGAGAGATTTTGGATAGCCACACTGTTTCCATATGCCTTTCCCTATATATCTCTTTATCAATATCCTTTTTAATACCTTTCAAAATAAACTAGTAACGAAAAGAAAAAAAAACAAGAAAAATATGTAAAAATTCACTTATGCCTGATAAGTGTATTTGGTTTGGTTTAATTGAAAAAAAAATGAATTATTTCTGCTGGATATAAAAATCCTCACTGCCTAGTAAAGTTAGTACTGAAAGGAAAAAAAGGGGTGGGGAATTTGTGTCAAAAATTGGTCGGGTTGCACACAGTTCTCTGCACTCCTCTGCTTGGGTTGTTTGAGCTCCTGAAAATGCATTTATCTTTTGTATAGAGCACAAGCAGAGAGTTTTATGGTTCCTGGGGACTCCAGCTTAGACATGAAGAGTTATTTCATATATCGAATTCTAAAAGGAATAAATAAAAGCAAAAGCATGGGGGCTGGAGAGACACCTCAGCTGCAAATGTACTTGCTATGCAATCATGAGGATCTGAGTTCAAACACTGGGACTTAATAACAAGCACAGCTTGATGGCAAGCACTTGGAATCCCAGCATAACAGGGGTAGGAGACTGCAAAGGCAGCCTGATCTGTGAGGCTCACTGGCTGCCTGCTCAGCCCAGCCTAATCTAGAAGCCGCAAAGGTGAACTGTTCACCCAACATTTACCTCTGGACTCCACATCCACATGGATATACATTGTGTACATAGGAACAGACAGACAGACAGACAGACAGACACACACACACACACACACACACACACACACACAGCAAAGCACATCAAAAAGATATCTAAATCAAATCTCTTCATAAACAGCAGACCATACTGAAGGTAGTTCCACAACCTTTCTTAAGGTCCATTAGGTCCTGTGGATTCTTTGCCTTCCTGCTACTATCTGCAACCTGGAAGTGAGATTGGAAAGGTTGTGTTTTGTGAGTCTGTGAACAGCTTGGAATCATCTTTCTTGTTTGTATTCCTGTTCTTAATGCCAAGTTGGTATAAAAAAAACAAGCAAACAAACAAAACATAAGCTAAATGAAGAAAGCACACATTCCATCTGAATCTTGAGTAGACTGGTTGAAAGAAGAAAGTACTAGGGTGAAGTCTTATCTCCCTTTTAGATTTATAACAACTGACAAAGCTGCCAAACTGTTCATTCTGAAGGCACCACAAAAAAAAAAAAAAAAAAGCCCAGTTGCTCCTTGCACATATTGCAAAACCCAGGTCCCCCAAGTTCCATTACTGACCTTCAATATACATGTAGGATGTAATGCCGAGAGTGCAACACCTCATTCAAGGAATGCAGAAGGAACGTCCTATTCCCATTCTGAAACCCTTTCCTTTGAGGGAAATTTTATTGGCAATGTACAGATGTGTGCTGGGGGAGGCTATGTCAAAGCTGCAGTTACTCTGTTTTGCCATACTGGTTTGCTGGTACTCATTAACTTCTTCAGTTGCACAAGGATCTGAACTACATGCACAACATTAATAAAATGTTTTATTCCATTTAGGTTTCATTCCTTCACTTAATTTTTTTCCATTGCATATTTTCTTAATTCTATTGCTTGTATTGTTTCTTCTTTAGTTCTACACAAAATGGCCAAGATTCACTTTGTAATTATAAGTAATTCCACAAAGAAATGAATACAGACCCAATTATAAAGTAAGTTAAGTAAATGTAAGCTGCACTAGGGCTGGAGTTACATCACTCTCAACAAGTTCAGAGCAATGTGAAGGAAGATGGGAATTCAATGTAAATTAGCTTTCAGCAGAACCACACAAGGGAGGATTTTCCACATTCATTTAACTTACATATTCAATAATTTGCTTTGTTTTGAATTAAGACCCATTCTATGAGTTGGAACCCATACCCAACACTGCTTCTGAGGTCAAGAACCTGAGTCTACATAGGCCAAGGACCAAGAGGAAAACCAAATACTACTATCTGCTTAAGGATTGTAGCAGTAAAATAACTCTTCATGACATTCTCTATGCTACTAATAAACCTGTGCCTTGCTGAGCCATCATCAGAGAAGCCTCCTCCTGCAGTCAATGGGAACAAATACAGAGACCCACAGCCAGACAATATGTAGAAAGTGAGAGACCTTAGAACCCTCAACACTGGAAAGGATATCTCTGTCAAGTCCCTCCCCTTGAGGATAAGGGGACCCTGCAGAAGAGGAGTCAGGAAAAGTATAAGAGCCACAGGGGATGAAGCCTTCTAGACACAAGAGGATTGACACACATTTGTACTCACAGAGGCTATGGCAACTTGCACAGGGCTTGCACAGATAGAGTCTGAGAACTGAAAGGAGAAGTGGGCATATGCCCCATCCTTAAGCCAGAACTTATCTCCAGTTGATAACCACTTGCACATGAAAGAATAGTTTTCTTCAAGGGAGTTTCACTGGGGAAACAGACCACTTTAAAGGGTATACCCCATGCCAATAAGCAGATGGCCAAAACAAAGCAAATCTAAGGGCATCTTGAGAGGTTCTTTGATGCATAATGTTGACTCATGGCTTTATTTTTAATCTTACAGATTTTGTTTATTTATAATGGCTTCCAGTTTTGTGTTAGTATGAGACTCCTTTGTGTGTGAACATCTGTGTCTCTGAATCTATATACATTTCTTATAGTTTTTCTTTGGCTTTTTTCCCCTTATTTGCTCTATTCTAATTTGTTTGTTTTTGTTTTCTCTTATTGTATTGTGTTGGAGTATTACTCCTTCAATGCCTGTTTGGTTTCTAACAAGAGACAGAATTAGTGTGGATCTGAATGAGAAGGAAAGTGGGAAAGGGGAGAAGTAGGAGAAGGTGAAACTGTAATCAGAAAATATTTTATGAAAAAAAAACTACTTTCAATAAAAAATATAAAACATTGGAGATACTTCTGCTGTCAAACTGTTTCTCTGCAGCAAATAAATAAATAAATAAATAAATATGTAAATAAGTAAAAGTCACTGCTGTTTGGAAGATTGTCTTATTCTTAATATATTTTGTCTTTAATGTCCAAAGCAGTGGATGCACTCATAATTTTGTACACTTTCCAATTCTTCTTCTTATCAAAAGCTTTTAGAGGCTGAGGAGATGGCTCAATTGGTAAAGATGCTTGCCTCACAAGCACTAAGACCTGATTCTGATCCCCAGCATTCACATAAAATCTCTAAAAAGCTGGGTGTTGTGGCAGAATTGTAATCCTACCAATGAGAGGCAGAGATAAGAGGACACATGGGGATAGCTGACCAGACAAACTAGCTGAACTGGACAGTTCCAAGCCAGTAAGAGACCCTCTCTCCCAAAGACAAAGATAGAGAAACACTGTTAGAGGCTGACAGTGGGTATACACACACACACACACACACACACACACACACACACACACACACACACACACACTACATAATATATACACACACAAACACATTTTAGAATAAGTTTTATGATACTGCTTTGTAAATAAAATGTTAGTCTTAAATAACAAATACAGAAATGCTCTTACTGAGGATGGAGGAAATAGTTAAGTGGGAAAAGGACTTGCTGTTCAAGCTTGAGGGCCTGAATTTGTGTCCAGGAAAAAAGCTAGGTTGCATATTGTAATCCCAGCACTAGGAACAGAGACAATAGTCAGTCAGTTTCTGAGCATAGGGATCACTGAGATACTCTGTCTCAAAATAAATAAATAAAAGACAGAGATAGATGAAGACACTCAAATTATCTCTCCTTATGTACACACATAGGCAGGCACATGAAAACACACACACACACATACACACACAGGGGAGAGAGAGGGAGGGAGGGAAAGAGGGAGGAAGAGAGAGAGAGAGAGAGAGAGAGAGAGAGAGAGAGAGAGAGAGAGAGAGAGAGAGAGAGCGTGATCCTATTAGGATAAAGAGATGAAAGATTCTATAGATATTGCACATTAATTTTTAGATTCAATTTTATTTTTAACCTTCAAATCTACATCTTTTATAGTTTTCATTTTTTTTTTTTATTTAACTGCCCTTATACATAAGTGCTTATAGGTAGAAATAGCTATCTACATTTCTCTAGGACCAAAGCTAGATTTTTATTCAGGCATATCGATAAATAGAGATTTGTGATTGAATTGATATAGTTTCATCAATTTACTCTTTGGTAATGCAATCTCTGTAAATGTATTAATTTCTTTAAAAAATCTAAATACTTGGTAAAAATTGTTTTTAAAAGATTTAGAAAAATGACAGCCAATGAATCACACAGCTAATTATCATTTAGTTCTTATAGAAAGAAAAAACAAAATAATCATATCCAATCAGTAGCACTTATTAGACATGAGACAATTGTCCACAGGAAAAAAAAAACAGAAACAAAAAACAAAAACTAACTTGATTACAGAAAACCTTAAGAACACCGTATTTGGATATATAATTAACTTTATGAACAGACTCAACTAGCTATGAATGGTTACTATAAATCGAATCATACTCTTTGTCTTAACATACTGCTCCCTTACTAATACAAGTACATATTAAAGTGATCACAATATGCTTTTATTTAGAGGATGGTGATAATCCATGCTTATATATCTGACCTCATTATCTGACAAATTCTTCAAAAAAGTACTCATGCCTCCATATTAACCTGACAAATTCTTCAAAAGAGTACTCATACCTCCATAGCTTCAATGCCCCTAAGACTGTTCTGGTTATTGTCTTGTACATGCCCTCAGATAGGCAACAATAACAATTAGACTTTGAACCAAGTAGGTCAATTGTTCATTAGTTGAAAAAGAAAAAAGAAAGAAAAGAAGAAAGAAGTACCAGCATTGTATGGAAGCCAATGAGGGATTTTCATTATTCTGGGAATACTCCCCAGGTCACATTTGCTACAAATTCTTAGATAATATTTTTACTTTGATGATCCTTGGTTACCATTTTATGACCTCTTGTTTGCTTTTTCACTTCTTCAACTATCAACATATTACATCCCGTATCTGACCAAAACACTCTTTTGATCAAACTCCTTAAAAATCTCTGAGCCCTTGATCCCATCTTTGAGAATACAGTCTTAGAAATTACTGAGTCCAGTTGGTTTTTCTCAAATACTCACTGGTCCCTGAAGTTCCCTTCTTGTTGGTAATTTTCTATCCACCAATCCCCTTGCTTTGTTCCATGTCAACTCCTACTTTTCCTTATGAAATTAAGCTCAAATACTCTGTTGCAAATCTTCAGTTGAAGAGTATAATACCTATATCCATGGTCTTGAACAGTCTAGTCTGACTGACTATTTCTCAAAAGTATCAGAATAAATTTAATTTGGGGATATTATAAACATGGATCTTACTTACTGGTTTTCTGAGCCTAACCTAATTGAGAAATTGATTAAGATTATGGTAATTTTCTTTGAGTAAGAGTTTTTGCTTCCATTCCTGCTAGTGGTATTTTTTGGGGGAGGGGGGAGATAATCAATGGCTTTTGGGAGTGGTATCACCCAAAATATACTTATATGTATTATCTGTAATTTTAGGTAAATATAAAATAATGATTACTTCTGTCTTTGTAAAGGTAAGGCATCTTTAGCATTATTTATTGCTCCTTCCTCCCAAAATAAAGCTACCCTCCTGTTTTTTGCCATTCCCAAGTCATCTCACTTATATCCTGTTATTTCCCTCAATTGTTCCTCTCTGAGACATAATTATTTTTTATTTTCCTGGTTTCTGTGGATACTTCAAGTTAAATGCTTACATCTGAAGATTGAAGCTAGGAAACAGATGAGAGACAACATGTGCCTTTTGTCTTTCTGTGTCTTGGTTACCTCACTCAATGTAATACTTTTGACACCTCCTCTAATGTTGGTCAAAAGAGTCTAGGTGATTCAAAGAACAATATAGCCCAATGTTATTGCCCTTGGTTGCTTCCAAGTTGAAGGTGAATCTCATTGCTAAAGACAAAACACACTTTCAACACAGGACTCAGAATTTAAACTGGAACTATCCTGAAAGCCTCCTCCTTGAAGACTAGCTTCGAGAATACCAAAAGATGATATGCAAGCTATTAAAGAAGAAGGCTGTCAAGAGTCCTACCTAGCTGTGACTCCTATGAACCATACCAATACCAGCATGGCAAACAATTCTAAAGATGCAGTAGTGGCACTTGCATCTTGGTACTAACCAACAGTTGTCTACTTGGTCTCAAGTCCTACTTAACAGGTGAGAAATCTTACTGGTACTGGAAACATAGCCAACTACCCAAGACTAGTGAGGTCATGGACCTTGAAGGATAATCTACTGTGGTGATACTTTATTTGTGCTGAAATGTGGTGATATTTTATTTGTGCTTTAACAAATAAAGTTTGCCTGGAGATCAGAGGGAAAAGGCCAGGCATTTTAAGCAAACAAAGAAGTCAGGCAGTGGTAGCACATGCCCTTAATCCTGTCACTTAGCAGGCAGGATCTCTGTGTGTTCAAGGCCACAGATCCAGGTGTGGTGGCACATGCCTTAATTACAACACTAGATAACCATAGAAGTCTGGAGGTATATACAGACAGACCCAAAGTGACAGAGCTGTGTAGGGAGAGGAAGTGATGTAGCTTGGCTAAGAGAGCCAATGAGAGAACAGAACAGAAAAGGCATATAAACGTGAGTATACAGGAAGAAGCTCTCTTTGGAAGGGGTAAGTTGGTGAGGTAAGGTTGGCTGGTGGCTTTCCCTATTTCCCTGATCTCTCTAAGGCTTTCATCCCTATATTTGGCTCTGTGTTTTTTATTTAATAAGACCATTTAGAAATTCATCTACAATCTTTCCAAAACCAATATAAACCCTAACTGCACTCTACATGCTTATTCTTACACCTACAGAAATTTTAGATCTTGCCTTTCATCAAATAAGCTTCTCTTGATAACAGAAGGAGACCATTTGAAAGTGACAACTAGTCAAAATATAGAGGAAAAATTGACCATGGATTCCTATCCCCAATTAACAATACAGCCCCTGCACCTAAGGCTTGGAAAGCATCTCCAAAGAGGGTGCAGAAAGATTGTTAAGAGCCAGAGGATTGTTGTGAGATTGTGCCTTCTAGCCTGCTAGCTATGACAAGAAAGCTATACCCATGCAATTGTAATGACATAACTATCGAAACAAGCTATGAACAATTCCAATAACGTTTTACATCCCAGTGTAGATGGAGGAAATCTCACAGGGCCCTATCCTTAGAAAAAGAGCAAGAGGTAATTAACAAGTCCTAAGAGAGGGAGTTTTATTCTTCCCCATGGAGGAGCCCAATAATTGGTTTTCCAATGCCAAGTAGTCAGCCCTAGAAATATATACATGCTGGCAATATTGAATAGACTCATAAAGTTTTATTTATATATCAATTTAATTATACACGTATGTAACAACAATAATTAAGGCAGCCATAAATTTGTGAGGAAAATGACATGATATAGTCAGGCTGAGGATGGAGGGAAGAAAATGTAGTTATATTTTAATTAATAATTTTTTAAAGACTATGCTTTCTACCACTTGCTTCTTTAGGTCTACTCATTCCTTGTCCCATGCCTATTATGGTGCTTTCTATTAGGATAATTTAATAGTTTACTACTAGTACTTCATCAGAAAATGTATATTTGAACACTATTTTTAAATACAGAAAAAGATACAAAACCACAGTTTGCTCAAAAATATCATAATGGTATCCAACACATTATATACCAATTTAAAAAATTGAAATTAAAAATAAATTTTAAAAGATACAAGGAGGAGAAACATCAAAAAGTACCAACAGCCTAAGAAACCTGCAGTTGTCTCCTCTCTCTCTGTCTCTCTCTCTCTCTCTGTCTCTCTCTCTCTCTGTCTCTCTCTCTCTGTCACGTGTGTGTGTGCATGTGTGCATGTGTGTGTGTGCGTGCATGTGCGTGCGTGTGCGTGTGCGTGTGCGTGTGTGTGTGTGTGTGTGTGTGTGTGTGTGTGTGTTTCTCTCTCAGACTTCCTTTCTGTGTTTCTGAAGCCCATGGAAAAAATCCTTTACTTCCTCTTATGTCAAACTGTACTTTTAAACTTGGATTTCCTCCCAGCCATTCTAACCAGACTTAAAATGCTTCTGTGGTCAGCACACTTGCACACATGTGGAAACCACTCTCACTGGACTACCCTAATGCTTGCTTGTCACGTCTTAGACAATACCTAGGCAAGTGCATTCTGCAATTCTGACTGAGTGGGTTGAGGGGAGCCATCCAAATTTGCATTACTATCGTGGACCCTATAGGATTCTGGTGCAGGTATCTACCAGAACAGTTGGCAATTATTTCTTTTTGCATCTAGTTTTCAAAATTGGTCTTCCTTTAAGTTGTGAGATTCAAGAGTGCTGTGTCCTCCACACTACTCATGTTCTCCCCCCAAAAAAATCAAGATAATTCATTAAAATTAAGCACGGATAAAACATGTGTGATGATCACAGGAGAAACTCAAATAAAACAGTTTCTCTTTCCTCCATGGTGCTCATTATCTGTTTTCTCTGTTTTTTCATTAAAAACTTAGAGTAAAGTCAAAGGTGGTATATTTTTTACACAGCACATCTAATTATTTTTTAACAATCTCTTTACTTGATTTCACAAATGACTTTATACTTGGCCTCAACAATGTACCAATAATTATGGGGATGAAACAGTAAAATATACTTGTAGCCTTGCAAAGATTAAGTATGCAATAAAATATATTCAGATAATTACCCAGCTTGATATATCTGAATTAGTAGTTCCCCAGAGAAACAGAACTATGAGGATATGAGTATATAGACAAATTATTTCATATATGTGTGTGTATATGTATGTATATATAATATACATTATTATATCATACACCATTGTACATGATAATATATAACAATGCATAATTATATATACAAATCCAGTATAAATATATATGTAACATATTATAAAGTATATGATAATTTATACATAATATAACATGATAGTTTACATATACATATGCATGTATATATGGAAAGAAAGTAAGAAAAAGCAATGATGAGGAACAGGCTCATGTGATAAAGAAGAGTGATGGGATCCAATCCTATAATATAGACCAAGAGTTGATAAATCTGGAGATCTGAGCAGAATCTATTAGAGCACAAATTAATTTTCTTTTTGCTTAATTTTGTTACTTTGGAAATGTTAGTCTTTATTCTAGTCTTTCAACTAATTGGATGAAGCCCACTCAGATTATTAAAAATAGTATGTTTACTCAGAATGCACTGCTCTATTAATCTTATTTAAAAATTATGCCACCAAAGCATCTAGAATAGGGCTTGACAAAGTATCTGGTTCACCTACCTCTCCCTGTTGACATAAAACTGACCTCACAGATTCAGAATAAAAGTTTAATATTCTCTGGAGGTCAATAGGTTTTTTTTTTTTTTTTTTTAATCCATAGTATTCCTTTCCTTTCAATGTGAGGCACACGACTAGATCCATAATTCTTCCTTTAGACAAAAATCTTTAGACTTAAAACTCTCAAAAGATTTTAAGCAGTGACTGATAAAGTTTTTGCTGAGAGATCCATATATTCTGGTTTAGAAAAGGAAGAATCTGGCATTTCAGGTGGAGTTATTGAAATTTTACAGTTCATGAAAGAAACACAAATTGAAGAGGCAGACTCCCTCCTCTAATATTTAAGTTGAGAAAAATTTGAATATGAACTTGCAAAAATAAGTTCTCCATGCACAGATAAACAGGGCCTGAAACCTTTAGTCATTTATAGTTGGAAAGTTGGGTAAACCTTTCGCACATGTTTCCACACAGCCCCTACTGCCCAAAGTTGACTCAAGAAAATAATCAAATAACATTCTAAAGATTTCTGCTAATCAGCTCCCGTCTAGGCTGAGGTAGATTAATGGTGTCAGTAGATAAACCTAAAGATGTTTAAGACAACTTCACAGTCCTACCAAGACCTCAATAAAACAAAAAGAGCAGTCAGTGTTTTCCTGCTTCCAATTCGCCAAGGTCACATAGACAAATAAAATGTAACAAACAAGTTAAATATCAAGTTCAGATTAGTAAATTTCCTCAAAATTTCAAAGGGGAATATTTATAACTTTTCTATAATATAAAAATTTTAAATGTATTTATTTAAAAAATAAATAAAGGGTTTAAACTTCAGCACAACAAAATCTAAAGAAATAAAATAGAATGACCTTGTCATCATGTGTTTTGAGTGCCTAAGTCTGTCACCACTAAGGGGGGTTTAAGTGTACTGCTGCAGAGACACATGGGCCACAAACAAAAACCAGGATTTGTTGGAGGATTTATAGTGTTGATTTCTTTCCTCTTTCATCTTTTGTACCTGCAAGACCAAAGGGAAAAAAGGACAAAGACAAATTAATTACTTCCTAGATTACTTCAAAAGCCGGGCGGTGGAGGCACACGCCTTTAATCCCAGCACTCGGGAGGCAGAGGCAGGCGGATCTTTGTGAGTTCAAGGCCAGCCTGGTCTCCAAAGCGAGTTCCAGGAAAGGCGCAAAGCTACACAGAGAAACCCTGTCTCGAAAACCAAACAAAAGAAAAGAAAAAAGAAAAAGAAAGTGAAACTACAGAAATGTGCGTGATAAACATAGAAACACATTAGAGGCCGATGTGGAGATGAAAACAGGCAGTGATGGGGCTGCTGGGGAAGGAAGAGAAAATGCGGACAAAGGTCAAGGGAAGGAGGGACAGCTATGCGTGGATATGGATGCCTAGGATCCACGCACCCAGAGTCTGAGATGCTAAAAGAGTGAGCTTGAAACATTTGCTCCAAAGGAAATCTGAAGGGCCTGGGGTTATGCTCAGCAATGGAAAGCTTGCCTAACATGCCAGAACTGGCTCAACCTTCAGCACCACAAAGCCCAAAACAACAATTAAAACAGGAGAAACAGAAAGGAGTAGAAAAAGCAGAATGGTTGAACTGTATAAATTTAGATGGAGAAGTCTGTTAGGAAGAACAGCAAGGACCAAGAAGAGGAAGCCTCTCACTCCATAGGCATAGAATCTAGAAGATATGCAAAATAATAAAGTATTTTTAAAAGTAAACAGGCTTTTGAGCAGCAATGTCTTAATCGTAACAACAAAATTATGTTATATATAAAAGTGCAAAGATAGGGAAATATGCAAAGTAGAACTATTACAAAAATCATAACAATTAAAAAAAGGGCAAAATCAAATTATCATGTCTGAGATATTCTGAGATATCACTAATATGATGGAAAAAAATGAAGATGAGCATAGTGCATGCAGGGGGAAAAGATAAATATATAGATCACAAAACTTACTGTGATATGTGTCTCTGTATGTGACAGGAACATTTCCCTTAAATGATGAATTTAGTGTATATCAAGAGTTGCAAATGCAGTAGACAAGCTGATGATGATCAAGAGAGACACATCAGATAACTAGTCAAACTATCAGGGAAGGCCACAGTTAAAGTACATAGGCAGAGAAAGTTACAGACCGTAGGGAGAAGAGAGGAGTCTCAAACTTCTCCCCAACCACATCCAATGATGCAAGATAACAGAGTGACATGAGGAAACTTCAGAAAAGCAACATCTCTCCTGAAGATGTTCTAGTTATAAACTTTTTCTTTCAAAAATGAAGGAAAGAATGGAAGAAAGTGGGTAGGGCGGGAGGGAGGGATAAAAGGAGAGAGAGACAATAAAAGTATATCTCAAATTTATAGAATTCTAGAATTACAATATTTTTCTGGGACTCATTGCAATATAGTATAATATATCATAAGTAATATCATATTATATAATATATACCAATTATATAATATGGTACATATTATATATATATCAGAGTATAAATTATGTAAATTTGAGAACGGATGATCAATAAAATACACAAAGAAGAAGCCCCCCAAAACAATCCAATAAAGAAATGGTAATGTACAATCTATAGACTTGTGATGATCATTAGATTCAGTAAATGTTTTCTTATCACTGAACATCTGGGTAATTGTGGTTGGAGAACAGCTGCTAAATATTATAAACTCTCAACAACTAAAAATATAACTAATAAATACTGGGAGATACAAGGGAGAGAAGTGGGAGAATTGCATTTATACTTTTAAAATTATTATACTTTTTCAAAGTGTGGAATTCAGTGATGCTATTTAAAACTGAAAGATATTAAGTTACAATATTACAGAAAATAATTTTTTTAAAGAAAATTTTAGCAGAGGCAAGTAGATCTCTGTCACTTCAAGGCCAGTATGGTCCATATAGCAGTTCTAGGCCAGCCAAGGCTACAGAGTAGGACCCTGTCTCAAAGAAAGCAGCAACGATACCAACCAAGAGCTCACCCCTGATAAAGCAGGAGGGGCTTGGTCCTGTCTCAGCTGAATGTACCAGGCTTAGCTGTCCCCCATGGGAGAACTTACCCTGTTGGAGGAGGGGATGAGGGGTGGTGGGGGGAGGTGGGGAGGAGCAGGAAGAGGGATGGGAGGGGGAATCTGTGGTTGGTAGGTAAAATGAATAAGAAATAAAAACACTTCCACAAAAGAAATATTTAAAAAAAGAAAAAGAAAAATGTATCCATGGTTCATCATTTTTTCCTTTTTCAATGTTATTTGTTTTCCTCCTGCCAAGTTCAAAAGAACTTAATACTTCATATTTTCACTTTCAAATAGTTCTACCTTCACATGAATTTCTGTGTTTCCATAGTGTGAGTCTTAGTTACTAAAAACAAAACAAAACAAAAAAAAACCAAAAAAAAAAAAAAAAAAAACCCATAATGTACTTTGAATGTTTACAAAGGGAGATTTATAGGTAGGAAATTCAGGAATAATGGAAGATGAAGTGTAGCTGCTGCAGAGCTAAAGATCTGTGTTGTGAGCCCCTTAAATATTTATTGTCCCTCTCAGTGTGTGGCATAATGTTTTATGACTATTAAGTAAGTCTTCTGTAGCTGTACAGACCCGTAACACCCCAGATCTAAGAATGTCATTGTCTGCCTGCTGCCAATAGCAGAGTTCCTTGCTTTGTTGTAATGGGCCACCCTGATGTACCCACCAGGACCTTAGAAAAGTGGTTTGATTTATGACTTTCTTTGTTCTGTTACTATAAACACTTGAACCTGTTACCACATTAGAACACAAAACTTAGGGCAACCTATAATCTGTATTCCCAGGCAGTGGTTATTCACATTTAGCTCAAGATAAAGTCTCCTTTACCCTTTTGAGGTGAGGGTTGTACTTTTTCTGTTAACAATATTCATGCAAAAGGATATAAAGTGTCTATTAACACTAGTTTGTTCCTATGTAATTTGGCATATAGCTTGAATTTTTTTATTATCATGACTATTATTACTAGAGACAAAGACAGAATAATAGTACAGGAGCAAATGCAGTCATATCATAGGTTGGAAGAAGCTTTTCTACTTTTTGGATTTGTTAAGGGTAAAAAATGTTGTTTTGCTTCTCTTAAGGACTACAGAAAAATCGTAAAAGGAAATCAAAGCATTGCCTCACACTGGAGTGCCTTCACTGTCACATCCAAGTACCTAGTAGGCATTGCAGTATGATAGAAAGTCTGCTGACATAACTGTACAGGCTTTCTTGGACCATCAGCCCCCAAGTCATGACATGGAGACTTATTATTAATTATGAATGCTTGGCCTTAGCTTATTCTTTTTTCTAGCTAGCTTTTTTTTAACTTAAATTAATTTTTTTCTATTCATCTTTGTGGTGCCCTGAGGCTCATTTACCTCATCTACGTACTGTCTATCCTGCTTTCCTGCTTCCTCCATGTCTGGCTGGCTGGCCCCCAGCTGACTGGCCCCTTGCAGACTGACCCCACTTTTCTTTCTTCCCACCAACCCTGCCTATTCCTCCTCTGCCTGGCCATTGGCTCTTCAGCTTTTTATTAGACCAATCAGGTGGCTTAGGCAGACTAGATAAAACAAAAATACATCTGTATACAGTTAAACAAATGTAGCATAAAGAAAAGCAACACATCTTTACATAGTTAAACAAACATTCTATTCCACAAGTAACACCTTGAAGAAAAAGATCCCTCCTCTCTGCCCCCCACTTTCCCCTCCCAATTTCATGTGCTCTCTTGCTGTCTTTGTTTCATTCACTCACTCTTATTTTCAATGAAATGACCACAAAGTCCTTTTAGTGCTGCCTGTAGGTACACGAGTATGGGATTATCAAGTGGAGCATGCCTGGTTCATTCCTTACACAATGTAGGTTCAGTGGATCAAACCCAGCTAATCTGCCTCACTGGCAGCCATCTTTACCCCCTAAGCCATCTTGCTGGCCTTTACACATTTTCAGACTTTTATTTTAAATAAGTTTGGAATAAAATCATATCACAAAAGGGTAAAAGAGTAAAATTGTCTGTGTGTCATCACAGGTGCTGAGCGATTTTCAAATATAACCAATAAACTAAAAGTTAATGTAAGAACTTTAGAAAACACTTACTCTAAATTGACTTAGAAACAAGAAAAAGTCAGAGTCCTTCTGTGACTCAAACATGACCAATTTTAAAATAAATTATTTAGAACCTGGAAATATGTCAGGCATAGTTACAATACCATTTCTGCCAGTGAATTTCATAAGCCTCTCTACAGTGCAGAACTATCCTTTCTTTAAATATGAGCATGAAATGTGCTGAAAGAAATGTATCCCAAGTGCTTCTTGCATTGTTACCAGTTTGAAGAAATAATCCCCTATTTGGAAACTCACAGTCATAAAAATCACTGAGCCTCTGAAGGGAGAGGTAAGAAATAAACATTCAGCTCCAATGGAATCTCATTTTCATGCAAATATCCACAGAAATCTGACAGACTGAAGAGAAAGTGGGGATGTGGTCAATACATAGAATTGATCAGAAACAAAATGTCAAAAGCTAGGAAATTTTCAGAAAATCCTTGTTTCATTATAAGAAATATAAGAAAAATGAGGTTCTTATACAGAGATTTGGTAGGGTTTTTTTTGGCACTGTTAATAACTTTCCTATTATACTTTTTTTGTGACATTTATGCTATTTAACTGCCTATTAAAACTAATTTTTTTCTGTTCAACTTTTGGCTTTTATTATGTGGTGTGAAAGGAAATCACCTAAGGTGAATCTTTGGGAAATCCTTAGGAGTTGTAGGCCTTGAGAAAAAAATACTGTCTCAAATGACGTGTCCTAGTTTTCTCATTTGTAGAAAGAGAATGATATCAGCATTGATTTGTATGTGAGTTAGAAATGTCAACTAAAATAATGACTAAAAATACTTCGAAAAATACTCATCATAGCATGTTTGATAAAGATCACTTTTATTGTAATTGGTTTGTCTTATACCAAAACAGCAATAGTTATCTGCACATGTTGCATGGTTTACACAAATTAACTCACGATCCTGTCATAGTCTTTGAAACATGTTTTGTAATTATTTTTCCATCTCATAGAAGGGAAGTGTTGGGAAGCAAAGAGTGGAGTGTAAGTCAAGGATCATGTGTTCTTAACCAGCTAATAATTCTCCACTTTCAGTCTGTGTGATTAAAATGGCCTCCAATAGTCCTGGTCAGTAGTCCAATCTTACTTAATCCAACTAAATTAGAACATTGGGAGCTTTTAAAAATCCCCCAGTGGCAGCTTTTGACTTTCTTACATAACACATACCTTTCAGAGTTAAAAAACAAAAGGCCATTTAAAGTGAGAGAGGAAACTCTGTGCAAGCTCATCTCAGAGCCTTACCAGCATCTTATAGTTAGACCCAACAGTCCAATGTGCCTGTGTATAAAGTGAAAATAAGTGCCTGCAGCAACCGCTCACTGAAGCAATGGGAGACCATATACTTACCTTCGTTATGACTAATGACCTCAGTAGGAAAGCACAATTAGCAAGTCCATTAATCAGTGTTCTGTTCACTCTTGCTCTGTGGTCCATAGCCATGGGTAGTTTAAGAAATAAGAAACTCTTTTGTCAGCCTCTAATCTTGATCTCTTGTTACAGAAAGCAAACTCGTTTGAAATAAGATGTTGTGTTTATTCCCAACTATATCTAAGTTAATCAAGACAGAACATATTTAAGTGACTAGTGCTAAAAAAAGGAAAGTAAATTGAGCACTTCTTGCAACTAATTTTTTCCCTACTCTTATACAACCACGCACGTACTCATTCATCTACTCAGCAAAATATTTGTGGGGCATCTGTCATATACCATGTACTCCATTCAAGACCCATGTAGTATTTTAGTCCTTTTGCTGTTGAAGTGAAAAATGCCCAAGACCAGGTAATTATAAGAGGTACAGTATTTTCTGTTCTTTTTTTTGCTTTGGGTTTTTTTTTTTCCTCTGTTTTTCTCAAGCTAGGAATTCTAAGAGCACAGCACCCAGCTCTGAATGGCATCTGTCTAGGGCCTTCTTGTTGCATACCAGAGAGCATTTGGTTGTGAATGATATGGAGCACATCTGTTACTTGATGTCCATCTTCTTAGGAAGTTAGTAAAGTGATCACAGGTCCCTCATTCTCATGATGTCATTTAACCCCGTGGCATCCTGGAGGCCCTACTTTCAACATATGAGTTTCAGAGACCATATTCAAACCATCACATTGTGTCCCTGACTCCCCAAATCACATTCTTCTCACATTGAATATGCTCCATTAAGTTTACTGGACCCAAACCTTTAGCCCATTTCAACACCAAAACCTACATTCAAGGTCCAGGAACTCATATGAAAGCCAAATCAGGATCCATTGAGACAGGAACACCCACTGGCCATGGACATGTGAAACCAAAGCAAGATATCTACTTCCAAAATGTAATGGTGTGTCAGGCATAGGACGGTTACTCCACTCCCAAAAGAGAAAAAATAGGTAAGCAACAGAGAATAGCATCTCTCAAGTATGGGCCTGGACCCAGAGAACCTCAGGAATGTCTACCCCTCACGACTTACCTGAAGCTCATATTTAAGCACTCTCCAATTGGAGCCCTATGTTTGCAGCCTTCTAAGGATAGTGATCCATGTGGGGAGCTCTTCTCAGTGGCAATCCCACACCCATAGTTTAACCAGACATTTCCCCAGTTGGGACTCTGAAGTGACACTGTTTCCAAGGACCCAGACATCATCCTTGTAGGGACCATCTTCAGTAGCTCTTCCCCTGCAAGATGCTCCTTCCTGGACCCAGGTGAATCCTTAAATATCCAGGTGGAGGGAGCCAGGCTCCTATAGTTCTTGTCTTACAGAAGCCGCAGAGTACATATGAGCATGCTGCCAATATTTATGGTCTGTGGCCTGCTGAGCAGAAGGTTGTTTTGTTTCTGGGGGCATTTTAACACAGGTGGAGTTGTCAACAAATTCTGCTCAAGAACATGAGAAATAAAAGCTCGAGACAGTACTGGGCACAGACTGTAATGAGTACACAGGGCCATCTGCCCAAACCTTCCTGCCTTCCCAGGTCTCTGGACCTGTGATCTGAGGGACACCTCCAGAGATCAGTCAAAACCTTTCTGGGATTTTTATCCATTATCTTGATGAGCTCTTCTCTCCATACTAAACTCCAAAGTAAACAAAAACAAACAAAAAGTACTTATCCACACCTTTGCTTCTTCTCTTTAGAAGCTGCTTATTGTCTCCTGCACAGTCAGGCTGAGAATATTCTAAGTACTTCCACACCCTGTTCTTTTTTGGTACAAAAACAAATGATGATTTTTGGCCATTATGCTTGGCACCGCATTCCTCCTTGGTCTGAAGGCATGAGTCCAAGCTTGTGGGTTTTTTATAACTTTATAACAAGCGGTATCTTTATTCTCATTCTTTACATCTTGCTCCTTAGTTTCATTTGAGAAGAATGTATTTGAGAGACCTTGTCATAATGGTCTTTATCACCAGCATTTCTATGAATATTCTGAGTAGGGCCAATGAAGTGCTCTGAAAAGCTTTGGATTTCCCTTAGCTCTTCCTCCACTCCTCCCTAGCACCATTTTTAACTGTCTGTTCATAACAATACAGGGTTTTCCAAAGCATTCACCTCAAGACTGTTACAGCCTCTACTCACTATCCACTTCCCAAGTTACATCCACATTTTGGAGCATTTGAATTCTATAGGAAACAGTGCTAGTCCTTGGCATCAATTTCCTTTCTTAGTTCTTTTTTGTGGCTCTAACAAAATGCTTGAGATGGGGTGATTCGTAAGAAATAGTTTAGCGGCTCATAACTCTGGAGCTGGGTTAGCAGGTCCAAGAGTAAAGCACTGGAGTGTACTCAGATTCTTGTTAGAACCTTCTTATGGATCATCATGGTCAAAGCATTAAAGGTCAAGACAGAGTAAGGTACTTACTTCAATTCTCTTCCTTTCCTTATAATGCCATCAAACCTGTGGTGGAGACACCACTGTCATAACATCATCTATTAACTCACTGTCAAAGGCTGCATCTCTAAAACACTAACATGAATATGTAGATATAGTTTATAACACAAGAACTTCAGTGGCATTGGGAATAGAATAGATACAAACCATAGAACATTGATAAGATGATCAGAAAATCTCCAGTGTTCCTAGATATAATTCTTCATGCTGAAAAACATATTTATTGGCACTTGTTAAGGTGTGACAAGGTAGACATTATTCAGGACCCTTAGTATAAATATAAGAACAGCAAAGATTTTTTTCTTTTTCTTTTTTTTACTGAGTTACTTTTTCTCTTTTTCTTTATTAAGAATTTTTTTATTCATTTTACATACCAACCACAGATCCCCCTCTCATCCCTCCTTCCACTCCCCCAGCCTTCCCCCCTCAACACATCTCCATTCCCTCCTACCTTGAGATTCACTGTTGAACAGACTACTAGGAGGTGATGAAAATTCTGGGGCCTAGTTGGAAGAAGTAAACCACTGAGAATAAGGCCTTTGAAGGGTATGTCTTAGGCTCCACCCCCTGACGTGCTCACTTTCTGCTTTTTGCCCCCACGGGAAAGGTGCTTTGTTCTATCACATGACCCCACAGTGATGTTCTGCCTCACCAGGGCCCAGTAGCAGTAGAGTCAAGCAACCATGGACTAAGACTACTGAAAATGAGAGGCAAGATGAATCTTCTTTTCAAATTATTTCTCTTCTGGGTATACTAGAGTGAACAGAGATAGTCTGTGGAAAAAGCTAATCAAATATAAAGGCTAATTAGATATCAATGGTGGGTAGTGCTTCATAAACTGACAGAGGAGTTCTTTGCTACAATTAGATTTTACACAGAAGGACATAAACAGTCCTGAGAAAACGTAGAGAAGCTTGACTTCAGTTTAACCACACAGAGAAGTTTTATCACCCAGGAACTAAAAATAAGAATTTATGAAGTCAATGCCTAGATGTGACTTGTTCTTGCCTCCCCATTCTCGAGTTATTGTTTATTAAAAGTTTTAGTCCAAATATCAAATGATAAAGTTTCTTTCTCATTTGAAAACAGAGTTAAGTAAACACCAGAGAAAGCATTATGCCCTAAAGTGGTATTAGTCTAGAAAACTAAACAAAAATATAAAATCATGCCTCAATAAAATAGGATTTGAATATCTGATAAAACCCAGTATGTGTGGTAGTTATAAAAGGTGAATTAGTTCTATGGGTAAAAGTCACAGTACACAGGCTTTCATTATTCATCAATGATCAAACCCAGAGCAGATAATAAATAATGTATATAAATAGTTCTTAAGGCAAGAACTTATCATTCCACAGTCTCAAGAGAAAACATCTTAATACATGATCCAAAACACTGTCAGTGATTTGATGGTTTTTAGCCATTTACAATTCAAATCTTAACCTTTTCGTAATTTTTAACAAAATGTTTCTCAACTAGTCCATTTGTCCCATTTATATTTGACTTTTATCAAATGGAGATCAAAACAGTTTGTGATAATGTAATCAGGTAAGAGGGAACATGGCATTTCCTTTCCCCACTCCTTCTGCCGAGACAGATAAGGTTAGAGTGAGGTTCTGTAATTTTGCTGATGGTATGTAGTATATGCAAGGTGCCCCAGAACGTGGCAATGTGACATATTGAGTATGTGAGCTGAGAGGATTTGAGAAAACAGCAGATGAACAAAGGTGTCGGTGGTTCTTCTCTTTTCCTCTTCTAAAGGAAACCATAAGGTCCTCACGTGAGGGACGCTCTCTTCATATCCAGAACACAGGTGTTTTGCTGTGTGACATTTCCTAGAAAAATGTGAAGAGATGTCTATTTATTTCTATATAGAGAGCACCTATAGACCAAAGAAAGGATTCCATCCAAGTCCAGCTTGGTGAATCAGAATCAGTGAGTTTATTGAGGTTATTTGCAAAGCCTGGGTAACTCTTAGGTAGTAGATACATCAAGAAGAACTCACCTGAGTACTTACTAACAGCTATTATAACAAAAAGCACCTTTCTAACTTCCTCAGTCAATTGTTTACCTCTTAAAAGGCGGTGATTAGAGTACAGGGAGTGGAGAGTTTTTTTTTTTTATAAAGGTCTCCTGAGCTTTGCTTCCACAAAGGACTATGAAGGGGCTCAATGCTGTGGGATGGTCTGTATGTCAAATTGTTCTGATTTGTCAATAAATAAAATACGGATTGGCCAGTGGCTAGGCAGGAAGTATAGGCAGGACTAACAGAGAAGAGAAAAGAAAGAACAAGAAGGCGGAAGGAGTCACTGCCAGCCACCACCAGGACAAGCAGCATGTGAAAATGCCAGTAAGCCACGAGCCATGTGGCAAGGTATATATTTATGGAAACGGATTAATTTAAGCTATAAGAACAGTTAGCAAGAAGCCTGCCACGGCCATACAGTTTGTAAGCAATATAACTCTCTGTGTTTACTTGGTTGAGTCTGAGCAGCTGTGGGACTAGCGGATAACAGAGATTTGTCCTGACTGTGGGCAAGGCAGGAAAATCTAGTTACAGCTCAGTTTTGTGAGAGTTTCATGTTCCTCTTCACAGCTGCTTCAGCTGCTCTCCTGCAAGTTTATTTGTGTCAAGTTTGAAGGAAATAGCTAGACAATGAGTAACCTTTTCTCAAAGGTGAACTTAGCATCCAAAGGAATCTGAGCAAACAGACATGCTGTCTCTGCAAGGTGAACATGCTCAGCTCAGGCCCTCTTTACAGCCTCCTCTTTCTCCAACTCTCTTCTGTGTACTACACCTAGCAACTTCTTCATCGGTGTGTTCTTCTCCTTAGGAAGGCTCCACATCATATAAAAGTAGATAAATTACATTCATTATGCTTTTCTTCTGTTAGTCTTTCTTTTGTTATAGGGAACCAAACCAGTAATGCTGTAAAAAATATTAAATTATAGATAATTTGATTTAAAGATATTCTGAGCTTTTAAAAATGTCTTCTAGAAATGGTAAACCTCAGAATAATAACAATTCAAAAAGAGAGAGAGAGAAAGAAAAGGCAATATAATCTGTCAATTGGCCAGACAGCATTTATAGACAGAAAGCAGCCAGAAGTGGTGGAGAGAGCTATTGTGCTACCGAGTAGTGTTTGCTTATGTGAATATTTTGAGCAGCATAATCTGCTTTCATGCATTCAGCCAAAATTGAGTAAAAATACATGAGAACAAGAAAAGTTGTATCTATTCAAAACATACATCTTTTCTTATGGTTCTTCCAAACAATACAGTACAATACCTCTTCACAAACATTGAGACTGTACCAGGTATTATCAGTAATCTGGAGATATATACTGGAAGATTGTGGGCATTATACCCAAACACTTTGCCATTTTATAAAGGGGCTTGAACATCAGCTGATTTGTTGGCATGGGATCCTGGAACCATTCCCTCAAAGGGAAGACAAAATGCTAAAACGTTATTAGTTGTATAAATGTCCCAGAAGGAGAGTCTTTTGCTGAGAACATTAGTTGGCATTATAAACAGAATCATTTTCATGATAATACAGAAGTAGTGGTTGCAACATGTATGCTTTCATAATCACTGCCAAAGCTCTTCTTAGGTGTTCAGTGGGAGGGATGAAGGATGAATTACCTCATTTCAGAGGAGAAACATCTCCTTCAAGATACACTTTTTTTACCAAATTCCTTTTCTACTCCTTTAGGCATTCTTTCATACCTGAGGGTCCCTGTAATTAGAAGGAATTTTTCTATAAAGGTAAATTATAGATGAAATAGCTCTGTGTTAAATCTACTTAATTTCATAAACTCTAAGCTGAAAGATGTGGGTAGTTGGAGATGTGAATGGGATAGCTTACAGCTGCAAGTATCTATTTAGTACCATCTGGGGTTTTATCCAAAAGACAACATTTATCTCATCCTTCATATCTGCTGTGCTCACTCAAAACTCCCTGCATCCATCCTGGAGTAGAGGGAGAGGTTCCATTTTCTGCTCCCTCTTTCCTCCATCCTGGAGTGGAGGTAGAGGTACCATTTTCTGCTTGCTATTTCCTCGTCACTTATTCCATCATCACAAATTTGTTCTGGGTTGTGTATTAGGCAGTATCTAATGAGATTTTTCTTAGGATTTTTTTTTTTAAATTTAGTAATATCTGTTACCTAAAATAATCTTATAATTACCATAAGAGTGCATACCTTCATGTGTTTCTCATAACTGAAAATTGTTTAAGAAATCAGAAAAAGAAAAAAAAATCATCTTCTTCAGTTACGTAATTAATGCATATGTGTCCTCCCTAACATACAGCCACCTTTCACAATGCCTCCTGGGAGTTTCCACTTTGGGAGATTAACCTTTTATGTGGAGAGGTGAGAATCCAGCTGCTACAAACCCTTCCCCAGACATTCACAGTGCAGGAGAGAGATTGCCTATTAGCATCTTGATGAAAAGACTAAGGAGAACTTCTGCACTTTCCCACTGGTCCCTGTCCAGCCAATTTTGGTTAGACTGATTCCTGTTCCAATTACAATAAAAGTTGTACTTAGACTCTTGTGACCTTAGGATGACGTGAGAGCAATGAGCTCATTACAAGCTGAAGAGAATGAAAATAACCATTCTACATTTCACTCTCAGTAAAACATTCAGAAGATTTCATGAAATAGTCAGTACTTAATATCAAATAGCTTTGTGTTGTATGATTTTGCTTAGCTGCCTGCTAGCAAATGTGTTCTGAGTATTCTTATAGTAGAATACAATAAGCTGTGACACTAGATAGGTCAGATGTATCAAACGCATTTTCAATTTGCAATATATTAAGAATGTTGTTACATAACCTTATAACAAGCCAGAGAACATTATCTACCATGCATTCCTCCATGACAAATCACATTTTTTCTCATTATTCTGTCATTAGTTAATTCAAGGCTTCATCCACACCTGAACTTAAGTTGGTAGAGGAAAAGTTTTATCACTCAACACCAAAATCTTACATATACTTTTGTCACCCATAAATGTTTCTAGGGGGAAAAACACAGTCATGCTTAGGATGACTTTTAGGATATTTTAGTTATTAGTTACTCTAAAATACTGCAATCTTATATTATTGAAATCTATGTCATAACCCACTGAATGACATCCAAAACATCAAATCCTAGAAGACTTTGACATAGATTTACTGCTTTGACTGAAAGTCCATTTCATTTACAAATTAGTCATGTGGCAAAAGACTAGAGGAAAGGGAAAGAAGAAATGATTGTCATATTTATGATTTGTCTTGAAAGAACACAACACACTCTTTAACAGTGCAGAACTCACAGGATAGCTGATAGGTATCAAAGTTGTCATGTTTTACACAGGCCACATTTTAACCTGGGCTGAAGATAATTTAGATTTTTGCCTCAGACAAAATAATTTTAGTTAATAAATACAATCAATTGTTACCAACAAAAGAAATTATATATTATGTCCCAAGTGTTAAATGAAGCATGTAAATAATGCAAAAGATCATTATGTGTCTGAAGTGCATATTTAACTGGACATCCTATAGTCTAACTAGTTTCTGAGCTCTCTGAGCATTATGGGATGGAGAAAGAACTAATGACTACTATGAAATAATACGTTTCTGCCTCCCCTATTAATAACATCCTTTCCTCTCTTTTAATTGCCAGATTATTCCTCTTTAAGTATAACATTAAATAGAATGTGAACAAGCTTCAAACAACAGCTCTTTGCTGGGAAAAAAAGAATAAGTTTATGTATCTGGACCATAAATCAACACCAAATAACATACAAGAAATCTCAATAATTGAAAATATTAATTATGCTGAAATATGTTTCTTATATAACAATTAGTCATTTAATCAAGCTTAGAGGAAGACAGATAGTCAAAGTATAATAGGAGAGGCAGCAGCAGCATGCATACTGAATGAGAAGCATCCTAACAAAGACTCCATTGAGTTCATGTACACATTAAGATATGTAAAGAACTAACCCCATTATACAAGTTGGAAATAAATGCATATGAACACCTAAGGTGCACAGGAGGCAAGAAGATACACAATAAAGTAATGAATTCTTCCAAATGCAGGGCCCTGCCCCCACTGGCCTATTTTTACAAGCAACAGGAGTCCTTTGCTGCTGTGATCAGGAGAGTTGCCCTGCTGAAGGGACATGCATTGACCCTCTAACCTTAACAAGCCTTTTGAGGTCAATTATCTCAGGCCATTTCACTGCCTTTTATGCAGCTCCTCAGAGAGAGAGTCTGGATAGAACTGAAAGTTTGAAAGAGGGACATCAGGCACTTACTAATCTAATTTAAACCTTGTATAAACAAGTAAATGAAATTATCTCAGTACATCAGCAAAATCTGCAACCAGAATGCCAGGCCAACCTTGTTGTGAGTACATACATATTGATAGCAACAGGACTTTAACTGCATCTGTTTTCGGGATACCTGTACTATAATATTTGATGGCCATATGAATGCCAAGGACAGGCATATATTTAATAGAGTTTGTAATTTCATCCTCTTAATATTAACTTGGAGGGCACTGTCATTTCTCCTACCAAGGACAAGAAATATCAATAGGGATAGAGGAAATGAATCACATTTTATTTAGACAGACTCTTCTTCCGTATTCTGGATGTTTTAGGGTGGCATTTCTTTCTACTTCATTTTACTTATGTTTATGTGTGTGTGCACAGACACATACAAGTGTTCTATGGTGTCCTTGTGTAGGTCAGAGGACAACTTGAGAGATGCAATTCTCTTCTACCTTGTGTTTTAGGTTCAAATTTGGGTCATCAGGCTTGGCAACAAAAGCCTTTGCTCATTGAGCCCTCCAGCTAAGCACAGTCTTTCTTATAAGTTCTGATAACCTTTATTTGTAAAGATTATATAAATGATAACACTTATAACAAATTACAACCTGTAATTCATTTGTGAATCATGCTTTTCAAAGGATATCATGTAATTCACAAAAAAAAAGTAATTAAGTTTCTGTAGTTGCCTAACCACCATATTTATCCAAGAGAGGGAAGGAAGTATCGTGAAATGGAATTCCTTTATTGTAACTGGTGTGTGGTTGACACTCTTGTGTCAGGCAGTGCTTCAGTATTGTGAACAAATACCTCACAAAACCAAGGGAAAAAATGATTTCTCAGTTAATGGTTTAAGGTGTTTCACTTTGAGGTTGCCTTCGCCCCTTGTTGTGGGCTTGACATGAGGCTGGACATCATTGTTAAAGAGAGTAGGTTTGTCTGGTAGGTGGTGGCACACACCTTTAAGCCCAGCACTTGGGAGGCAAAGGCAGGTGGATCTCTGTGATTTCAAGGTCAGCCTGGGCTACAGAATGAGTTCCAGGAAAGGCTCCAAAGCTACACAGAGAAACCCTGTCGCAAAACAAAACAGAGAGAGAGAGAGAGAGAGAGAGAGAGAGAGAGAGAGAGAGAGAGAGAGAGAGAAAGAGAAAGAGAGAGAGAGAGAGAAGTTTGGGCTGGAACTGCTTGCTTCATGATAGCTAGGAAGAAGAGAAAGAGAGGGCTAAGTTGGCCTGAAGAGCAGTCCCTGAGTGATCATCTTCCTTCTGTTAGGCCTCATTTTTGAAGCTATCCTGAAGCTCCTAACAGCTTTTATTCATCATACATTGAAAGAGAAATTCAATATATGTGGTCCCTACCAAACAGCCTAAAATATTTGAATAAAGACATAAATCTTTAACCTCTTTTCCCCCTTTTTCTTGCAGGCAGAACTCAAGTTCTGTAATAGAAACTCCTGTCTATTCACCTACTGATGGAGAAGAAATCCCTTCTCAGCTAGAAGAAGGGTGGTGGAGTTATCTGTGCCAAAAAAAGGTTATTTCTTTCACCATGTCAGTGATTGCTTTAGAAACAGGAATGCATTACCATTCTGCACAGTGTGATTCTACTGAGAGGCCATTGTTTTCTTCACTTCCAAATATAGATTTAAAAAAAAAAACTTCTATTTCAGTCCAGTTTCTGCACAGGAAACTTGAGATAGTAGCAAGACAGCAGAAAATATAGGAAAAGCTATCCCAAGAAAAGCTAACGCTGTGAAGTCAGTAGAGAGAAAAATAATGAAAATAATCTGTGTACCTGGTTCCCTAACTGAATTCATAAATAAATCAACCTACAACCAGCCCCAGAGGCACCAGTGACCACTGGAGCCATATATCCAACCTGCAGCCATTGAGAAAAGTAACTCCTGGAGCCATAAGCCCCCTCCTGAACTGATTGGGAAGAGCAACCACAGGAGTCAGAGGCCCCACCTATCTATACCAACTGGAAGAAGAGCGACCTGGAGCTCTGCCTGTTTGGATTAAAGGAAGAAATGGATAGATGGCAGTGTAAGAACACATTAAACAACGTAAAGAACAGTACGGTACCACCAGAACCTAGTGATCCTACCACAGCAAGACCTGAACATCACAAAATAGGTTATCCAGAAGAAAATGACCTTCAAAACAACTTTATGAAGATAGTAGAGGCCCTAAAAGAAGAAGTTAAATTTTTCCTTTACGAAATGGAGGAAAAGATAAAAAACAAACAAACAAAAAAAAAAAACTGGAGGAAATCAAGAAATCTGTTAAAGAAAGTCAAGGAACCAAAGGAAAAAAGAATCAAACAGGTGAAGGAAAGAACTGAAAATTGGAATAGAGGAAATAAAGAAAACACAAAATGAGAAAATTCAGGAAAAGGAAAATCTGAGTAAATGAACAGAAACTACAGAGGCAAGCATAACCAACAGAACACAAGAAATGAAAGAGAGAATCTCAGGTGTTGAGGATACAATAGAGGAAATAGATTCATTGGTCAAAGAAAATGTTAAATCCAGCAAATTTTTAAAACAAAACCTCCAGGAAATGTGAGATACCATGAAAAGACCAAAACCTAAGAATAATAGGGATAGAAGAAGAATACCAACTCAAAGGCATAGAAAATATATTCAACAAAATTATAGAAGAAAACTTTCCCAGCCTATGAAGGTACAAAGAAAAGACATGCCTAAGAAAGACATGCCTATGAAGGTACAAGAAGAACAAAGAACATCAAATAGACTGGACCACAAAAAAGTCCCCTCACCACATAATAATCAAAACACTAAACATGCAGAATAAATAAAGAATATTAAGAGTTGCAGGGCTGGAGAGATGGCTCAATGGTTAAGAGCACTCGCTGCTCTTCTAGAGGTCATGAGTTCAATTCCCAACAACCACATGGTGCTTCAAAACCATCTGTAATGAAGTCTGGCGCCCTCTTCTGGCCTGCAGATAGAACACTGTATACATAATAAATAAACCTTTAAAAAAAGAAGTTGCTCATTTAAAGAAAAAAAAGAGTCGCAAAGTAAAAAGGTCAAATAACATATAAAGACAGAGCTATCAGTATAACACCCAACTTCTCAATGGAAACTCTGAAAGCCAGAAGGTCCTGCAGATGTGCTGTAGATACTAAGAGACCACGGATGTCAGCCCAGACTACTATACCCAGCAAAGCTTTCAATCACTATAGATGAAGAAAATAAGATATTCCATGACAAAACCAGATTTAAACATTACATATCAACAAATCCAGCCCTACAAAAAGTACTAGAAGGAAAACTCCAACCCAAGGAAGTTAGCTGCAACCATCAAAACACAGACAATAGATAACCTCACACCAGCAAATACCAAAGAAGGGAAACACACACCCACACTACCACCAAAAAAAATGACAAGAATTAACAATCACTAGGCATTATACTCCCTTAATATCAATGGACTAAATTCACCTATTAAAAAAAAAACAGGCTAACAGAATGGATATGAAAACAGGATCCATCCTTCTGCTGCATACAAGAAACACACCTCAACCTCAATGACAGACCTTACTCAAGGTAAAAGGTTGGGAAAAAACTTTCCAATCAAATTGACCTATGAAACAAGCTGGTGTAGCTTTCCTAATATCTAACAAAACAGACTTCAAACTAAAATCAATAAAAAGAGATGAAGAAGGGCATTTCATATTCATCACAAGAAAAATCCATCAAGATGAATTCTCAATTCTAAACATATATGCCCCAAATATAACAGCACCTACATTTGTAAAAGAGACATTACTAAAGCTCAAATCACACATCAAACCATGATGAACACTAAGAGTAGGAAACTTCAACTTTCCACTCTCACCAATGGAAGGTCTGCCAGAGAGAAACATAACAGAGAACTAAGGAAAATAACAGATGTTATGTGTCAAATGCATTGAACAGACATCTATAGAACATTTCACCCAAACACAAAAGAATATACATTCTTTTCAGCATCCCATGGAACCTTCTCTAAAACTGGCCACATACTTGGTAACAAAAGACATTTCAACTGATACAAAAAAAAAAAAATGGAATAATCCCCCATATCTTATTGGACCAATATGGCTTAAAGTTAGAATTCAGCAACAAAACAAAATGCAGAAAGCCTACAAACACATGGAAATTGAACAATGTTCAACTGAATCAATCACCCTTGGGTCAAGGAAGAAATAAAGAAAGAAGTTAACGACTGCCTAGAATTCAACGAAAATGAATGCATAACACACCTAAACTTATGGGACACTATGAAAGCAGTGCTAAGAGGAATGTTCATAGCACTACGTGCCTACACAAAGAAGTAGAAGAAATCTCACACTAGCAACTTAACAGCACACCTGAAAGCTCTAGAACAAAAGAAGTAAACTCACCCAGGAAAAGTAGTTGACAGGAAATAATCAAACTAAGGTGAGGCCTGAAATCAATAAAATAGAAATAAAGAGAACAATACAAAGAATCAATGAAACAGAGAGTTGGTTCTTTGAGAAAATAAATAAGATAGACAAACCCTTATCCAAACTAACCCAAAAGCAGAGAAAGAATATCCAAATTAACAAAATCAGAAATGAAAAGGAGGATGTAATAACAGACACCGAGTAAATCTGGAGAATCATTAGGTCATACTTCGAAAACCTGTGCTCCACAAAATGAGAAAATCTAAAACAAATGGACAATTTTTTAGATAGGTACCACATACCAAAATTAAATCAAGACCAGATAAAGAATTTCAATAGACCTATAATCCCTAAGGAAATAGAAGCAGTCATCAAAATTCTCCCAGTCAACATAAGCCCAGGGCTAGATGGTTTCAGTGCAGAATTATACGAGAATTTCAAAGAAGAGCTAATACCAATACTCCTGAAATTGTTCCCAGAAATAGAAACAAAAGCAACATGGCCAAACTCTTTTTATGAGGCTAAGTTACTCTGACTCCCAAACCACAGGAAGATACAACTAGGAAAGAGAATTATAGACCAGTCTCCTTCATAAACATTGGTATAAAAATTCTCAATAAAATACCAGCTAACCAAATCCAAGAAGACATCAATAAAATCATCCACCATGATCAAGTAGGCTTCATCCCAGAGATGCAGGGATGGTTCAACATACAAAAATCTGTCAATGTGATCCACCATATAAACAAACTGAAAAAAAAACCAACAACAACAACTCATGGTCATCTGATTAGATGCTGAAAAAACATTTGACAAAATCCAACACCCCTTCATGATAAAAGTCTTGGAGAGATCAGGGATACAAGGAACATATCTAAACATAATTAAGGCAATATACAACAAACCAACAACCAACATCAAACTAAATGGTGAGAAACTCAAAGTAATTCCACTAAAATCAGGAACAAGACAAGGCTGTCCACTCTCTCCATATCTATTCAATATAGTATTTGAAGTTCTAGCTAAAACAATAAGACAACAAAAGGAGATCAAAGGGATACAAATTGGAAAGGAAGAAGTCGAACTTTCACTATTTACAGATGATATGATAGTACACATGAGTGACCCCAAAAATTCTACCAAGAAACTCCTAGAGCTGATAAACACCTTCAATAATGTGAAAGGATACAAGGTTAATTAAAAAAAAAACAACCTCAGTAGCCCTCCTATATACAAATGATAAATTGACTGAGAAAGAAATTAGAGAAATTAGAGAAACATAACATAAAATAGCTTGGGGTAACTCTAACACAACAAGTGAAAGATCTGTATGACAAGAATGTTAAGTCTTTGAAGAAAGAGAAGAAGATATCAGAAAATGGAAAGATCCCCCATGCTTGTGGATAGGTAGGATCAATATAGTAAAAATGGCAATCTTACCAAAAGCAATCTACAGATTCAATGCAATCCCCATCCAAATTCCAATGCAATTCTTCACAGACCTTGAAAGAACAATACTCAAATTAATAAGGGAAAACAAAATCCCAGGATAGCCAAAAGAATCTTCTACAATAAAGGAACTTCTGGAGGCATCACCATCCCTGACTTCAAGCTCTACTATACAGATATAATAATAAAAACAGTTTGGTATTGGCATAAAAACAAACATGTTGGTCAATCAAATCAAATGGAAGACCCTGACATTAATTCACACAACTACAAATACCTGATTTTTGACAAAGAAGCCAAAATTATACATTGGAAAAAGAAAGAATCTTTAACAAATGCTGCTGGCATTACTGGATATCTACATGTAGAAGAATGCAAATAGATCCATATCTATTGCCATGCACAAAACTCAAGTCCAAATGGATCAAAGACCTCAACCTAAATCCAGTTACACTGATCCTCATAGAAGAGAAAGTGGGAAGTAGCCTTGAACACATTGGCACAAGAGATCACTTCCTAAATATAACCCCAGTAGCACAGACACTGAGAGCGAAAATTAATAAAGAGGACATCCTGAAACTGAGAAACTCTGTAAAGTTAAGGACACTGTCAATAAGACAAAAAGGTAACCTACAGAATGGGAAAAGATTTTTACCAAGCCCACATCTGATAGAGGGCTGAAATCCAAAATATATAAAGAACTCAAGAAACTAGACAGCAAAGTATCAAATAATCCAATTAAAAAATGGGATGCAGAGCTAAACAGAGAATTCTCAACAGAAGAATTTCAAATGGCCAAAAGACATTTAAGGAAATGTTCAACATTCTTAGCCATCAGGAAAATGCAAATCAAAACAACTCTGAGATACCATATTATATCTGTGACTAATATCAAATGGCTAAGATCAAAAACACAGGCAACAGCTTATGTTGGAGAGGATGTGGAGAAAGGGGAACTCTTCTCCACTGCTGGTAGGAAGGCAATCTTGTTCAGCCACTCTGGAAATCAGTATGGCAGTATCTCAGGAAATTAGGAATCAACCTACGTCGAGACCCAGCAATATTAGTCCTGGGCATATACCCAAAAGATGTTCAACCACACTATAAGGACATTTGCTCAACTATGTTCATAGCAGCATTATTCATAACAGCCAGAACCTAGAAACAACCTAGATGCCCTTCAACCAAAGAATGGGTAAAGAAAATGTGGTACATTTACACAATGGAGTATTACACAGCGGTAAAAAACAAAGTCATCATGAAATTTGTAGACAAATGAATGAAACTAAAAAAATCATCCTGTGTGAGGTAGCCCAGACCCAGAAAGATAAACATGGTATGCACTCACTCATAAGTGAATATTAAGTACAAAGCAAAGGATAACCAGGCTACAATCCACAACCCCAGAGAAGCTAGGTAAAGAGAAAGACACTAAGAGGGACATACATGGATCATTCTAGGAAGGGGAAAGGGTTAAGGTCTCCTGGGTAAACTGGGAGGAGGAGGAGAGGGGAGGGGAGGGGAAGTGGGAATGTGAGAGCTCAAGATAGCCGAGTTGCAGGGGAGATGGGAAGGGAGAGCAATGAAACATATCTTGACAGAATGTACCATTAAGGGGATGGGGAGAAATCCTCAGATAGGGAAAACTCCAGGAATTCACAAGATTGTCCCCAGGTAAGACTCATAGCAATGGTGGAAAGGGTGCTTGAACTAGCCTTCCCCTGAACTCAGATTGGTGTCTACCCAGTTACTTGTCATCATACAACCTACATCCAATGACAGATGGAAGCAGATGCAGAGACCACAGCCAAACATTTAGCCAAGATTCTGGAATTCAGTTGAAGAGAGAGAGGAAGGATTACAAGAGCAAAGAGGGGTCAGAATCATGATGGAAAAAAACAGAGAGACAGCTGACCTAAGCTAGTGGGAGTTCATGGGCTCAGGACTGACAGCTGGGGAGCTTGCCTGGGACCAACCTAGGCCCTTTGAATGTGAGTGAAAGTTGCATGGCTTGATGTGTTTGTGGATCCCCTGGCAATGGGACCAGGACTTACCCTGTGTGCATGAACTCGCTTTTTAGAGCCCATTCCCTATGGTGTAATGCTTTACTCAGCCTTGATGCAAGGGGGAGGGGCTAGGTCCCGCTCCAACTTGGTATGACAGCATGTGTTGACTATGCAAGGGAGGCCTTACCTTCTATGAGGAGGGAATGGGGTTGGGATGCGGGTAGGCAGAGGAGAGTGGGAGGAGGGGAGGGAGGAGGAACAGGGGTTGGTATGTAAAAGGAAAGAAAAAAAATACATAAAAAAATAAGCCCAGAAACCACCTCATGTGCTGTGTAAGATAGAAAAGAACTTAGGAGTTTAGTATCTTTCATTTACAGCCAGTTCTGATTTGTTGTTATTTGTTTTTTTTTTAAGCAATCAAAGATAATTATCTAGTAACTTCATTTTTCATATCCCACCTCTTTCAGAATGTCACATCAAGTCAAAGCACTCACATTACATTATTTCAGAAATGTAAGTACTCACAAATGTGTCCATATGGAAATGAAGGGAAGCATATTCTGCAAATTCCATCCAATGCCAAGGAAGAACAATGATATGGTATAGGGCAGTATATATAAAACATGCTGTCCTTAATCTACTTTAAAACATAGACCTAGGGGCTGGAGAAATGACTCAGCTACTCGAAGCACTTACTGCTTTTTCAGAATTCTGAAGTTTGATTCCTAACACCCACATAGGGTTGCTCACAACTGCCTGTGTCTCCTGCTTCAAGTGATCCAACCCCTCTTCTGGTTTCTGTAGGTACCTGCAAACACTTACGTATAATATGCACTCATACACACACACACACACACACACACACACACACAAATACCAATAAGTAAAAATAAAATAAAATATTTAAAAATTATAGACTTGAGGAGTTATCCATTTATATGGATATCAGGCAGTTGTGGAGTCAGCCTAGGTTTCTATAAAATGTCTGTATATATAGTTGGACATAAATATAAAATTGCATCATTTGCATGAAACTGGTAAACACATATTAAGTTAAAGACAAATATCATATGATTTTTTATTTGTACTCCTAGATTTTTCATAGACACATGAAATCACATTCTAATATAGAATATGAAAATAGAGACAAGACTTGGCAAAATGAATAGGAATAATTTCAGAGGATGGGAGGGATGAAAAGAGGAGAGCAGGGTACAGAGGTGCTGATGGACAAAGTTTATTATATTCTTGTGTAAAACCTTCTCTATAAAACCTATTATAGGTACAATGATCATATGTATTTATATGTGCATGTATACATCTATGTGTACATATTCTTTCTTAATGTATGATCTTCACTTAGGTTGGGTCTTTGTATTAATTAGTTTCCTCTGCAATATAGGTGATTGGTTTTTAGGCTGTCCACACCTATAATAAAGCAATTCATTTTACCTGTGATAGTCTCAAATGAAATTGACTTGAAACATAAAGAGAATATTGAGTCAAGGATTTCAGTGTTTGTAATTAATATATCTAGTGGAAGAGAGAAGCTTTCACTTACTCAGAAGCCTAAATAATTGACTTACAACTGATTGGGCATGATTTCATTGTCAGCCTGAAGGAACAAAAGGTCAACTACAAAAAATACTTTATGTGAGAATGCGTAATAGGATTTTTATCTGGGGTTAAATGTTAGCCTGTGTGTGTGTGTGTGTGTGTGTGTGTGTGTGTGTGTGTGTGTGTGTGTGTGTGTGTGTGTGAAAGAGAGAGAGAGAGAGAGAGAGAGAGAGAGAGAGAGAGAGAGAGAGAGAGAGAGAGAGAGAGAGAGAGAGATTGATTCCTGGTGCAAGGATGCTTTGCAGGGTCTTTTATAATACTTCTTATTGTTGAGCATATATATGCCAGGATCCTCCTTTCATAGCCTCCCAGTTCTATTTAGTTGGTAGACACCACTCCATTTTTAGTCTCAAAATATTGATAGTATAGAACATGAAGCTATCTAGGACATGGAATGATGTAGGCTTCCCCATGCCTACTTGTATCATTGGAGTAGTATAAATCCCACCTAACCAAACCATCTGACAGAGATTAGAGACAAGGAGACAGGGTGCTGTCATTTTCTCGGGGAAATGAAAGATGCTGAAGAAACGACAAATAAATATTCATCACACTGCAAAGAAGTTAACGTGGATGATTTAAAGAATGCACACATGATTGAAAATTTTATTTCAATTTATTATGCTTAAATACTGCTGCTTGAAAGACCTGATTTATACCTCATTAGTTCAACTGCACAGATCATACTTTTGAAGCATAGAAAATAGGCACTAGCACTATAGAAAACCTATAGACACAACTTTCTGTACATCTTGAAAGCAAAGCTTGCTTTGGGCAGATTGATTATGCACTGCACATATTTTATTCTCTTTCTAACATTAAATTCTGGCTGTCTTGACAACCCCCAGTGTCGGTCTGTCACTTGTTTTATTCTGTAAGTGCCAAGAAAATAACCCACAAAGAAAATCTCAAAAAAAATTAATGTATTTTGCCTATGATTAAATAGTGTGCACAAGCTTCCCTCACCTTGCTTCTCTCCAGTACTTCTACTTGGTATATTGCTAGCTGGCTAAGGAATGTAAAAAGAGGAGAAGGAATTTTAAGTAGAAATATTAGCTTTTAATGTTCGCCATTTCCACATGATAAATTCTGCTCTTACATTAAATACTTGCAAAGTGTATTCAGCTATGCCCCATTTAGCGGCCCATTATATAATTTCAGCTAATTGTATGTTGTTTCCTATATAAGATTACTACTGTTATGCCATTCATCTTATTGTAAGCCTCCTGCTCTCTTGAGCAACACAGAGCACAAAACAGCCTAGAAATACCGAGTATGACTCTCATTAGTATGACCAGACCTTAATAGTTGTAACGAGGTAAAATTTGGTGATTCATAATGAAGATTATGTAATTGTCAACCTTGCAATTTTAAAAGTGGCTTCGTAGCTGCTCAATTTATCAAAGTTATTTCGTGTGTGTGTGTGTGTGTGTGTGTGTGTGATGAAAGCAAAGAAGAATAATGGGAGAGGAGGATGACATCTTACAGGAGAGACTAAAAAAAAAGGAGTGATACAATACATGTGATAAGAAATGGGGAGAGATGGAAATAGCTAGAGCATGTCAGGGGTCCAAAGGAAAGCAATAGAGGAGAGGAATGGATGAAAACTGACTGCAAACATACAAAACAATTACCTCTTTCTTTCCCTGTCCTTCTCTCCCTCTCTTTTCTGACTAATACAACATGATATGCTAGCTTAGATGTGTGGTAATATTGTGTTCCCCAATATATTGTGCACCCTAATAAATTTATCTGGGGTCAGAGAACAGAACAGCCACTAGATAGACATAGAGGCCAGAAAATGGTGGCACATACACCTTTAATACTATCACTTGGGAAGCAGAGATTCGTCTGGATCTCTGTGAGTTCAAAGCCACACTGGAAACAGCCAGGCATGGTGACACACACTTTTAATCCCAGGAAATGATGGCAGGAAGCAGAAAAGTTTGTAAGATGTGAGGACCAGAAACTAGTCCCTTTTTAAAGCCTTTAGACTTTTGAGCAGCATTTCAGCTGAGATCCATTTGGATGAGGACACAGAGGCTTTCAATTTGAGGAAACAAGATCAGCTGAGAATTGGCAAAGTGAGGTTGGCTGTGCCTGGTTCTGTCTGATCTTTCAGCATTCACCCTAATACCTGGCTCCAGGTTTGTTTTTATTAAGACCTTTTAAAATTCATGCTACATAGATGGTTCTTTCATAATGCAGTAAGGCAACTACTACTGTTATTGTTATTGGTTTACCCAAACCAGGGTCACAAATGTTTCTATTTAATTTTTGAAGCCTAAACTCTGACTGCTATAAAGTGAAAGAAATTAGCAATATGTATGCAAAAACTAAGAGTGTGTGTGTGTGTTCACATGTATTGTATATGTCAATGTTTGGAAAAAATAGTAACTCTCAAGCAACTCAGGTCTGAAACAGGCATTTCTTGTACCATACCTTAAGAGTTTCTCCTGTTTTTTTTTTCTTTCTGCTCTATAGCATGCACACCAGAAAGGCTATTTCTTAATGAGAAAATCCCATCTTCTGCCATTTTGAGGGAAATTCTAGATCACATCATGCTGGTGTGGGCCTTAAGTTTAGAAGAAAAGCATAAGGAAAATGTCAGGTTATTTTGTTTTCTATCCCACTGAGTCAGGTATGTTACCAGATTCCTTCAGCATGCTGGTACAGAGCTGGGCAAATATCCACTGATCACATTGCTTAATTATGTTCGTGAAATTCTTCCTGCATATGCACATCCATGTTTCAGGGATGCAGTTTCATCTCGATGCTGATTACACATATGTGACACATAAAGAAGCATACACCTTTTTAATGAAGTAAAGACCCTACTTCCTCCCCAGGTCTACTTACTGCCACAAAGTGAACTTGGCTCCAGCCCAGAGCTATCAATGAGCTGATATAGCTCCCAAAGTACCCAACTCATAATTAACACAGTCAGGTCACAAAGGTACCACTTAGTGGTTTTGGAAGAAGGCCGAGCTTTTCGCCAGGCAGTGGTTCAGATGCCCCAGGAATTTGGCTCAATATCTTTTGCTGCAGCTCTGGGAAGCATTCTAAATCATACTTACCATGGTTTCTGCCAATAGCAATGCTGTACGAGCCCCTCATTTGCCTCAAAGCCTTTGCAGAAGTTCTCAATATGGTGTGCTTTAGAATATGCCCAGGTTTTACAATAAAATCAAGGAAAGTCAAAGCAGTAAGACAATTTAGGGTTCAGAAACTAGCGCCCCAGTTTTATAGAGAAAGAACCTAAATTTCCAAGAAGGAAGCAGCTTACTTAGTTGTTACATGTGACAATTTGAATAATTTCTATTCTTATTAGATTTGGTTCTCTATTTCTATCACTTCAGGACACTTCAAATGCAACAAATTCTAGCCACAATTCTAATGACATGGGAGAGGTTTGTCTTCAGTCTCTTGCAGTATTCCTTTTCCTGAAACATTCCCCAACAAGTTATCTTTTTCTCTGGAATGCTTTAGGGAATTGTTCTATAAAGCATGCTTTGGGCTGTTGGCTGTTTCAGTCAGAGGGTGCATGAGAAATGATAGACACTGTGAAGAATTTTCTCTGGGCTCTCCTTAACCACCTAGAAATGGACCAAGTCTTCCAAAGGGAGCTCCATGGTCATGCGGTCCCTATCAGAAAATCTCATGGGCCAGGAAAATCAGATCTCAGGAAACTGAATATAGACAAGGTGCCTGAACAGAATAAGTCACAGGTGATTATTCCAAGGGCCCTCCCAAAATCGTTCACTTTCTCCAGATTGTCTATTTTCCTGTCTCCTCTTTTCTATGAAGAGTGCTTCAGCCTCTAGATCTGTCTGGATTTGCTGTGTTCATTTGTTATGCTATGAGTTCCCGGCACACTTGACAAACTTGCATATCTTTTCTCCTGTTGAGCGCGGCTGTCCATTTGCTTTGTAGCTCTGTTAGCAAACCATCTGAATATAGAAGAAACTTTTTTCTTCCATACTTTACACACTGGGAAGAGCCTTCTTGTACAGATCTTAAACCCAAAGGAGAGTCCACTCTTTACACCGACACAGAAGGCATGAAGCTGGGATCAGACAGCTTCCATAGTGCCGCCATAGGTGTGGCACCTAGCTCAGAATGGAAGCTACTTCGTATTTTTCAACTCTCTCTCTACAATCCATATTGCTCACATTTTCAAAAAACAACCAGGAACATATTTAGTGTTACTCCCAGAAAAAAGCAGTGTCCACTTTGTGCAGGGAAAGCAAATGTCAAAATCCCAGAATAAAGCTCATCGAGCCAATGAGTAAAGACTTGCTCTGAAAGACACAGTCTTTGGTGGATCTACATAGACAGACTTTCCTGAGTTTCAATATATTTCACACTATTTTCATGGTAGCATAAGACCAGATACAAGATATATTAGTATTTCACCTACGTTCTGTAACAGAGCTTCATGAGTGTAAAGTACCTACAGTTTACAAAAGAAAAAAACGAGGCTCACACTCAACCAATGATGGTAACTGGAGATTGACTCTGGATTCCTTGTTCAACACCCTGTGCTTAAATGGAAGGCACATTTCAGGGATGTAAAATATGTGTAAGGGAGCTGAATATGCCACTCTAAAACATGCCTCCTTGGTAGAAAGGTTATTTTGAGCACATAATTTTGAGGAACATCAAACAAAGAAAATACTTTGGAAATGATGTACTATTTCCCTTTTGTAGCAATAACTTAAATCTATTAAGGAAATCTCTGATTGTGAGGATGAGTACACCCTATTACAGAAAGATAATGGTGATGAAATCACGGCAAACTCTCACCTGTGTAGAAAGCAAGCGGAAAGCCTTGAGATAAACATGTCTATTTACTTGGATAAGTTCCTTGTCTTCCCCTAAAGGATACATGTAAATAGAGGCACAGTACCAAGTGATGCTCTTGGAAACTGATGCAATCTTTAAGGGGTAAAGCCTATTGGGGGCTCTTCTGGTCAAATGAGCATGCTCTGGAAAAGCAAATTGGAGCCAGCCCCTTCACCTCCCTGCAGTTCACATCTCACCACAAGAGGAAATCGGATTCTTCTTCTGTGGTCTCCTGGGAGAATGCATTGGCTTGTCATAGTCCAAAGTAGCCAAGTTGATTACCTGAAGCTCATTAATCAATGGGACAAAATAAACTTTTTGTGCATAAAATATCCCCTTTAGGTACTAGTAACTGTAGCTAGAGTTTTCCTGCCTTGCCCACAGTCAGTACAAATCTCTGTCACCAGCCAGTCCCATAACTGCTCAGACCCAACCAAGTAAACACAGGGACTTATATTGCTTACAAACTGTATGGCCATGGCAGGCTTCTTGCTAACCATTATTACAGCTTAAATTAATCCATTTCCATAAATCTATACCTTGCCACGTGGCTCATGGCTTACCGGCATCTTCACATGCTGCTTGTCATGGTGGCGGCTGGCAGTGTTTTCCTCAGCCTTGCTGTTCTCTGTTAGTCCTGCCTATACTTCCTGCCTGGCCACTGGCCAATCAGTGTTTTATTTATTGACCAATCAGAGCAATTTGACATACAGACCATCCCATGCAAGTAACAGTAATGAAAAGATGATTAACAATGGGCCTCCCACACACCCTTCTCTCCATGTCTTTATAACTGAAAAGACTCTGTAGCCAGACTTTCTTAGAACTGCCAGCCCTCAAATAATGACACACAGATATATTATTAATTATGAAAGCTTAGCCTTAGCTTAGGCTTGTTCCCAACTAGCTCTTAAAACTTTTACCCATTTCTATTAATCTGTATTCTACCATGTGACTCTTTACCTCTCCTCCATTCTGTATGTCTGACTCCCTCCATGTCTGACTGGCAAATCCTGCCTCCCTTCTTCCCAGAGTTCCTCTCTCCCCAGAAGTCCTGCCTATTCTCTCCTACCTAGCTATTGGACGTTCAGCTCTTTATTAAGCCTGTCAGAAAGTACCATATCTTTACAGTGTGCAAAAAGGTTATCCCACAACAATGCTATTTAAGTTTTTTTTTGTTGTTTTTGTTTTTTGTTTTTGTTTTTGTTTTTTTTTTGAGACAGGGTTTCTCTGTGTAGCTTTGTGCCTTTCCTAGAACTCACTTTGGAGACCAGTCTGGCCTTGAACTCACAGAGATCCGCCTGGCTCTGCTTCCCGAGTGCTGGGATTAAAGGCGTGCAACACCACCAGGTGCTATTTAAGTTTTTATTCTAAACTATCAGGTTTTTTTTTTTTGGTTTGTTTTTGTTTTTGTTTTCCCATTTCCTTGTGAATTTCCTGTTTGCATGAGATATGTGTTAATAAACTTTTTTCTCTACTAGTAAATCTATCTTGTTATAGCCATCCTGGTGAAAAACTCAAAGTGTCAGAGAGAAAATAGTTTTCCTTCCCCTATAAACACTAACTGGAGAAATAAAGAATTTTTAAAATAAAACCTAGGTCTTCCCTCATATATAACTATAACTTGGAGATTCTGATTATCATTGTCAAAATGACAAAACAGAGACTTTTTCTATACAAAACCATAAACAGAAGATTCAGTCAGTGTAGTATAATGATAAATTAATTCAATTAGGTACACTCAAAATCTATGCAAAATCACTTTATTTGACTAGAAGGAATGGAGTTTTACTTTGATCAATTAGCTCCATCAGAATAATATGGGAGCAATATATGAGCACCAGCACTCAGAGAAAAATAGGAGAATTGTCTGATAAAAAGGGCATGAGCTCCCAGAACTTCAAAAGAAAAAGGAACAAGCTCACAGAATGTTAAAATACTAGAGCAAACATTGTTAAATCAATAAGATATTAAATGAACAGCTAAGGTAATGAATATAAGCAAAAGCATCAGCGGAAACTGGAATGACCAAGGGTCTAGAGAACACTTCTGTAAGCATGAAGGAACAGTGCCATTTGAACTTGAAGAACCTACAGATCAAATCAACAGAAGTGGAATTTGGAAGGTTACCAGAGTGTAAATGAGATCACTGGTCATAGCACAAACTGAAATGACACCGAGAAGGATTGCCATTAGTTATATAAATGTAAACGTCTATACTGACAGACTGATTGATGTAGGATCACAAGGGTAAACAAGAACCAATCCAAACAGTGCCACCTCAGGAGCAACAGCAGGTCTCAGTGCAGGTATCAAAGAGCATGGAACAAAAAATGTACCATCTTGTAAGGAATTAAACACAAGGAATGTTTACCTCAAATATAAGGTAATTTGTTAGGAGATATTCTTTCAGTGAAGAGTAGCCAGAATGTGTCACCATATTAGTTACTGTATAAATGAGACTAACCAACCACATATGACTGTCTGACCTAAACTAAGGAAAGTAATATTCATTTAAAGCCTCGAGGCTGGGCATGGTGATATGAGCTCCTAGTCCCAGGTTTTTACGTGTCTGTGTGCAAGAGGACTGCTTGATCCAAGCCAACATGACAAAGAGCCTATCTCAGAAATAAAAGTTTAAACTTAGTCATCCAGTAACTGAAAACAAGCTTCTCCACTGGGGAAGAGCTTCTGTACAAATATTAGTGGAGACGTTTTCTTTTTAAATTGCAGCACAAGAATGTCAAGCTTCTCAAGCAGAGATTACTGTGAAGAAATTTAAGTCCACTTAGCATTTAGATGTTGAGAAAGCTGCCAGCAGAGAAAATGGCAGTTTAAACATCCCTTTATAGTCCCGATACCTCATCCTAGGCCTTTCTTTGCTTGAAAATAAACACAGAACAACATGGAGCCAGTTCAAAACGTACATCAAGGCTGAGCAGACAATGGGGTATTGTCTGTGCTGAAATGCAAAAGGCAGTTGCAACCTTTCACTGCTTTTTGTGGCCCTGCTCTTTGCTGTCTGACTGCGTTTCTGTGTGAGAAGCCTATGATTTGCTTTGATTCAGAACATGTAGTAAAAATACTGCCATACCAGTTATAGGTTGTGGACTCAAGAGCAGTACTTGCGTATATTCTTCTGCATTCTCCTAGAGGCTTGCTCTTCTGCCATGTGCACAAGCTCATGACAGCATGAGGGGGTGAGAGACCATGTGGAGCAGAGAAGAGCTACAGCAACAAAGGCAGTCTTGAGCAGACAGCCCCTACTGACATAGCATGGACTGCCACATCAGTCATCAATGAGCTCAGAAAAGTCTCATCACACAGTGGTGGGTCTTGCTCAGATTTCTGACCTGAAGATTAGTAACTTTAGTAACTGGTAGTTTGGGGTGCTTTGTTTCATAGTTCAATTGATATATCCCTCAATATATTTACTTGGAGTATAGACCAATAATGAGAAATTAATACTACAACAAAGGTTAACATAAGCAGATATTTGGCAGGACATCTTAAGTAGAATACAATTTCTTTTTATTTGAGAGGGATTTTTTTAAGTTATGTTAAAGCTATCCATTTCTCAAAGGGAGTATTTTCTCTCATGTGTTATGGAAGTCTTATCTCTTTACAAAAGAATTATGAGGCATGGTGACAAGGTCAGATTAAAACCAAACACTGCAAGGAAACTTTACTTTCAGCCTGAAAGAAAAGTATGCATTGGATTCTAAATAAAGCAGAATTGACCTTTAGAAAATAGACTCAGTGAAAAGAAAGCAAATTTGAGATATTCTACCAGGATACAATTATATACATGCATATGGGATATTTCAAAAATTCAGTAACTGAAACTGTAATAAATAATTTAAAAAGACATACCAATCAATGTTATTCTAGTGGTCAATGGTCAAGATCAACCCTTTCTAAACTTCTACACACTTCAGTAAACACTTATGTTTTGATATAGATTAACTTTCTAATCAATGTAAAAGGCTAGATGTGGTATTTTTGTCTATGGGCATGCATATAATAAAACTATAATAAAAAGTATAAGTAAATTTCAGCATTTGTGATGATATAAAATTAATGGTAGAGCTCTTCAATTAGATGGTAGCTACAGTAATGATAATTATGTTGTTCTTCTGTTACCTTGCATGCATATTTCATAATTATGTTAATTTACAAAATACTACTTTTTTGTTTTTTCAAACAAGGTTTCTCTATGTAGCCTTGGTTGCTCTGGAACTTACAATGTAGACCAGGCTGGCCCAAAACTTGTAGGGATCTGTCTGGCTCTGCTTCCCAAGTGCTGGGATTAAAGCCTGCCCAGCATAATTTAAGAAATACTTAATGAACTGTATTTAGAATGACATTTTAGGATGAAAATGTAGTTTAAAAAAAAGCTTAAAACTTGAATTTTTACTCAGACCTCTACACTTAAAGTTTTAACTTAAAAATTATTCATACACCTGTGTATGAATTTCAAGATATAATGAATATGTCAGTTTTTGTCCTTGTTGCCCAAAATTCAATTTATTTTAGCAACTTCATAGTATAACTTCAGCCAAAGAACTAGGTTTCAGCACTGTAGTATCTTTAACAACACTTCTGTATTTCTTTTGTCCTTATACCCAACTCATAGCTAGCTGAGCAGTCAAAGTGATATGAACTAAGTGATAAAATCTATATTCCTAAGGAAGAACCTCAGGCACCAAAAGCCATCCAAATACCACAGGTACTCTAGTTTATTGAGAGGATTTTGTGAAATTGGCATTGTCTTGAATGTGAATTTCTGAGGTCATTAACTCTTACAAAGACATTTTCAAAGCTTATGCCTTCCTGAATAGGATGTCAGCACCTGTGCTGCACTTGGACAGAAAGCTCAAGTATTTCACTCATTTTTTTTTTTTGCCCACTTTCATGAATCAAGTGTTCTACAAGGAAGGAAAGTTCTATGAGGTTATGCAGATGAAGCTTCTCAGATTAAGACAGTTGCTTCAATCTATGCCTAGTGGTGTATGTCTTCAAGCCCAGCCCTCGAGAGTCAGAAGGAGGTGGGAATGCTATGAGTTTGAGACCAGTCTGGTCTACATAGTAAGTTTAAGGCAAGCCAGAGCTACATAATGAGATCTTGTTCTAAAGAAATTTAAAACAAAAAACAAAAAAACAGATAGACAAAAAGCCTGTTGTTTCAGATGAAAAACATTGGCATTTGAGATTTACAAATCTAAAAGGACTTACTTATAGATGAAGGCCCAAGTAAGAAGCCCATCACCTTGCTTTATCCACATATGTAGGATTTGAGTGATAATCCCATAGATGATGCACTACTTTTGCCCCTGAATCTGAAACAAATGACACTGGTACTAAGCCATGGCCACTTGTAAACAAAATGTCTTATTACGGATGAAGATTAGACTTTACTATAAAGCTTTACTTCAGTAGACAGAAGGTATTCCTGAGAGTAGTGCTTAGAATTAGTCTGACAATCTTGGGTAAATACAGGAATGCATCTGTCATAGAGTGGAATATGTGGCTATTCCCAGCAAAAGAGAAGTGGGGTAGTCTGCATTTGCCCTTTCTGCATGTCCATGTTCCTCACTAGACACTTTAATTCCACAGAAATAAACAAAAATGAGGAAAATTAATCTGCAACTGTTATTGTCTCAACAAATTAGACTCCTTAACCTCTTTAGCATGTGGTCATTCTCCTCTGGAGAAAGAAGTAGCCCATTGAGACATTCATCCCCACTCTCCTGAATCCAGCAAGCTTCCACTCAAGAGCCAATGAGATAACCCAACAAGATCAAAATAACTCAGGACAAAACCAAAATCCTTTACCGACCATGAGGAATTAAAAGTTGATTGGGAAAGTGGACAAACAAATCCCAAGGACTAATAAAAGGCTAAAATAACCAAGTCTCTAGACTCATAGAACGATGGAGTCTAAAACAAAAAATAAGGAGAAATGAACCCCAAGTGGCCTTCCCACTATACACATTGTTCCCCAAATATCTCTTTAATTAAGACATATACCCTGACATGTATGATACTTAAATTAATCAAATTCTTTCCTAAAATTACTTCTAATATTTCAATTACCCAAACCCTCCTTAATTTAATCCTGAAACTGTGACTCTCTAAAGTAAATCACAATATACAAAAACAGATTAAAACAAATCCATTCTGCAGATGAGCTGCACTCAACCCAGGTTTGAAAGAGCAGAATAAGGCCAGACAATTCTAGTTTCTCCTGCAAACCCAAGAAAATTGCACCCTACTCCCCTTCAGGGCTACAAAATGGAAGTGGTAGGCATGTGACTATATTACACTAATTGATATTTTTGTACCTATGAGGAACCACAAGAACAGAATCTCCTCTCCTTACTTTTCTCAATAATTTATATACTAGAGGTGCTAAGCTAATATTCTGAATCCACATTCTATGTTCTTCTAGTCCTTGACAGGTTCTTCAAGCTACTCTTTCTACCTATAGTCAACCCTCACATTGCTGGTGGACAAACCACTCTCCCTTGCTCTACAGGCTACTTCAGCTCATTATTCAAAGGTCAAGTTAAATACTCAGTCTTCTGAGAAGATCTGTACTCCCACAGCCTTGTGTTCTCAAGCCCAATGTACTCAATCCTTCCTTCTTTTTCTAGGCAATAAACATATGTATAAAAACATCTATTTACACATCTGTTCCTCCTCTGTTGGAGGATAAATGCTAATGAAGAAGATAATACAGAAGTGATAAAGTAAAAATATGGAAGTGTGTCCCTTCCCAAAATACCAGCTATACTCATTAAGTAATTTTTATGGCAGCAGCAATGCTCTTAAATTTTAACATAAATAAAATGTGATGATGATAATAATAACTGTGAAATAGAGATGTACTATTAGTAATATCTTTGATGGAGAACCAATAATAACAATATGCATTTTACCTATGACATCATTGGATCTATTAGCTCATTGAGAAAAATAAATATTGTTAACATACTTTAAGGAAATAAATTTACATTCAGAATCAAGAAGACTTCTCAACACCAATGTAAGAGCCAGGTGCAGCAGTGAATATATGTAACTCATGCTGGGGAAATGGAGACACATAAATCTCAGGGGCCTGTTGGCCAGTTAGTAGTCTAGCTAATAAGGTAAGTTCCAGGGTCCATGAGAATCTCTAAGGTAGAGAACAATAGAAAAAGACATCCCAATGACACTGGGATTGTCTGGGTGCTACACACACACATATTTGCCCCCCCATAACCACACACATAACACACACACACACACACACACACACACACACACACACACACACACACACACCATATCACACACATGAAAGAGAAAGTGGAGGGGGAAGGAAGGAAGAAAGAAAATCTGAGCCTTGTGGGTTGATTTTACATATTTCTAACAAAACAGGAATATGGCATCATGACAAAATAAGTCACAATGTGCCTAAAACATCACACAAGAAGCAGAGTTCTAGAGTTTTAAGGGTTTCAAGTTATATCACCACTGAATTGGAAAGCCTGTTTTTTTTTAATATTGTATATTTTGTAGTCTGTATGAAAGAATTAAAAACAGTGGTGTTAAAGGAGTTTTGATTAGGTCCCCCAAAATGAAGTCCTGGCCAGCACTTTCATAAAAGCCTTATTTTGATACAATTCATAGGTTAGTGCTACCATAGTAAAGACTGACAATGTAGTCAAGCAAGGTGGTTCACAACACTAATTCTAACACTTGGGAGGCCTAGGCATGAGAATCCATAGTTCAAGGCCAGGGTGAACTATAAACTACATAGTGTGTTCAAGGCCAACTCAAATCTCCAAAATAAATAAATAAAAATGATAAAATGAAGTAGTTGTTGAAGAGGAGTCCAGCAGACAGGGCATACCAGATCTACTCCAGGCTGCACCTAGAATGTGTGAGGAGACCTGCTTGGAAAGAAAGAATAATTCACATCTGTCACAGGTTTTGCACAGGAGTGTAAAATGCAGATAAACTCAAAGAAGCCAACTATGATTCTCTATATGCAAATTTGTCATTTTCTAATGTAGAAACTGTGAACAGATGCCAGTAAAGCAATCATTGCCACTCACTTTCCTTCTGAAGTGACTGTGGCAATGCAACCTGGCCAATACTCCTGCTAAAGTCACTGGGATTTTGCCATTCTAGACTTATTTACCTCAACCACTATTACTAATGGCCATGCACTAAGTGGCTTAAAGCAGTACAAATTTATCATTTTTAAGTCATCATAAAATGTCTCAAACCAAAATATTGATAAGGCTATGTTCCAAATGGAAGCTTCTGATCAAATTCCATTTTCTTTGCTTTAAAAACTATATTTCTTGCAGCTCTGGTTCATGACCCATTCCATCTTTTTCAAAGCTAATAGTTTGGTCACATGACCTCTTCATTTCCATAGGCAAGTCTGCCTGTTTTTGGTCAGAATTCTGTCAATCACACAGTGTCCACATTGCTATTTCACTGTAGTCTTCCAATCTGAACATTCTTAGTCACATGAGCAACATCTTTTCAGCTATGAAAGAAAACACTCTCCAGTTACAAGGTTTAGATTTTGGATGCACTTGGGGGTGTCCTTGAGTGTACACACTTCTCTCCACTACTTTATAAGCCTTCCATCACACTAGAACTGGACTCTGAAAGCTCCTTCCTGAGATAAAAGGTTTTTGAATTCTGAGGGTAGAGCTTTAGAAGTCTGAATTTTTTTCTCCAAGCTGCTTATTTTACTGACTGGAAAACTGATGTCTTTTAAGGGACTACATAGCTGTCCCAGGTGGTGGATTTTGTCAGTAACAAAGCACCAACCTAGAGGCAACATTGCTGCTTCTCCCCAGATCATCACTGTCCATGGCCTCATAAGTGTATGCTTGAAAATGGAACTCTACAGGCAGAAGGCTGTGGAAAGCTCAATTCACTGAACTTCTATATCAACTCAGAAAAGACAGAAGAAAAGTGCCCTAGGTTATATAAGGTTTATGTAGGTGTTTAAAAGTGTCTAGTAATTAATTAATCTTGGTTATCATTGTCTCACTAGTAGTATATTACTGTAACTTTAAGACATGATCTTAAAGTCACAAAAGATAGATAAATGTGTTTTCCTCTAAATTGCAACGACTTTTTCACATAGAATTATTTGCTAAAGGAAAAAGGGAATGAGAAAGATTTTTTTTATTTATTCAAGCAACAATGCACAAGAGTTTTTCCTCTAGGCACATGACCTCTCTAGTCTCAGGTTCATGGATGCTTTAGCAGTGTCAGGTATGGGTCTTATGTCATGGAGTGGACTTTAAATTCAATTTTATAAAGTAGTTGTCTACTCCCATAACATTTGTGCTACTATTGAACAAACTGAACATTATTGTATATCTTGCAGACAGGTCACTGTGGTAATTTGTAGGGTTTGTAGCTGGGTAATATTGATGACTACCTTTCTCCTTCAGCAGCATTCAGAGTAACTTCCAGCACCATGAAAGAGAAAACTTTCCAGTTAGGAAAAGTGACAGCTGTCAATGAGCAACAACTTGATTTCTCTCTGTTTAATAAGTAATTGCTGTACCCTAAATTAACTTGTGTTTTTAAATTTCTTTTATATTTTGAAATTATAATTACATCATTTTCCCCTCCCTTTCCCTCCATTCAAATCCTTCCATATACTTCTCCTTGCTGTCTTTCAAACAAATGCCTTTTTATTTTCATTTGTTGTTCTTATAAACAAATGTGTGTGTGTGTGTGTGTGTGTGTGTGTGTGTGTGGTGTGCGTGTGTGTGTGTGTGTGTGTGTGTGTGTGTGTGTGTATAATTCCTAATAATTACAACCTGCTCAGTCTCTCTGTTACTCATATGTATAGGCTTTCAGGGTGGACTGTAGTCAGAAGTTTTCCTGTGTCCCACCTGGCCCGCGGTCAGGACAAATATCTCCCACTAAGCATCCTGAAGCTGCTTAGTCCCAAGCAAACACACAGAGGCTTATATTATTTACAAATTTGGTGGCCTATGGATCAAGCTTCTCACTAGCTAGCTCTTATAACTTAATCCATATCTATTCATCTACAAGTTGTCATGTGGCTTTGTGGCTTACTGATATTTTCACATATTGCTTCTCCTGGTGGTGGCAGGCAATGTCTCTTTGTCTCCCCTTCCTCTTCCTCTCTCTCCAGTTGGAATGCACCACCTAACCTTTTTTCTACCTCACCATTGGCCAAACAGCTGTATTTATCAACAAATCAGAGCAACACATATTCACAGCATACAGAAAGACATCCTACAGCACTTCTCCTTTTCTGTCTAATCAAAAAGGAAGGTTTTAACTTTAACATAATAAAATTACATATAACAAAACAGTTATTAAGCAAGAATTACAGTTATAATATCTAGTTTATTTATATTTGGCAAATTTAAAGAAAATATTGTATCTATCCTATATTTGTGAGTCTAAGTGCTACGGGATGTCTTTAGTTACTGTTTCCTCGTGCCTTATAGATTTTTCTCTGCCCAGCCATCACTTCCTGGGATTAAAGGTATATATGCTTCCCAGTGCTGGAATTAAAGGTGTGTGCAACCACTGCCTGGCTCTGTTTTCTCTCCTAGACTGAGTCAATCTCATGTAGTCCAGGGTGGTTTTGAACTCACAGAGATCCAGACAGATCTCTGCCTCTTGAGTGCTAGGACTAAAGGTGTGTGCCACTGCTGCCTGGCCCATATGTTTAATTTAGTGGCTTGTTCTGTTCTCTGATCTTCAAGCAAATTTTATTAAAGTACACAAATAACACCACAACCTGGTTGAATAGAAACAGTTGCAATGTAATTACTGTAGTTCATGTGAACAGGGCTTATTCCTACTATTTAACTCTGTCCTGTATCAGATTTTAAACTATGGGTCACTTTACCAAGTATTTCTTTTATGGTACTGTGATTTAGCACTGGGAAGGTTAATTTTGATGGTTAATAAGCAAATTAATACAGTGTAGGGCTGGGTGTGTCTCTGGAGGTGTTCCAGAGAACATTGACTGATTTCATCCCAAATGTCAGGGGCTGAGATCCTGGATGGAATAAAATTGGAAAATTCAGATAGCGATCTAGTTAATACACTATGTGCCTTTACTTCTGACTGCTATGATATTAGTTGCTTCACTTTGTCAGGTCCTCTCCTCCATGAAGGTTGAAGTCTCTGAAACAGCGAGCCAAAATAAATAATTTCTGCATACATGTTGCTTTACTCAGGAATTTTGTAACAGTGACAGAATGTCTCATCGAAACCAGTACACATGCTGTTTATACTTTCTGATTTTGAGAATAAAAGCTAGGTATGTAGCTTAGGCTTGCCTTGAACTCAATTTATAGCTTGTTAGAAACTGGTATTTCTCTTGCTTCAGTCTCCTAAAGGCTGAGGATTAAAAGTATGTACCATCATGCCTGACCTAGACTACGTATTTGGTCCCAGCAATAGAAACTCAAATAAATGCAAAGTAGCCTAAGAAGAAAGAATTCAACATCTTGTGCAATTAAAATTTCCAGCCTTTTCTGCATATCTGTCTGAACAGCAACCTCAATTCAAGATGCAAGACTCTGTAAAAAAAAAAAAAAAGTTATTGGTGCAAGAATCGCACCATAGGCAAACTTCTTAGTCTACCTTCAGGTTCAAGATGAAATATACCCAAAGTCTAAGCCTGGTCTTCATGACCACTCCAGTGCCTGGGACACATTTTATGCAGCTTAAAGGACTTTGTAATGTTAAAACATATGGAATATAATCCTCAGTGGAAAATCAGTTCTGCTAAAAAAAGAATTGGAAAAGGGAAAGTTGAATAAAACAGATGCTCCCTACCCAAAGGGATAATTCTTTCACTAAATCTTTCACAAGATACATGAAATACTCTGACTTTACTATTGCAATGTAATATTTGTCTTCTACATCAGCAATAGGCTCACTATTTTTTTAAAAACACAATATTCATAAGAACAGAAGAAAAAGTTAGGAACAGGGTTTAAATTGTAGTGTTTAATTGTAATAAAGTTGGCCTTCATCATTATTCTGCATGAGTACTGTTTGTGGTCTGGCATGGGCAGTGTGGATGAAGGCACAGTGCAGCATCTTGGCTGCTGAGGCAAGAAGGAGTGAGGCATACTTCTAGAGGTTGCCCTTGCCAGTTTGCAGTGGTTTTGTTTTGCTATTACCCTGCCTGCAAAGAGAAGGATCCATCACCAAATGTACCTGATGACATCATGTATCACCAAGAGATATAACAATATTTGTTGATGAAGTAAGTAGACTTCGGAAAGTAAAATCAATACCTCTGAGTAGGCACCTGAGCTGCTTGGGAGCCGCTTCAGGGAAAGAATGGTAAATGGCTTTGGTGTTTGTCTTGGTTAGCAGAGTAGAGATTCTTGTTTGTGGGTAAGCATTTAGACAATTTTATTTGTCTCTTCTGTAGGCTTATTTAGACATGCATGCAAGAAAAGGGAAAATAGATAGGTGGTAGGTCAAAGTCAACAGCAATACAGCACCAAAAATGTAGGAATCTTACTACTAGAGTCTTAGATTAGAACCACAGCCAAGATAGTGCCCATCTGTGCAATGTTTTAACTGCCATCAAGTTAAGTGATTGACCTTATTCATTTCTGGTGAGAGTGTAAGCTGGTTAGAAATGAGGGGAGAGAGAGAGAGAGAGAGAGAGAGAGAGAGAGAGAGAGAGAGAGAGAGACAGAGACAGAGACAGAGACAGAGACAGAGACAGAGACAGAGAGAGACAGAGAGAGACCCTAAATTCAAAACTATTGGTTGACACAGAACACATCTATACCACTCCTGGTTAGATATCTGACTCTAAGTTAATATATGGCAAGACACTTAAACATTCATATTTATTGTTGCACTTATAGTTACAGCTAAGAAATAAAACCAGCTTAGATACTCATCACTAGATAATTGGATAAAAACGTCACACACACACACACACACACACACACACAGAGAGAGAGAGAGAGAGAGAGAGAGAGAGAGAGAGAGAGAGAGAGAGAGAGAGAGAGAGAGAGAGAATACAATTCCGTCACCTGCTGGAAAATAGATAGAATGTGCCCAAATTATGTTAAGAAATAGAGTCAGAAAGACAATTACCTTATATTTTCTTTCATGTGTAGACTCTACACATAAAGGTTTACATATTTTTATGTATGTGTACACAAGTTACTAAAGAAGAATGGAGGCTATGAGACAGGATTAGAAGGTCTCAAGGGGAGATGGGGAGTATTAAGAGAGAGAATTTAAAGGAATATACGTGAAAGAGAAAGTACTGAGGGGTGAGCCAAAAGGATGTAAAGGTTCAGAAGCCCTAGCACTGGGAGAAGGAATGAATTAGAACAGAACATAAACACTTATGCATGGTTAAAAAATAGCATATCAAAACCCAGTATTGTATATTAACTTAAAAATAAATTTTAAAGATTTGCTTACTTATTTTGATTTTTAAATTTATACATATGAGTGTGGGTATTTGAATGTCAGTGGGGATATCCATAGAAGCCAGAAGTAGATATCAGACCCCCTGGATTACATTTGTTAGAGTTGTAAGCCGCCTGCTGTGAGCACTGGGAACAGAATGCAAGTCCCCTGGAAGAGCAACAAGCACTGTTAACTGCTTATTGTTAGCCATCTCTCTAACCCCTAAACTAAATTTTCAAAAGACAAAAATATCTGGATTCACCTGTAGTGTAGATAAGGACTGCAGTGTTTACTTCAAAGGGTTCTTGTATGATTAATTAACACAGGGATTTAAGACTGTGCATGAATCATAGAACAAATACAACAAACTTTATTTTCTTTTGTGATATTTAACCTCTTCATGCTCTAATGGCAGAGTATAGAAGCCTGTGTTCATCATCTTTCAGATAAGGAAAAAACAATTCTGTGGGCTGGTGAGATAGAGAGTAAATGTGCCTGCTGCCTGGGCTAATGATTCAAGTTTAATCTCTGGGAGCCACGTAATGGAAAGAGAGAACTGACTCCCACAAGTTATCCTCTAACCTTCCCAGAATGCCATGGCATGCATGTGCCCATACACATACCTACACAGAAAATAAATAAGTAAATAATGAAATAATTTTTCCATTAACAAATTCTATTCACTTGTAAAGATATACAATGTATGATAAACATATGCATAACCTAAAAAATATATTTAATATATGATAAATGTATGCATTATATATTCTAGTCAGTTGAGTGACATCTACATTAAAGTATATCTTTAGATAAATGTCCAAACATGGCTAAATACACATTACTAAGCATGTTTTTGTATTTATACAAACATTTATATATATAAATATAAGTATTTATACATTCTAACATTTAAATATATATTAATCCACAGGTTAAATGTATGTTTGTTTGTGAGAGAGCCACACTTCAAAGTGAAGTAAAACTCATCCTGAATGGCTGAAGAGGGTGTTTACATGTCTGGAGAAGGCAACAAGAAGAGTTAGAAATCATAGTCCCTGTAGGTTCAACTCAAACTCAATTAAGCTCATCTACTTCACATGTGTCAGGCATGCCTCTTATCACCCAGAATGAAACCCAGTTAGACATCCTGCCACAGAGGCTTTCAGGTAGAAAATGTCCCTAGAATGTAGGACCAAGACGGTCTCAGCCTTTTCCACAGATTGGCTCAATGTGGAACAGGCTTCTTCCTTCCTCTAGGACACCACTCAATCTTCCTCTAGGTATTTATTTCACTCTTCCTCTTTTCTATAAAACAGATGTCAATATTCCACAGCCACTAATTTGTTTTATAGCTCTGGAAGCATCCTTGCAAAAGACCTCTTGTCACCAAGGAAGACAGTGCAAAATGTGAAAATGTTTCTTTGTTCATTGGGTAAGAATAATTAGATAAAATGAAGTGATTATGATTCTGATTTCCCACCTACATCTTCTTTCTGTGTTTGTTTTCTGTTAGGTTTGCTTCTTTTGAAACAAAGTCTTTATCTGTCCCATCTAGCCTAGAATTCATTAAATAACTCAGATGGACCTCAAAATTAAGTTCATCCGTCTAAGCTTCAATGTGCTGGAATTACAGGCTGTGGCCCACACCCATCCACCCCAGCTTTTAAAGCCAGGATAACTGAGCTCTAAGTGGTGGTGGGTCTCAGGAAACAACACCAGAAAATGCCACACGGAAATGTTGTCCACTTTAAATATTAAAAGGTTAGGAACCTTAGATGTTACATAGAAACATTGTCTCTCCAGCCTCCTTCTCTCTTCTATTGTCCAGGGTTCAGGAAGCGGCACTCTCTGAAGGTCCTTTGTCTGACTAAAGAAAGTTCTTCTAAGAGAAATGTACACATGGCAATACTAACTAGACCATGGAGGTTATCAACAAGTAAATAAATGGGGGGAGAAGTTAGGGGCAGTGTGTGTGTTGGGGATCATATTGGGGTAGTTGCAGGGAGCAAGTGGGTGTAATATGATTGAAATCCTCAAAAAAAAAATGAAATAGAGGAGAGAAAAAGCAAACAGAGAAATAGAAAGAACAAAGAGGTTTTTAGAAGAAGTAGAATTGCCTAAGACTCCCTCCCTAACATCTCACTACCCAGAAGTCAGCCCACCTGGAGAGTTTCTGTCTCTTCTGAATGCAGCTCTTTGCTCCTAGTAAATTTTTTATCCTTCACCTTACAAAAGTTGTGCCACCTGCCCCAGAACCCAGAGAAATTTTGTCTTAGGCTGTTTTTGTTTCTTTTGACCATTGATTTTCCCTAAAACCTCTGCTTATGCTCTTTTTGCCCTCTGCCTGTGAAGAAAACAAAATAGAAGTTTCTGAGTATCAATGGGTTATTGGATAATCACTCTTCCATAATTTCCTGTGCATATAATAAGCTTTGATGCCCTTATCTCTTTTTACTCAAATATCAGTTTATTCTGGCCCATGAGAGAAGAAGAAAACATTTCTTCATCCTATACCGATCTCTTTTGTAAGTTCTTTTCTAAGAGACCCAATGTTGTCATCATTTTGCCTGAATAATGCACTTTTATGCCTGTCTCTGCATCTCTGTGTCTCTATCTCTCTGTGTCTCTGTCTCTCTGTGTGTGTTTCTGTGTCTCTATGTCTGTGTGTCTCTCTGTGTGTGTTTCTGTGAGTCTCTCTCTCTCTCTCTCTCTCTCTCTCTCTCTCTCTACCTTTCTCTGTCTTTCTCTTTCTTTCTCTCTTCCTCTCTTCTCCCTCATCCTCTATTATTAGAGGATGCCTTTGAATGTGGCTGTGCATTTTACTGGGAAAATGGAAACTCCATTTGAATAATATGGATATTCTAAATGATAGTTTGACATTCTAAATTGTCCAAGCTTCTTCAGTGACTTCCTACATGAGGGTTTTCCTCCTATGAATTAATATCATTATATTGTTAATGCCAGTGTAAAGAGCAGAGTGTTGTTTCCTAAGTATACCTAATCCTCTGGATGTGAGGATAACAACATCCTTTCAAACATTCCTTTAGAACATTCCTTGATGGCTCTTGAATTTGTAATGCTTGTATGATTACTGAACTCCATGTCTGACACAATCACCCCTGAGTGGAACTGCCTCATTCTTCACTCATTTTAAGTTGATATTGTGATGAAGATGTGCAGATGTGGAATGAAGATGCCAACCAGTTAGATCAGTACCCAGGTAACTATAACTGGAATCCAGGAAACGTAGAACAGAGAAAGATGCAAAAATAAGGAGAACTATGAGGAAAACAGGTAGTGCACTTCAGTGAAAATCCAGTTCAGACAGTGTTAGATGAAACTTATCACCAGTTCAGTAGTCTATATGTACACTACAGGAGTGCATGTTTTACACAATAGTTATGCTCTTAAGTTCTGTGAAAATCTATACTGCAATTCACATTCATGGAGCATTTGACATGTATGTTTTAATCAAATATTATTCTTAGATATTCAAAGTATAGCATAACTATAAAGAAATTCATAGGTTGTGTCAAAATAGTTATGATCCCATGTTTGAGGCCCTTTATAATGAAGGTGTATCCTATGTTGTGGGGTGCAGCAAAAAGAAACAGAAGAGAAATGTTGTGTCTTTACCACGAAAAATAAGTTGAAATTCCTTGGATATTCTGATTCTGTTTTAGGTTGAAACCCACAAGAGTAGAACAAATGCTAAGGCAAAAAAAAAAAAATAAGGAAATAAAAACAGACAGAAAAGGGATTGTTTGGTTTGTTTTGGTTTAATAATAGCTAGGTCTAGAGCTCTGGGGTAGACAGGCTGCTTCAAAAGATACAAGCAACAGCAGAGAGACCACTGTAAAACAAGAAGAAATACAAAGAGTTCAAAATATTTCTTCTTCACTACAAAAGACATAGAAATTTTAATATTATCCTAAGTATTAAAATGATTTGGCTTCAAGAAATGGCTGAATATTGTGGAAAAATATAATCAGGTTTTAAAATTATATTTTTGCATTTAAATGTTTCTCTAGATATTAGTATCTTTATTCTACTCATAACTTAACATCTGTCAGATAAATTGCATTATTTTTATATTACCTTGAGTGAGTGTTTGTCATTTAAGTGAATTTAAAGTATATTTATAGCATTATCTAGGTTGTAATTTTCTAGGTAAAAAAAAATTTTGAGAAGTGAAACCATCTATTCTCACACATACAGCTCAGACAACAATGATAAAAGGTATTTACAGAGTTTACTGTCTTCATTAATGTGAATATTATTCCATTATATTTGTTTGCACAACTATTATTGTCTGAATTCTCACCCTGCTACATTACTGAACTTCTGTAAAAAGAAACTTCCTGAAAGATCCACTAGAAGAAAATTTGACCAGTGTCACCCTAAGACTCTTCTGCATATATTGTCTCAGGAAACCTGCCTTGAGATTTCCATATGAGTTCTGCACATACCTGTTGTGCATATACAGAATCACACACATATATATACACATTCATTGCATATAAATAAATAAGATTAAAACACAGAGAATAGAAAGATACAGATTAGCTTCTGATCATCAATGAATACCTGCCTTCTGCTTTCTACTGAGTATTACCTGTTGTGGGATATTTGCACACTATGTGAAGATATATTGCTGTGATTGCATTGGGGGAGAAATTAAGCCTTTGTCCCCACAAGAAATAAAAAGTTATGATCCTCTTTAAAATTAATAAAAATCAGATTTGGTTGGGGAAGAATTCCTGAAAATCTTGGCTACAGACATGAAAAAAAAACCCACAGAAAGACTACAGGACAGGTTACATATATGCTGATCCCTCTACTGTGGGAACAGCTCTGAGACTGGATAAAACATGATAAATCTTGTTGGTTACAGAATCCTCATGACTTATTATTACATGCCACCCTTTCATATGACATGGATAGAAGTTTGGTTATACAGTCCAAATGGACTTATAAAGTTGACAGGTCACTTTTACCTGCTCAAATAAAAAACAAAAAAAAATCATCTTTAACTGACTTATGAACACCACACATTCCATACTTGTGTTAATGCAGATATACACGTTACTTTTAGAAATGTATGTGTTTTCAGAAAAATGGGAGCAGACACCAATGAAGCCAAGTAGCCCAGGTGATCCAGCCTCTCAGAATGCCTCTATTGGAATTTCCCAAAATTCTGTTTCCGGAACAACTTCAAACCTGTTAGCTGAGATGATCCAGCCTCAGAGATTATCCAGCCAAGACTTCAAGTAAGCTCTACATTTTTCCATTATACAGAGACTAAACAAAATATATATATTACAGCTGGCTCTTCCAGAACTTACCCATTATCCTAATTTTCTCAGGGCCCCCTAAAGATGCTGTCACCCACAGACAACAGGGAGCAGGACACCCACATTGCCAAGAGGTGGTGTGGGTGGTTTTATATCATTCAATGGATTATGGATGTTTGTCATTGTTTAGGGGTTTGGTAATAAGTTGTTATTGGTCATGGTCAAGAAAAAACGTTGAGCAAAGAAGATTAGATTCAGGGATCTCTTTCTGAAGGGGAAAAGGAGGGACATATTACAGAAATGATGAGATAAAAGGGTGTATTGCTGAGTCTACTATTGAACTAAAACAGAACTACTTGTATCAAATATTTTAAATTACTATATATTTTATATTGATACAAATTTAATAATTAATTTTAAATTTAATATTTTTCTATACTTTATATATGTTTCTACTCTTGTTTAAGATATTGTACCTTTGCACCTCATTTGACAATGTAATATAAAGTTCTAGTCCTTAAAAACTATTTAGTATAATAAAGAAAGACAGGTTAGTAGTTAATCATCTACAATCAAATTTATGGCCATGTTAGGTATGTTTTCAAAGTCAAATAGAGATATATTTTATATAGACATATGGTCTTCAAACACTTCAGACACCTACAGAATATATCACTTAAGATGTTTTATTATCCTAAACCTTTTCCTGACAGTAAGACACATCTCCTCCTGGCAGCATCAGTTTACTTCAAAAAAAGAATGATGGGCATTGAAGAACCCCCATGAGGAGTTTGGTTTCAATGTGGAAATGCTAGACATTTGGGCAAGAAACTGCCCTTGCCTTGACTACTGAGAGTATGCTGTCCAAATTGGAAAAGCAGGACACAAAAAAGTCAATTGCTGAACTTTGCAAAGACAAGGTAGACAGTCCTTCAAAATGCCTGCTTCACAAGAAAGTCTGTCAGATATTCTAGACCTCTAGGCCAAAAATGGATGCCCCAACATTACAGAGGAACCTCAGGTGACTATCCAGGCAGCCAGATGTCTCTGTCATTTCTTAGTTTTGGAAGTTGTTTGTTTTGTTTTTCTTGTTTCATCAGGTAAAGTCTCCTCAGATCTTTGATGAGGTTAAAGACTAGATGGTTATAGTTACAGTTTCTCTTGTTACCAAACTCAGAAAAGAAACTCATAAAAGAGGTATAAAGTATATAAGGTTGAGAGACATAAAAGCTTAAGTTGTTTATCTAATAAAACGTTTGGGGGTTTAAAAAGATAGTTTGGTGTTGATAATATAAGTTAGGATAGAATGTAAATGAGGTACATAACTATGGACCCACCAAGGTAGGATAGATAAGACATATTCTCTCTGAATTTGCTAAATACAGATAAACTAGACATTGTAAATGTAATTCTTACTGGATAACTGTTCTTATTGTATATAGTTTTATTATGTTAGAATTGAAAATTTTTCTTTTTATCTAGACAAAAAGAAGGAAATACTTTGGGATATTTGTATACTGTGTGAAAATATATTGATGTGATTGGTTTAATAAAGTGTTGAATGGCCAATAGCTAGGCAGGAGCTATAGGTGGGACTTCCAGACAGACAGAGAGAAAAAGTAGGAGATGAATCTAGGTGTGGAAGAGACTCCAGAAGACATGGAAGAAGCAGGATGCATGGTGCATGACAGAAGGTAGATTAATAGAAATGGATTAACTTAAGTTATAACGGGTAGTTAAAAACAAGCTTAAAATAAGGCCAAGCTTTCATAATTAATGCTGTCTCTCTGTTGTTATTTGGGACTTGGTTGGTGGAACAGAGATAGACTTGTTACAGTTACAAAGGTTTGGAGGCTGTGCTTTCTCTCCCCAGGCTAAGCAATACAGTCTACTGTGCCTTAGCAGTAGACTTTATTAGAAAAGGCAGCTTTCTGCAATCCCTTGATTAAAATACTTGATTGATCACACCCTTGACAGAAACATGAATTCAAGAGAAAATACAAAATGAAACTCTAAGGACCAGATTTTATCTGACTGCTAAAGAGACCAGTGAATGTGGCCTAGAAGAATTCTGTCTTGTCACTATTTTTGACTTTGTGACTTTTATTGTTTTCTTCCTTTCTGTTGACAAAACAATTCCTGTAAGGAATCCATTCTCCCTAGTCTGGCTGAGACAATATCTCCTTGCATTACTAAAGATAGAGCAATTGATAACAACCTGGACAACAAGAAAGCTCATTCTAAAATCACAATAACTAACAAGTGACTCAAGATGGCTCCATCAGAGTCAGAGCATGAATATATTTTGGAAAGAGATTTTGTCTTCTCTGGAATCCCAAATTGCATGGCTGGATGAATTTTGTCACAGCATGTGACTACCATTCTCACTACATATGAAGATCTTGATGGAGAAGAACACCAGCACAAAGACAGGACCCAATGGGAGACAACAGAAACAGACCTAATGACTAGAAAGCTCTTGAACATTGCTATAACATCACTCTCTAATGTTTTGTAAAATGACTTCAACACTTAAAATTAATTGACTCTAGTGGGAATGATCAGGAATTCAGTTCATCCTAGTAGCTTTCTGGCATAATAATCAAGGTTCCTTCTGAGACAGAAAGAAACATATAAATGAGCTGGTCCCCCAGGACAAGGAGAGCAAACCTCAGGTCAAGGTTACTAGTGCCTCCTTGGACTATTATTAAGCTAATCTGGGTTTATCTGGAAACACATTAAAGTGTTTCCATTGACCTTGGCCTGGCTTCAATCACATTTTAAGCTCTTTGGGTTTGACTCCAATTGAGAATGTAATAAGTATATTCTTTTTATTACAAGTAGGAAGGCTTCAGACACCTTTCCCTGGAGAGCTTTATCTACAATTCACTGGTATTTATGCTGGGTGGATGACTCCTTTCTGTTCTTGAAAATACTTTTAATATTCATCCAAAAGTGAATTTTAGTACTTGTGTTCCACGACATGTTTAAGAAAAAAAAAATCAACTCTTTTGGTGAAGAAAAGCCATTTTTCTTTCCCCTAAGTTTATTGAAGTAGCATAACTGTTGTAATTTAAAACTCCTGGAGGAGTTTAAAATTGGCATAGAATAAAAAAATAACTGGGAAACTGTAAAGCAAATACAATTTTAGGCTGAATTTAAAGGAAATGAGAGCTAAATTTTGGCTGAATTTAAAGACATGGAAAAAAAGTCTGGATTTCATGCACACTACAACTCTTTGATTTTGTATACTATTATAAATATCCCTTAAAATAATAACTTATTTAACTAGCATGTATAAATTTTTTTAGTATAGTCATCAAATAATGGTTTGATTTTACTTCTTTTCCATAAAGCACATTATATCCACATATTCCTGGAGGTGGGTACTGTGACTATAAATGTCCTTAATTCTCAATAGCTTACAACAACAAAATAAATTCCTCGTCCAAACATCATGCCCATCTCATGTCTAACACTCATAGCATAGTCACAAGCTAGATCATTAGTTGCTTATTGTGGCAGAAATTGACAACTCATCCATTAATAATAAAATCAGCCATTTTCATATTTTTAACCAAGACTAACATCAATGGGGTAGAAAAATGCAATCTTTCCCCATGAAATTCACTTAAGATCCACTCATGTAACCATCATCCTGATTGAGAAGAGATTTATCCAAGCCCTAGAATCAAGCAACAGGAGTCAAAGAGAAAAATTGGGTATAAACATTGCAAATTGATTGACCCTGCAGCCTGAGAGGGTTTGAGCTGACAAGCAGGCAAGCATCAACGACTCCAGGGGATTATATTTTCTGTACTTACTCTTCTTTAGGACATCTTACAGAGGTAGCCATTTATTTGTTAAATAAAGCTATTAAGAAGGTGCACAGAAAACTGATGAATTCTAATTACCCTCACTGACGAGGCATCTACTACTTTGTCAAGGACTTTCTTATGCTAAGGATTGACTGGTGGCCAGGAGATTAAAAGCATATTGTTTCCTCAGAGAATTGTCAAGATATGAAACAGAAGATGAACAGCTGTCATCTATTCCTTCTATTTCTTTCCAAAGGAAAGGAGAAAAGAAAAGGCCTCTTGAAATTCTAGGTCAGTGTTTTTAAATAAGAAAACATTTCTAATGAGAAAAAAAATTGTATTCACCTATTATTAGTTCTTGCTTTGATGTTACCAATATCTTCTTAGTATTCTTTGCTTTTAATAATGTGAGTACATAATAATGGGCATATTTCAGAAAGGACCTTGGCTCAGTGCTGGAGAATGATAAGACTTTCATTGACTACTCTAAAAGGAGAAAAACATCAGAAAGAATCAAGTTTAGCAGGAGATTTCAAATTTTATCCCTGGAGGTTCAAAATCACACTTTCTAAAATGAACTACTATACGGGTAAACAAGAGGGAAAAGCACACATTTATTTATCATGCATACATTCTCAAAGCCACAAAGATATGAAACCCAAAAAGGGTCCAATTAGTTGATGATTATAGGGGATCTGATTGTTGGAAACTAAACCCAGGTCCTCTAAAAGAGCATCAGGAATGCTTCACTACTGAGCTGTCTCTCCAACTCTCATGTCAGCTTGATTTTAATGAAATATAAATGAAAGTTTCAGGGGTGTACAAAACTGACAATAAGACCCTAATATGCATTAGGAGAAAATATTTAGGCCACTGGCCTCAAACACACGAGAGGTATTAATTTTACTTATTGTGAAAGAACATTTCCATTCTCCCTTTTGAAATGAGTACAAAAGCTAGAACTCATTCGGGAAAGGGTCAAACGCACTGAGGCTGGATAAATGAAATTGATATGCTAATTACTCTTACATGGATCATCATGCCGACAAACATCATAAACACAGCAGTGTGATGAATTACAAACATTCCATCACAGAGAAGCTGGATAGATGAGCTTCATGGGCATATTTAAAAATGTGTTGCTTTAACAAAGTGGAAAAGAACAAGTGAGTAAAAACTCTTCCCAGAAGCCATCATAAATAATTCATGCAAAACAGTTTTAAAATTGCTACAAAATTCAATTTAAACTGGATGCATTTTTTTCCCCACACTATTCCTCCTAGTCTCTAAATCGGCCCGCATTCTGGAGCCACAAGTTTCCTGAGAACCGGAAATCAGGGAGAGAGTACAAGTCCTATCTTTAAAGAGCAGATTTAGTCTCAAAAACTGTAACGTCGTCAACTTGAGCAATCTCTCTACCTCCATAGTTAAAACGGAACTAAGATTCCACTGAGGAGGCCTCCTCTGTCCAGCACTGCCCTAACTCTTCTGACACCGATGCAAGTTCTCTCTGATGTCTGGATTAAAAGAGTCGTTATTCTTGTCTACCATTTGTCAAAATTCAGTTTCCATTGGGGCTTTCAGTCAGGCAACATTGTGCCAATCGGGGTTTTACTCCTTTGGCACAGAAAAATAACAGCATCTTTCAATTACGTAAATAGTATTTTCTTAGAATAAAATAGAGCAAATAAGATCCCAAATCTTTGCAGGTACAGTTCTGCCTTCTGTGGAGTCATGGAGATCACTCTCCAAGGATCACTCTTCAAGGAACATTCTCTTCCAGAGATGGTCCATTTCTAGAAGAAAACTTGGTTGAGAGTTCTTTGTCTGCATTTTCATTTGCATTTAAAAGAGACAACTAGCCTGTGTCTGTGATTTAAAGATGATTACTCAGTGTGTGGCCACATTAAGTTTGTTTTGTGGGTTTATTTTTCTTTCCCTTAAATTTACTGTGGGGAAAAAAAAGCAGCCTTAAAGTGTTTTGCTGAGGTTGTTGTAAATTATTTTTAGACTGTTTAAAAATCTTATATAATTATTTGTCTTACTTAACAGTTTGCTTAATGGATGAAGCAGGTTGTGTTTATTTGTTTATTCTTTTATATTGCATATGTAACAATGGTGACAGAAGAGGAAGCTGTAACTTTGGGAGGAATAGAAAAGGCAGGAAGAAATTATGTAATTATATTTTAAATAAATAAAAAATAACAAACAAATAAATAAATAATTATTTTGACCTTAAACTGATATTAGTTCTTAAATTTTCCCTGACATCAAGCTAAAAGGTTGACTTAGGCCTCTGTTTAGCTTATTTCCTATTGAAATCATTGCAAAGTTTTAATCTTAAAGATTTAAAGTTAAGGCAGGCAAGATGGCTACTTGGATAAAGATGTTTGTCACACAAACCAGCACTAGACTTTTGTCATCCAGCAGAATGTACAGCAACAACAGTAGTCTACTTTCTATTACTGCAACAAAACACTTGTGGTAAACAACATATAAGAAAGAAAGATTTCCCATCTGCTTGTTTCGGGTGTGTTCTGGAGTGCCGCTCAATTTCGTCCTCCTAATTCTCTTTCAGCACAACCGAATGGTATCATGCTCTCTTTCTGTTGAGTTGATGGAGTTCCCTTTCTCTTTTGAACACGGACAGCCTTTATGATCTGGGTTATGAATGGGATCCCAAAGGATGGAAACTTGCACTCATTTATTCCTCTATAAACTTATCTCTGAAGCAGGAGATCCCTTGTAATGGGTGCAGTTTTCTTTTGTTTCTTCAGAGGGCTACTAACGTGTGTGTGTGTGTGTGTGTGTGTGTGTGTGTGTGTGTGTGTGTGTGTGTGCAAGTTTCCTTCTTGGTGTGGTTAGAGTAAGCAGTGGTACCATTAACATGATACACTCAATAGTAGTTAGTGTCATACTTAGGGGTAGAGCTGGTGCCAGGAGACAACAGATCATGGTCACCGTTAATGAGATTTGCATAAATGATTGAACTCGTGTTTTAAATCAGTGAGGGTTTTGACTATAGTTAATAAAGATTCATATGTTTACCTGTAAAAAAAAAAAAAAAAAAAAAAGAAAGAAAGATTTATGGTGTCTCCATTTCAGAAGTTTCAGTACATGTTAGGTTAGCCTCTTTGCTTTCTGTAGCCATGGAAAAGGACAAGGTGGGATGGTAGGATGGTGGGATGGAGGAATGTGCTTTTGTCAGTGGGAAACAAAAGAGGACTGGAAGAGTCTAGAGTCCCAGTATGCCGTACAGTTTGTCTCCAGTGATCTGACTGGTTTGCTGTTGGTGTTTGTTTTTTGTCGTCGTCAACTCCCCCATCCCCCACCCCACCCCCAACACACTGGATACCACTCCTTTAAATACCCACCTTCTCCCTATAGATCCAGAAGTTGGTGACCATGCTTGCAACATTGTGGATTCTGTGGGATGTCCTGTATGCTGTGAATATATGTTGCTATGATTGATTGATAAATAAAACGCTGATTGGCCAGTAGCCAGGCAGGAAAGATAGTGTAGGTGGGACAAGGAGAGGGGAGAATTCTGGGAAGCGGACCGCTGAGGCAGAGAGACACTGCCAGCCACTGTGATGAGAAGCAACATGTTAAGATACCAGTAGGCCATGAGCCATGCGGCAACTTACAGATTAATAGAAATGGATTAATTTATAATATAAGAACAGCTAGCTAGAAGCCTGAGCCATTAGGCCAAACAGTTTAAATAATATAAGTGTCTGTGTGTTTATTTTATAAGTGGGCTGTGGGAGTGCAGGGGCTTGGCAGGACCTGGAGAGAAGCTCTCCAGCTACAAATGGTACCCAATGGGTTGGCAAAAGTTTCCACCTAAAACCTGAGAAAAAAGATTCTAAAATGGAGCTAAAAACAGCTTCCTAGTTGTCTCTCTCAAGTTAGCGGCAGCCTGAGAGTTTGAACTACTCTATGGCAGCATCATGGTGTGCAGGCTTGACCTCCGCTATGTTACACAGAGATATCTCCAAGGTGCGCACTGTGCTGTGTGTTGGATATAGTTTTTGCTAGTTAAAAAAAAAAAAAAAAAGAGGTTTCTTGGCTACATGCTGTTAGATGGAATCATAGACCCACTGCTTCCCAGAGTCTGTGGGAGTATGGTTACCAGAGCTGCTGGTAAATGTACCACCATCATGTTGGAAAGTTGAGATGGGCAGGGCTAACAGCCAAGACTCCTGCTTCAATACTAACCACTGCAATAGTTACACAATAAAGCAATAGTTACACAATAACACAGATTCAGATGGAACAAGACTTTAAATGGTTTACAATGTGTGTAAAAATGTCCATAGGCTTAGAAGAGAGAGAAAAACAAATATATACAGTCATATAAAGAGATAATTTTTAAAAATAAAGTCTTTAAAGAGACAGTAAAGGTAGTATAAAAAGGAAGCCACCTAAAGATGGATATTACACAGAGAATCTGGATTGTGTTGTCTTTGATATTTTTAACTGCAGAAAGATATTTGATTGTAAAGGCAGATGAGTTAAACCAATATGTATATTTTAAAGGTATCTTGACTTCAAATTTTGGATCTAAGGATACATTGCTTTGGAAAGGAGGCTCTGCTTTTGTTTCCACAGAAAGCAAGAGGCTATGAATTTGTTCCAGATTAAAATACATTAGGTTTGACCAACCAAGACCCCTTGAAAGGTCTCCAGTGACACCATGGCTCAGATGATACAACATCCAGAATGGTTTCAAGGCAACTGGCTCAGACAATACCACCTCAAGGAATACTCCATAATCCTAAAATTTTCTTTATGTCCCCATAAGATACAGTGCCCTCATCCAGCAGGGAGTAATATGAAAAGCTATGCCCAAATTCTCAAATATACCAAGCTGGTTTTGGAGATGGAATTGGCTCACTCCTTCTCTAAACCCAAACATGTTCCTAAAAGAAAAGGTTGAAAGATTCTTTTGTCCCATATCAGAAGAGGCCTCTGGTGTGCAATAGAAAAAAAACCCAATATTTTTATTGAAAACAGGTTGAGTATAAATGTAATCTCTTTCTAAAGAAAAAAAGGGAATAGTGCAGATGTGGTAGATTAATGAACCTGCTTTTAGACAAGAACTTGTTTAAAATGTTTACATTGGTCTAGATTTTAGTTTATTGATACAAATTTGAAGTTAATTTTGTTATACTGTATATATGTGTGTGTGTGTGTGTGTGTATGTGTGTGTGTGTGTGTGTGTGTGTGTGTGTGTGTATTTCTACTCTTGTTTGAGGTATTATGCTTATGTAGCTCATTTAGATTGTAATGGATAATTAAAAAATACAGATTAATAATTAGTCATGTTAAACTTATTAGTCATGTATAACTTATAGTCATGTTAAATTTTCTAGGTATACATTGATATAATTCAATGAGGTAGGTAATCTTCAAACACTTCAAAGACCTACAGAATATGGCATTTAAAATGTTTTAAAAATTTAGACTTTCTGAACAGTGAGACATGTCTGCACCTGGCAGTACTGATAGGAATCGAAGACACTACATATGGAGTTTATCTTCACCTTGGCAAAAATAGCCATTTGGGCAAGAAACTGTTCTTGCCTGGACTGTTTGATTGACTGGACATGCAGGACCCATAGGAAGATGACCACTGAGCTTTCCTTGGCAAAATGGTTCTTTAGGTTCCTGCTTCGCAGAGGAAACTGCCAGACATTCTACAGGACACAGAGAGAAGTGACTGACAGACTCTAAGCCTATGGGCTGAAGACAGATGCCCTAACTTTACAAAGGAACTTTGGATGACTGTCCAGGCTACCAGCTGTCTCTGTCTACCCTTGCATGACTCCCGAAAGTTGCTTTCATCCTTCTCCTATTTCTCAGGTAATATTATATCCTTCTGAGGTCTTTGAAGTAGTTGAAGACTACATAGTTATAATTTCCTTAGTTATGATAAGAGATAAATTGGATATAAAGCCTTAGACTCACAAATATAAGATAGATAGGATATCTTCTTTAATTTTGCCAAATACAAATAGACTAGATATCATAAATAGACTAGATATTGTAATTGTAATTCTTGCTTGATAATTGTTCTATTATTATATGTAATTTTACTATGTTAAAGTTAAAATCTTCCTTTTTGAAAAAACAGAAAAGGGGAAGTGCTGTGTGTTGTTCTGTATGCTATGAATGTATGTTGCTATGGTTGATTGATAAATAAAATGTTGATTGGCCAGTAGCCAGGCAGGAAGGATAGTGTAGGTGGGACAAGGAGAGAGGAGAATTCTAGGAAGTGGAAGACTGAGGCAGAGAGACACTGCCAGCCACTGTGATGAGAAGCAACATGTTAAGATACCAGTATGCCATGAGCCATGTGGCAACTTACAGATTAATAGAAATGGGTTAATTTAAGATATAAGAACAGCTAGCTAGAAGCCTGAGCCATTGGCCAAACAGTTTAAATAATATAAGCATCTGTGTGTTTATTTTATAAGTGGGCTGTGGGAGTGCAGGGGCTTGGCAGGACCTGGAGAGAAGCTCTCCATCTACATGTGGACCTTTAGGTAACATTTTGACAGTATGGAGCAGCCAGCTCTGTTAACGAGAGTTTACCTGTCATTCCGTGCCTTCTCCCCTGAGGCTAGCCCCTGTAGACTTGATTCTTTTTCTTGTTACTCTTCTCAAAGCCTACATATTTGTTGGGGATATTATGTAAGTTAACATTCATTTCTATCCTTTTGAGACATACTAATTTCATAGACATCTCTAATACATATTGATACATAAATGTCAATATATTTCCCTTTGGCAGTTTTCTTTCTAATCTATGTTTTTGTCTCTTTTCAAACTTTCTGACTATAAACCTCTGGGGATTAATGGGGAAAATATTTCTTGGCCAACAACACCATACAGTGTTTTGCTTAAGACCCAAAAGAAGAAGTTACTGGCTCAGTACATCAGATCACAGGTGGAGAAACCCTTTGTACCATGAGTATATACAATGAGACCTGCAAATCCTCACATGATTATATATTTTGTTTTTAACTCTACCCAGAAAGTATATATTGATAGAATTTGAATAAACAATTATTTATCAAATACAACAAGCAAAAAATTCTTTAGGGAAGGAAGAAAAGATACATGGTCTCTACTGACAAGAATTAACGTCTGAACAAAGTCTTCCTGAAATTCCTCAGATGGCCATTTTCATCCTGGTATTCTGTTATTGATTAAAAGGAAAACAAATAGAACTTCAGTGTTGATCATTGTGGTGGTTTGAATAAGAATGGTCCCCATAGGTTCAGATATATGAATGCTTAGTTAGCACGGAGTGAAACAGTTTAAAAGAAATAGAAGGATATGAGGTATGGCACTGTTAGTGTAGGCATGACCTTGTTGGCAATGTGTCACTGGTGGTGGGCTTTAAGGTTTCAAAAGTCCATGCCAAGTCCATGCTCTTGCTCTCTGCTTCCATATCACGATGTAGCTCTCAAATACTTCCCCACCACACCTGCTGGCTGTCATGCTCCCTCCCATAATGCTCCCTGTTGTAATGATATTGGACTAGCCTCTAAAACTGTAAGCAAGCCACCAATTAAATAAGAGTTGCCTTGGTCATAGTATCCCTTCATAGCAATAGGATACTGACTAAGACAATCATGAAAACTGAATTATGAGACTTGAGTGTTGGTTCTCCACAGTTTATATTAATATGGAGGAAAATGTGTCTTCAAAAGGGAAACGCAGGTTAGTGCCATATTTCTCCAAGAAACACACAAGAAATATTGCCCATGTTTTTCCTTTCCTAAATTCATTGTGTGAATAAACAGTTTAAGTAATTAAGTCATTAAAATTGTCCAAATACACTATGCTATAGAAACCCATATTATTCTCTACCTAACAGGCTCCCAGAGTATAATTACAAGTGAACTGTCTAAACTTATCTCATTGTTTTCTGTTCTCTATGATCTACATCATATGTTCTTCCAAGAATTTACTGAGTTCATTCTTCTTGTTTGTATGTATATGTTTTCAGTACTGACTACTCTCCACTGGAAAACCAATAAATGATCTCATCCATGTGAGAGATTAATTCTACTTCTCTCAGAAGCCATTAGTTACTAATAGTCTATTGTCTAGGGATGGAACCCATGAGATCTCTCCAATTCCATGTTAGCATGTCTGTTGATATTTATGTTTTTCTGATATTGTTTATACAGCCATTTCTGAGAGAGACTATTTTACAGAAGTTTTCCCAGTATTCTGGCTCTTACAACTTTTCTACCCCTTTCCACAGTGTTCTCTGCTCTGTATATGATGGAGCTGTGATGTAGATGTATCAGCTGAAGCTAGGTTCTTCACAATTTGTAGATCTGTGCATTGTGTCTAGTTGTAATTTTTCTGTGATGATCTCCACTTACTGTAAAGAGAATCTTCTTTTCTTTGATGAGGGATGGTAGGTACATTTATCTGAGGGCACAAGAATAAGATTTAGAGTCTAGCAAGGAACTATGCTGGTCTATCAAGATTATATATATATATATATATATATATTTATAGATAACAATAATAAAGAAATGAGAGTGGGAAGGGTTGTGGGAGGGATTTGAGGGAGGATGACTTGGAGGAGCTGGGAGGAGGAAATGGAGAGGGAAAATAGATGTAATTCTATTTCAATTAAAAACATTAAAATAACAAAACAAAAAAATACAGATGGCTTTACAAAAAAAAGGGACATTTACTTTAAACACTTGTGTCCTGAAAACATTTTGTTCTAGGTTACTTTGGTCTTGATGTCTCTACCTGCACAGTCACTGATTCACAAAGCCTTCTAACCTAGGCATCTTCTTTCTCCTCAAATGACACAGGTGATGTTATCCTTAAATAACATTAACATTTCATTGACCATCATCACAAACTAGTAATTATTTATGCACATATTCTTGGCTACCTCATTCATTAGTATATATTTAATATGCCACTTTAACATATAGTAGGTAACAAATTACAATATTAGCTGAAAGCATATATAGATATGGATAAGGGATGGATTTTGTGACAAGAATTTTAATTACAACTTGATTTTTCTTAAGGCACTTTTATGAACTCACTATACATGATTTGCATATTTGCTTTGGTGATAGGAGACTTACATATTTCTTTGTTTTCTTTTTTAAATTTATTCTTGCTTCATATAATAAATATATCTCAACCACAATTTTCCCTCCTCCATGCCTCCCAGTTCACCCTACCTCTCCTCTCCCCCAAATCCATTCCCGCTCCTTTCCTTGAAAGGACATAAATTTCTTAATAAATAAATAATTATGAAGAAACAGGAATGTGTGACCAATTTCCCTAAAATGTTACACTTTATCACCTAATCACTAATGGGATAGTATTGGAAGTAAGGGATTTGGGCAGTGAATAAATCATGAGGACATAGCCGTTACAAACAGTACTAATGTCATTATAAAAGAGGCACAAGAGAGCTCCTCTCCTCTTCCAATAAACAAGGTTTCAGGATTATGAATGATATTTACAAATCCTCATCAGTTTCTAAACCTGGTAGTATGCCAATCTTGAATTCTCTAGTCTCTAGAATTGTGGGAAAATAATTTCAGTTACACCTAAGATACTCAGATTATTGTAGCTTGTTATAGCATCCTAAGAAGACTAACATAAAACATAACAAGAATTAAGGACTCTACCATAACAATATCTAAAATGTGGCCAAGATATCAAAACTATTAGTGAGTTGAGGCTGGTCAGTTTTGAGATACAGTTTAGAGAAAGCCTACTGCTGTGAGGAAAGCAAAAAGGGTGATCTTGGGCAGATGTAAGAGAGTTGATATTGATGAGAGTACTAGCATGACAGGGTGTTCGGCCATCTGATCACCAGAGTAGGTCAGCTCAGGCACTCTCTCGACCATTGCCTGTAGTCTATAGTGGAGGTATCTTTGTGGATTTCTGGGGACCTCTCTAGAACTCTACTTCTTCCTATTCCCATGGAGTCTTCATTTATCATGGTATCTCTTTCCTTGTTCTCCCACTCTGTTCCTGATCCAGCTGGGATATCCTGCTCCCCGAAATTCTCTTTCCCCCAACCCTTGCTATCCGTTACCCCTCCTCACCCCCAGTTTGCTCATGTAGATCTCATCCATTTCCCTGTCACTGGGCAATATCTGTGTCTTTCTTAGGGTCCTCTTTACTAGGTAGCCTCCCTGGAGTTGTGAGTTGCAGTCTGGTTATCCTTTGCTTTACATCTAGTATCCACTTATGAGTAAGTACATATCATGTTTGTCTTTCTGAGTCTGGGTTACTTCACTCAGGATGATATTTTCTAGTTCCATCCATTTGCCTGCAAACCTCATGATGTCATTGTTTTTCTCTGCTGAGTAATTATTCCATTGTGTATATGTACCACATTTTATTTATCCATTCTTCAGTTGAAGGGCATCTAGGTTGTTTCCAGGTTCTGGCTATTACAAATAATGCTGCTATGAACATAGTTGAACATGTGTCTTTGTGGTATGATTGAGCATTCCTTGGATATGCGATATGCGCCCAAGGAATAGCTGGGTTTTGAGGGAGATTGATTACCAATTTTCTAAAAAAGCATCACATTGATTTCCAAAGTGGTTGTCCAAGTTTGCATTCCCACCAACAGTGGAGGAGTGTTCCCCTTGCTCCACAACCTCTCTAATGTAAGCTGTCTTCAGTGTTTTTTTTATCTTAGCCATTCTGATGGGTGTAAGAAGGTATCTCAGAGTTGCAGAGATCCACAGCCAAGCCCCAGGTGTAGCTCCACGAGTCCAATCAATGAGAGAGCAGAGGGATTATATGAGCAAGAGATATTGAGACCATGATTGGAAAAAGCACAGGGACAAATAGCCAAACTAGCAGAAATACATGAACTCTGAAGCAATAGCTGAAGAGCCCCCATGGAACTGGACTAGGCCCTCTGGATAAGTGAGAGAGTTGATTAGCTTGAACTGTTTAGAGTGCTCCCAGGCAGTGGAACCAGGACCTGTCCTTGGTGCATGAGCTGGCTTTTTGGAACCTAGGGCCTGTGCTGAGACACTTTGTTCAGCTTTGGTGCAGGAAGGAAAAAATTGTACCTTCCTCAACTGAATGTACCAGGCTGGGCTGACTCCTCAGGGGAGACCATGCCTTGGAGGAGGTGGGAATGGGGGGTGGACTGGGGGGGGGGAAATGCTGGGGGGGGAGGACAGGGGAATCTGTGGCTGATATGTAAAATGAATAGAAAATCTCTTATAAAAAATAAAGATCCATTTCCTGTTGCACAGATGGCAACTTTCAGCAGTGTCTTAATATGGTAGAAGGAGATGCTCTATGACTTTTTGAAAAGTTACTGTTTAAGAATTGCATACATACATACAATAAGTATCAGTCAAATCCATGCCTACTCCCTCTCCTACTACTCCTCCCACTATTTTTCCCCTCAACTTCAAGCACTCATTTTCAATCCAGAGTCCACTTAGTACTGCCAGTATTTGTATGGCTGAAAGCCATCTACTAGAACATGGGTAGACGATTAGGGGTCTCATCTCTGAAGGAAATTAGCTGCTTCCTTCCCCAGAAGCCAACAATTGTCAATAATTCCTCAATAAAAGAGAGACTTCCTGAATCCATCCTCCAACCGTGCTGAAATTTTGGCAAGCTTGTCATGTCTGAAAAACACAAAAGTCCTCAACTACCTGTCATTCTCAGAAGCTGTGAAACCTGAGAGCTACAATAATCACCAGGCAGAGCACGATATGCTCATTCTGCCATAGTGGCAGGTATATTACAGGAGAAATCTACTAGTTTACGACTGGATATAAGTCTCCACAATGCTGAACTTACCTCCAGTGGTGTTAACTGGGCCAAGAACCCATTGGTGGGTAGGTTACAGGCCTTTGGTAAGAACTTAATACTATTTGCTAAATGGAAGTACCTCCTAAATATTTAATTTAGGCCCACATTTGTACAGCTCTCAACTCTCTCAACAGGGAAGTTTATTTTTGGAGTAGATTGTGATTAATACCATTAATGGTGATTAATACTCATAGTTGGTCAAGTTGTAGAAATGAAAAGACTGTGGGGTACTCAGCCCTATATATGACATCTGCACCACACACACTCATAGCATGTCATAGCAGAAAGGGGAGTGAAAACTTTGAGGTTTTCCTGTAAGAAAAGGTAGAGATCAGCTAATGCTAGGCTGTAGGTTATTTAAGTTGTTGATCTCAATGTTTGACATTCATTTCGATTGTTATTGGGAAATATTAAAAGTTTGTGATTAAGAAGGATTATATTGGCAGAATAGTTCTCTGAATAAACCTGAGCTATGGCTTGGGGAAGATGCTGAATTAAAGAGAGCCCAGAGAGGTAATTACCTAGAAAATTATGTATACACAAAGTACAAAACACTTGAATGTTTGAACAAATACATAATTTTTAAAACGCTCTAGGTAATGAAAAATGTGAATACATGATCAGTTCCCCACACCCCAAAAATGTCTATAATCTTAACTGAATGGGAAGAGTCAAATGAAATAAATCGATGGAGAAGGAAAAACCATTCAAAATGTAATACAAATAATGGACTAAATAGATGGTGTGCGTGAGGGAAACAGATCATAGAAACAAAGAGAAAGCTTCATGAAAGAAATGGTGCTTGAATTTGTCACTTAAGTAGGCAAGATAAGAAAGACAGTTCAATGTGGAAGTATATCATGGCAAGAGCATAAAACTGCAAATGAATATAGTATATTCTTAGGATAGTAGTCACAAAGAGTGAGCAATTGATAAATCTATGAGGGGTTAAAGAACGGTAGATAAACAAATGATATGGTCAAGTCCGAATGGGATGGCCATAAATGTATTCAGTTATCTACTTAAAGATGGACATTGAAGGGTGGGTGGTGAGTTGGACTTGTGGTTAAAGTTCTTATGATCTAAACCCAAAGACCTGAGCTGGGATCCCTGGAAACCACATAAAAGTCAGGCAGTGCAGCTACGCAGCTGTGATCTCAGTGCAGCTTCGCAGCTGTGATCTCATTGCACCTCTACCTATAGGTGGGAGGCAGAGACCAGGGGAAAAACCAGCATAGCATATGCAGCAGTGGCCATCAAGAGAGACTCTGTCTCAAACAAGGTAGAATGTAGAGACCAATACGTGAAGTTAGCCTCTGACCTCGAGGCAACATGCTTTGGGGTATGGGCATGTACCTGCACTCACACAAACACAAAAACATACATGTAGACAAGCATACACACACACACACACACACACACACACACACACACACACAAGATTGGCATTGTGCTAATATTTCCAGATGTGATGTTGTTTTGTAAACATAGTTTTCCTGTGAAAGAGACATTATCGCCAACCTGCAGATGCTTCAAGTGAGGCTTATAAAGTTAAATATTAAAAAAAAAAAAAAAAAAACACAGAAATTCTGCTAGCAATTTAACTCCATAAGGGGCTCAAAGGGGCCTGAATGATAGTAGACAGTGTTTAAGTCCAAACAACTCGGCCCATAGATTTTCACTCTCACTCTCCATGCCATATCCAAAGTCCATCATGGTCTTGAATTAGTGAGTGGCCAAAGACCGACCATTGTAATTACAGGTCCATGTTGACTATCATATTTCTAAGTGGCTGTAGTGGTATTTTCCAGGTCTTTCTTGATGTTGCTTCTTTTATTGAATCCTTTAAACAAAGTCTTTCTTAGTAAAAGAAAAAAAAAAGTTAATTCTAAAACTGGTTTTATAAATGAGGCCACGAACCAGTGCTTTGCAATTCAGATTAACTCATTAGAAGGCAACCCTGGCATTTCTTCTTCCACCTCTCCTGTGGAGGGTAGCTCAGACTCCACAGGGTACAACTCTGAGCTGAGACACATTAGAAACAGCCAGTTAGCTGGCTGCATTGTGGTGGCTTCAGAGGAAATAGTATCCTCTCACAGTTATCTGCAGAAAACCATAATAGGCCTAAATGAGATTTAAATTAACTAGACACATCCTAGAGCTGACAGTCACAAAGACCTTCAAGCTCCAAGGGACCAGAATGATAATAGCCAGTATTTGGCTATTAAGGCAGATAGTAAGTTATATATAAAATATTCTACTTAAAAATCTCCCCTCTTTCCTCTCTCTCCCACTCCCTCCCCCAAGATGCCCACTTACACAGTAACACATTTACACGAAGAATTCAAATTTAAGTGCTACTGGTTTGGCTTCAAAACTTAAGGTCTGAAGAAAGATATTTTTTAATTAATATAATTAATTTCAGCCAGTTCAGATATAACAACTGTATAATATTCAGAAAAGACAACTAGAGTCTAATATCCATAGAAATGGGGTGTTGAATATGTTCAAAGGAAGACACACACACACACACAGGTTGGGGAGCAATAGAAAGTGTTATCTTAGGCAATTAATATATGCCAATAAAAAGGAAGTTATTTTCACAAAAGTAGTTACTCAATTAACTGAATCTTCATGAGATATTTGCTAGAGTTCAGGTGCTAAAATTATACAAGTGAATAGAGTAGGAAAAAGTACAGAAATTTAAACATAAGTGAGGTTCCAATAATCACAAATGATAACTTTGCAAATCACTCTATCATCCCGTTTTATCACCTATCTAATATAGTAACAGCTACTATATTACATGTATTTTGAATGATAATTGATATAAAGTCCAGAATTCATTTAGTAAATACTAACTCTATTATCCTTATTGGTAGCTGTTTTGATTGAAACCATAAAGAAAAAGTCTTTGTGAATCAAATTCAAGTAAAGGTGATAGTTTGGGAGGTGGTCATAGGGAAAGAGAGAAAAGGGGCCTCAAGTGAATCCAATAGGAAGGTGTTATCTACATCCTGGTGTCTGGGTAACTGGCCTTCACTCTCACTGGGAAAATGCAGAAGACAAGGTAAGATGTACCTCAGACTTATCCCAGATAAGTCTGACACTTCTAACTTGTCACAGGTAAAGTTCTAGATTTCTCTCGTGTCAAAAAGAAATCATCTCAAGCCAGAGTCACAGGTATTCACAATAAATCACCTCCAAGGGAGAAGGTGGCACAAGCCAAAAGGATGTACAACGGTCAACATGTACTGAAGAAATATGGAGAAAATGTATTTTTAAATGACAACCTTCTCGACTATACCAAGATCCAATCTACATTCTTTTAATATGAGTAGTCGTTTTCTTGTGAAGGTAAAACAAGGAAACCCTGATGGCTGACTTCTCCAAACCTCCAGGAACACGGTAGGTATTTAATAAGGGTTTTCATGCATTTTAAGATACAATACTTGCTTTCTGCTTATTGTGACACCATCACTGTGCTGTAATGGAGGAGGAAAATGGATGAAAGAAATGATCAAGTTTTACATACTGTAGCCGCAGTTCACAATTCATATACCAGTTAATGTGTGCCACCTTCTTCATAACTCACACACTGTGGCAGAACTCCCGTTTCTATTTTGTTGTATGACCCCAAATTCACAAACTCTGTCTCTTCATTTCTGAATATAACATGACTTCAAATTAAACCCATCTGAACAGAAATCTTATTTCCCACCACATTTTTAAAGTCATGAGCATCAGGTTCAAGTTCTGTACACTGTCCCTGCTGCTGCTCAATCCATCTGGCACAAAACTCTCGGCAGTATTAGTATAGACAAGTATCCTTTAGCTGATCCTTGTCTCATGCTAACAAAAGCATGGATTGGTTCCTGTGAAGAATCTTATGACTATTTGTGGAAGTGCACATGCTACTGTAGATATATGCATTATGAGAAAAACAAGAACTAAGAATAACAGATAGCATGCTAAAGTAGTGCTGTGTATAGAAGGGAGATGACAAGATTGCAAAACCCTCAAAGGTCCTTTTGCAATTCCAACATGCAGGGCCATTTCAGAGTCTCTACAAAGAGAGAAATCTATTCTATTTGCATGTCAAATTTAAAGATCCCCTTAGAATCACAGCTGGAACAAACTCTCCTCTGCAATGAGTAGCAGGAGGTTGGGTAATTCATTGCTGGGTTAGGCCTATCTAAAACTGCCCCACTTCTTAAAAGAGTTCTAAACAAAGTTCTTACATTTTGCCAGTTTCTTTTCAGGTCCTGATGCTGGTAAAAGACATTGTTGGAAACTTTATGATACTTCACTAACTACTAACTGTAGATGTAACCAACCGTCTTATTAAATAAGAAACAGAACCAATGTAAAAGAGAAAGCCAAGAGGTCAGAGCTCAGAGCTAAAACCTTACCCTTCCTCCTGTGGTGGTCCTACCTCTCCAAAAGAGACCTACTTCCTGTGTGTTTGTCTTTAGATAGTTTTTCTGTTCTGCCTTCTCATTGATTGTAAACCCAAACATGTGACTGCCTCGTCACTGCCTGTAAGTACAGCCCTCCAGGTCTTAAAGGTGTGTGTCTCCAATGCTGGCTGTATCCCTGAATACAGAGATTTACCTAGCTCTGCCTTACCAAGTGCTGGGATTAAAGGCGTGCGCCGCCGCCGCCGCCGCCGCCGCCACCGCCACCGCCGCCGCCGCCACCACCACCACCACCACCACGCTCTTGCTATGGCTCTAATAGCTCTGACCCCCGGGCAACTCTATTTATTAACATACAATTAAAATCACATTTTAGTACAAATAAAATACCACCATAACTAACATAGTTATAACTAATAAAAATCCATTCAAATCTTAAATATACTGGAATACACAAAATAATGACTTAGCTTTTAGCTCTTACAGTAACAACAAAATCACAATTGGCTAATGACAAAGTATTGAACTGGCTAAGAAATTATATATAATTTCAAGCTTTCTCCCTCCCCTTCTCTCTCTCTCTCTCTCTCTCTCTCTCTCTCTCTCTCTCTCTCTCTCTCTCTCTCTCTCTCTGATTGTCTATGCCATATGCTGATTCTTTCTGTTGCTTTGTTCTTAGGTAAAAATTCTCTCTACATAAAAGCATTCAGCATTTGTGTTAACTATTTATTTGCTACTATGACTAGTCACAGAAAAGAATGAAACATTAAGAGTCACATCATAGGGAAAGAGTTTCCTGAGAGAGTTCAAAGAATACCTAGAAATTGTCCAAGACAACACATATTTCTCATCTACTTGGAAGTTGTGAAATTAAAGATATCACGTGAACTCTCATGCATTTGCCTGACCACAGTGAAGATCTGAAGTTGGACATTTATTCTCTTTTACTGTAATCATGATTATATGGCTTCCATGAATAGTAACACTATGAGAGAATAAGTAAATCCGTCACACATCTGAAGTCCTCAGAGGCGGCAGGACATCCTTACGTGTCTCAGTATTAGGAATCAAATGCACTCGCTGAAATATGACGAATTCCGGGGCAGCCCTAGGCCCTTTGTCGCTTTAAGTCATTTCCATTCATTCCACACAGAATCATGAGGTGCTCAGGGCCTACCAATGCCGACTGCAAAGCTTCAACAGCAAGGACACTTGCATTCCTGCTCCTTGCCTGGGAGGCAGCATCCTATATGCTATTTCCCTTTCAAACTATAAAAATTATCACATGCAAAGTAAAAGCTGAACAGTCAACATAGCACATATATTTCACCTACTAACAAAATTAACAGAGAACCACTCTAGTGTAATGACTTCAAGTACTTCTGGGCATGAAAATACAGATCCATTTGAGGTCTCATACACAGCTCTGCTCCATACATTTTTATCTTTGGCTGTATGGGGGAATCACTATTCTGCAGGAGCATTGGTATTATCCTGTCGTTGTAAAAATAATATATTTATATCCACACTGAAGACAGTAATTTTGTCTAATTTTGGTCCAATTTTACTCTACTTTAAAAGGTACAAATTAGGTTATTGTTGGCCAACATTCTTTTTTATTCCTTAACCCTGTATTTTGGTATCTAAGCTGATTTGGATGTTATTTGCATTTTATTTTTTACACATTGTATCCTAGCCTGCATGTTTAATAGAACAATAAAATCTATTCCCATAATGATACATATTACTGGTCAGTTGTAATTTTCTATTCCAGATGTTGCATTTGTTGAAGACTTCGGTAGATAGATAGATCAATCTAAAGACAGACAGACAGACAGACAGACAGACAGACAGACAGATAGATAGATAGATAGATAGATAGATAGATGATAGATATTATCTAACATTAATAACAGAATATTTTTAAAGGTATGCAATAAATATCAGCTATCAACTAGGGGGTAGAATTCAAATCTTAAATCTACCAATAAAATCTTCAGTTGACCTATGTTTATCGCACCCATCTATAGAGCTCTGTTTTCTCAGGTACAAAGCTAACTGGTATATTCAGAATAAGATATCATATATAACTGTCACCTTATAGTGCTAGTTTAATAGGTATTAAGGCTTTACTCAATAAAACAGAAGTATATAAAAATGAGCAGCATGTGTTTTACTTTCTTTTTATTTATTCTTTGTGTCTTTTATAACGTGCATCTTTATCCCATTCATTTCCCTGTCTCTTCATAACAGCCTTCTGCCCTTGCAACCTCTCCCTCCCAAAATAAAATAAAATAAAATTTAAGAGAAAAAAAGAAGAAAAATGAAAATTCAAACTCATTATGGAAGCTGTAGTGTGACACAATAAGATATCCATATATCTTTACTTGCAAGTAGTCATTGCAATGAGATATTGGTCTGGTTCAAGGCCTCTGGTTTCTGCTACACTATCTATGCTGGGCCCTATCTATATGGGACTCCTCTCATATATCCTGTTGTTGCTTTGTGTCATGGAGATCCTGAAACTTTTGTTCTGCAGGACTGGCCCCTTCATTTGCTCCAGCAGATCACAGATGGGGTGGATGTTGGGGTGGTTTAACTCATAACCCTTGTTCTGGGCCCTGGTAGTTTCAGGGTTGGTCAGCCCACCAGCTCTCCCTTGTCCTCACCACCAGGGTGAACTCTCCAGCACTGCCCTGGCTAGTTCACCCCTTGAAGTGATGAGCAAGGAGTAGGGGCAGAAGTAATTCTTCCAGTTCCTACCCTAGGCAGGCACAGCTTAGTAGCAGCACCTTCCCTTCTGTAGGTTCCCTAAAGATCTGAATTCATTTCTTCCTAAAGCACTGCTCAGATACACTGCATTGTCAAATTGAAGTAATGAGACAGGGACAAAGAAACAATTCCACTATTCTTACACTTTACTTCCTCATTGTGTGATTTGCCTCCTCTCTTCTTCAGCCTCATTCTTACTGTCAGTCATTTTATATTATTTTAATATTTGTTTGCTCAACTCCCTAATCATTTTTCCAAGACCGTTATTTTGCTTGTGGTATTCTCAGTCCTAATATTCCTTGGCCTTTCATTACATTAACTCCCACTCAACTTTTAATTTTAATTTGAAAAACTCTAACTAGGCCTATATTACATAATTTTAAGTCATCCTATATTTTCTAGCAGCACTTAGCAATTTTAAGTAAATAGTTTAATGGATTTGGTTGATGCATTTGTCTCCTGAGCAACGCTGAGCTGTGCTTACCTCTGGCCTATCTAGTTTGGTACTTTGGTAGTGCAGCAGAGACTCAATTAATTGCCAGTGAAACACTGAACAGCTATAGGCCAACAAATTTGCACATAGTGCAAAGTTATGTGCAAAGCTGTACTGGAAAAAAATGAAGACAATCACCATCCACATGTATGCATATGTAGCTGTAGTTGTAATTTCCATAAAGTGGTACACTCGAAGATCGTCGTTCCCACACTTTCCTGCTACTCTGCTTTGGGTGGATCATTCAGTGATGGAAGGATGCCTTTGCTTTCAAATAAAAGTGGGTTTATTTTGTTACTTTCCGGTGCATTTTTAAAATCAAAAGGTGACAATGACAAGCTAATGTGTCAAGTCGTTTCCAGATTGTATTTTGTTCCACGCTATTTCTAGTCTGCAGCCTTTATGCCTTTTTCTTTACAGCTACCATCCAGCTGTTGTCATAAAAATAACATGATTTCTCTTGGCACTATTGTTTGTCTGCCTTTTATTCCTGCAATGTGGACATTTAAAGTTGTGCTCGCTCAGCTGAGAAACTCAAATACCTGTGTATATTTATATACAGTTATCAATCCTCATCCGTGGATAACAATAACTATCCCACTGGATGCCAAAATGTACTGGTACTCAAGGCACTAATAGAAAACATAGCATGTGCAATATTTATATGCAAGCACATACATTTCCTTTCATATAGTTAAAGTAATCTACACATTATTTAAAATACCTAGTAAATGTAAGACTTTGTAAATAGTTGCTAAACTGTGTTGCATGAGTAATTATAACAAGAAAAAAATCTTTACATATTCAGTGGATTCACTATTTTAAAACATAATTTCAGTTGGGAGTTTTTGAATTCTTAGGTTCAGAATCATGTATCCAGAGGATGATTGTGTATATATGCTGAAGAGTTTCTTGTTGGAATATAAGGTTTCTGAGAGAGGGGGGAGAGGGAAGAGAGAGAGAGAGAGAGAGAGAGAGAGAGAGAGAGAGAGAGAGAAGAGAAACAGATTTTTATAGGTTACCAAGCTTTCCTCTCCATGTCTCCAAAGGAAGATTCTCATTGATAATGTATTTTGTAGCACTAGTAGAAAAATCTCCATGCTAGGGGCTGCAGAATACTGCACAATTGACATCCTTCATTAGAAGGGGAAACTGTGCTCAAACAAATTGAGAACTATATGCAACTATGAGATTGTCTGCTCTGGAAGTTGATAATGAAGTCAATATTGATCAAATTTTCAATATATCTGAATCACCTGGAGGGTTAGTTAAAATAGATTACTGGCCCTATACCCAGAACTTCTGATTTGGTATCTCTTGGGGGAGCTTAAGAATCTGCATATATTCTAGGTTCTCAGGAGATGCTAATGTTGGTGGTCCAGTAGCACATTTTGATTATAGTTTCATTACAGTTTAATGATGTTATGAGAATAATTTTTACAAGAGACTTTTGATCTCAAAACATCTTTAAATAGCAGAGATGACCACTAAACTACTTTGTGAAATGAGAAGAATTCTGACTGTGCTTCACTGAGGACTCAGACCATGTAACCCTGTTCAGCCAGTGGACACCTTTTAGTGATTAAATACTGATGGTTTTCCTTGGGGAAAACAAAATATCTTTTCCTTTATGAGCCTCTGTTTCTCAGATATGCAACGGAAACAAAAAAGATCTGTCTGGCTGAATGGTAACAAACATTCAGGAAATATTGAGGTAAAGACATTAATACCCCACCCTGTATTTTGGTAGGTCAAAATAAATCTTAATTATCTTCTCTATTTGAAAATTCATGTGACAATTTTTAGGACACATGTATTCACACTTTCTTTTGCTTAGATAACATTCCAAGAATGGTTCCTCAGAATAATAGTCAATTTGGCAGGGAAGAAAGAAAAGATACCTGCAAACTATTTATTAATCTTTCTTATATTGTATTATGGAAATAAATGTAATTTTTCCAGAGATAAAGAGAAGAAAAGGAATTCTCTTTTGGATATTTGTGTCAGCATCATCTTAGAAGCAAGGAAGGCACTTAGTCCAAGCAATGCCTCTTTAGGACAGCAGAAATGGTGCCTCCATGGTTATCAGCCTTGACTGACTGGAGATCTGCCCCAACATTCCCAGATATGGTCTTTACAATCTCGTCAGAAATAAACAGAACAGAGAAATAAACAAAATGTCAACTTCTCTGTTGTATGTTGAAGGTATTCATCCAGATAAAGTCACGTTCATCTGCAGGAGCTTTTCTGTTTAATTATATAGTCTCTTCAGAAGGACAGGATCCACTATGAAACTAGGAAGAAATACGTTGCTTCATTTTATTATTATTATTGTTATTTCATTCTAGAATTCTTGATGAAATCAGCCTTTATGAACACATTTGCATGATTTGCTAAGTTTATGCTAGCATCAAGAAGACAAGGTTTTGTTCATTTTTTAAAGTAAAGTTCATTCAAAAAAGTATAATAAGGTAGGAGCTGAGATTATTAGATTTTGAATTTAAAATATGAAAGCCACATTAAAATTTTTATTGGACCTTTACCCAGTACCATGTTTCTCCTGAATGTTTTTATTTATTTCCAAATTGGCATATTCTATTACAAACTGAGATTCCCAAGTTAATGTCACATAGAAACAAATTTGACTGAGGAGACTCCTCAATTAAATCAGAAAGCAAATTAAATAGCCAAGGTACTCAAAACAAAAAGGTGAAATGGAAAACAATGGGAAGTGTTTAGTAAGGATTCACAGCCCATTTAATGTAGGTAAATGATCATTCAAACTCAGATGCTTTGACTCACATCTCTAGAGAAGTATTAAAGTCTTTGCTGCATTAAGCCAAGTGTTGTATCACCACTGTCATTTAAAAGAATGTCTTTATAAAACATGTTATACAGCATATGTGACTTGTAATTTTCCATCTTTTCCTAACTCCACCAAATCTCTAGTACAATTAAGTTAAATTAAATGAGAGGAAAAATGAAACACATGTAGGCAGTCGTCACATAGTTTCTCAATGGTTTCAGAGCAAATTATGGTGGTTTATATCACATACAAGGTAACAAACCATTCAAAATGCAGCTAAGATGAACATAAAATTACATATCTACACACTTTTTAAAATAGTATGTAGACATTGCAATGTCCTAATTTCCTGAAAAACTTTTTTTTTTTTTTTTTTTTTTGGTTTTTCAAGACAGGGTTTCTCTGTGTAGCTTTGCGCCTTTCCTGGAGCTCACTTGGTAGCCCAGGCTGGCCTCGAACTCACAGAGATCCACCTGCCTCTGCCTCCCGAGTGCTGGGATTAAAGGCGTGCGCCGCCACCACCACCCGGCTCTGAAAAACTTTTTTTAAAGAAAATGGAAATATAGTATTTTAAAAGTAACTAGGATTAAAAAAGTTTTTAAACAGGAAGAAAAAAATGGGAGCTTCAACTAATAATGAATATCAGGTGATAACATAAAATCCATCATCTTGAATACATAGCCTAAATGGGGGAAGAAAATGGGAAGTTAAGATCTTATCTTACCTACCCCAGGGTCCTGAGAACTTGCATATAAATTCTTAATCAATATTCAATAAGAAGAAATAAAAGTAAATTGCCTTTTTCTCTCATTGAGAGCCTTAGACGGGGTCATTACTTGACTTACAATCATGGCCATTTTGCCATTTTTTTTTTTTAGTTGCTCATTTCATCAACCATTCTAATAGTCTTTAAAAATATTTGATAGTATAGATTTAAGTGAGGATATAAAATGAGATGCTCTTATTCTTTATTACTGTCCTTATCAGTCATTTTATTATGGTTCAGCTGTTTTTCTCAACAATAATATCTCAGGATACAGTCCTAACAGAACATTCATAGCTTTAATGAACACTACCAAATCTGAAAAATAAAATGCATTTTATGATTAATTTAATGGTCACAAATAAAGTTTTTAATAAATCTCCATCAAAAAATGCATCATCTGGTAGCCACCTGAATCAGCTTCCAACCCTTCAAATGAGAAAAAAATTGAATTAAAATTGAGAGCCTTGAGCTATTATTAGGCTCAAATCATATTTCCCTATTTTCAAGGCATGCATTTCTATTTCTTCTATATAATAGGGAAGAAATTTAGAAAGGGGCCATTAATAAATGAAGGGTATTACAAGGTAATAACTACAATTCTCTCTAAAGGTTATCTATAAATGAAGAAGTATAATGCCATTAATACTGCTTGTTACTGTGTGGATGGGCATTTTTTGTAGAAATGTAGCTACAGATGTCACTTTTCTAACACACACACAGAGAGAGAGAGAGAGAGAGAGAGAGAGAGAGAGAGACGAGACAGAGACAGAAACAGAGACAGACACAGAGAGAGAGACAGAGAGAGAGACAGAGAGATACCAGGTTAGCATTTGATAAAGCAGTAACATTGAGTTATACCTTACCTTTCAATGAAGTTTTTAAAAGGCAAATTTTCCAAATAACGAAAAATATTCTATTGAAAGTTCACTGAAGTTTCTCTCATTCTCTGGCTTGTTCTCTGGCCATACAGTTTCTGGAGATCTTTTGTTGCTTTTTTCCACCATTAAAAGTATAATTCTAAATATGAATTGAACAAGGAGAATATCAAGAAACATGCTAATGTGCAAAAGGGAAAACCCACGAGGCTTCAAACCTACACAAAGAACTACAGGCAACTAAGAAATGCTCAAAGTGGGAGAAATAATCTTCACCAGGGAAGAGCACACCAGTTGGTAACCCAATAATAAATGATCAGCCTTGTAAACACATATACAAATAGCATTACATAGAAGCAGGTTTATATATATATATATGTATGTATGTGTATGTATATGCGTATGTATATATATGTGTGTGTGTGTTATATGTGTGTGCATGCAATATATATACATATATATATGCATTCAATAGCAATAACAACTTATGAAAAAGAGGCCATGGATTTGAAGGAGACAATGACACGTATATGGGAGGGCTTGGAGGGAAGAAAGGGAAGGTAGAGATGATGTGATTATATTATAATAACTTCAAAATAAAAGAAAAATGTACAGTAAAATTTTCTTTAACATTAGTATTAGTCAAGAAATATGGGTATGATATTTAAATTTAAGTAAATAAATTAAAAACTACAGAAAGTCTAGCGTTTTTAATTTATCAGGTTAATGTTGCATTATTTCAGATTTTCATTGGGTGGCAAAGTGGTACTTAAATATGTTGAACAATTAAATAGTTCTGTGAATATTTTCTCTAGGTATTTGCATTACTGATGGAGAGTAAATCTTCAAATACTTTTAATCCTACCTATTAAGAAGGGATACCAAACTCATTTTTTTTTTTAGTCAGGACTATAATATATATGGCCTGGTTTTCTCTCATTTCTAAGTCTGTGTACATCCTACACAGCTCATGTGAGGTGTTTTTAACTAAAAATATTTATAGCATTCATAATGCTAAGTACATACTAAACAATTCATAGATATTGATTCTACTAATAAGGATAACGGAACTTCTATCACTCCTTTTTTTTTTTTTTTTACAGCTGATATGCCTAAAAATCAAGCTCACAGAAGGTCATGAAGAAGCAGAAACTAAGAATATCAATTAGTCAGATCTGTGTTACTAATCACAAGAAGGACATTATTTTACAGACATGTGAGATCACTTTTATAACTGAAAAAGTTCACTGGGCTGGCATGAGTAGAGACTGGATTTTGGCCCGGGATTTGAGTCATATCCATATGTCTTACATTGCTGCCAAAAAAAAAAAAAGACTCATTTATTTAAAACAATAAAAGAGGGAATTTCATTCTGTAGGTAAATAACTTGGGTGGGTGTTGTAGAATGTTATTTTAAGATTTGTTACATTTGTTTATGCTGTGGAACATTTGTTTAATGATGCAAAGATGCATTGCATTTGTTTAACTCTGTAAAGCTGTGTTACCATGCCTAAGACACCTGATGGGCTAATAAAGAGCTGAATGGCCAATAACAAGGCAGGAGAAAGGATAGACAGGCAGAGAGAATAAATAGAAGGAGAAACCTAGGAGGGGAGGAAGAAGGAACAAGAGAACCAGGAGAGGAGGAAGAAGGGGTCAGCCACTGAGACACACAGCCAGCCACAGAGTAAAAGTGAAAATCAGATAACAAAAGTTAGAAAAGGAAGGAGCCCAGAGGCAAAAGGCAGATGGGATAAGTTAAGAAAAGCTGGCTAGAAATACGCCAAGCTAAGGCTGGCCAATTATAATTCAGAATAAGCCTCTGTGTGTGATTTATTTGGGAGCTGGGTGCCAGATTCCTCAAAAGAGCAAAACCAACCAACAGCAGGTGAGCTTTTTTTTTTTTTTTAAGTTTGTGAAAGGTGGCAGTGTAAAGCCAACTAATTGAACTGTTTACTTTTTGTATATTATGTCTCATAGTATAAATTCATACATCATCTTTTACAGTGATGGACATGACTGGAGTACATTGGAGTAACTATAGTCTGATAACTTACCTGTAGCATTAGAAAGCCTTAGATATGGCAAGATGGATAGAGAACTATTAATTTTAAGAGGATAACATGTGCTTTTAAAAGATACATTTTAAGTTTTATAATCCTTACACTCTTTATGAAAATAAGAAAGTATTCATATTAAAATTGTAGAAATATTTGAAAGACACAGAAAAATATTTCTAAATATCTTTCCATAAATAATGCAAATAATTTTATTATCTGAACATAGATATGTTGTTTACTGCATTATGTTATTTAATACACAGTATGGTACCATATGTGTCTATGACATGTCAGTCAATAGAGAACCACATATAATGATAACCTTTTAGATTCTATTTCCTATTGAAATTGAAATTGTAGCCACCTTAGTTTGTATGAGTACTCTCTGTGATGGCTATTGAATGAAATTATTGTCCAATGATATGTGTATCAGAATATATCCCCATAATTTTAACATTAACTGTATTAAAATAACACATTTATGTACTATAAGCTATATATTTTACATGAAACAGTTTATTATTATAAACCATTATTACTCAATATTTTCCATATTATTAAATGACTAAATTATTTTATTATATAAAATATTTCATTCATATGTGAGAGATATACTATATGAATGTCCCTGTGTTTTCTACATATTGCACCATTTACACTGCAAACACTAAATAATTATATATAGTAAACACATAATGTCTGACAAGAGCCTTGTTTCTAATAAACAAGGATTGTTACTGGAATGTGTTTTTGTGTTCCTACCAGTTGTAGCAGATAGGAGTCTGTTTCCTTCTGATTAGTCATCATTCCTTACAGTTGTTACTTAATATTTCTTTTAATTTTTATAATATTTTCACTGATTATTTTGGAATTTCACATAATGTTCCCCAATCACACTGGCTTCCCATTCCTCCCAGGTCTACCCTCCCACCCTTGTGCCCTTCCACAAATAAAGGGAAAAAAAGAAAGAAATATACTGAATCCAATTTGTGTTGCCCATATACTCACTGGAGCATGGCCAAACGCTCAGGGGCCAGACCCACCACCACCCCACCAGAAGCCATAAATTTTTAAGGACTCTCTTCAACGGCTTCCTGTCCAGACTTTCTTTCTTTCTTTTTCTTTTTCTTTCTTTCTTTCTTTTTCTTTCTTTCTTTCTTTCTTTCTTTCTTTCTTTCTTTCTTTCTTTCTTTCTCTCTCTCCCTCTCTCTCTCTCTCTCCTTCCTTCCTTCCTTTCTTTCTTCCTTTCTTTTTCTTTCTTTCTTTCTTTCTTTCTTTCTTTCTTTCCTTCCTTCCTTCCTTCCTTCCTTCCTTCCTTCCTTCCTTCCTTCTTTCTTTCTTTCTTTCTTTCTTTCTTTCTTTCTTTCTTTCTTTCTTTCTTTCTTTTGATGTGTGTATGGGGTTTGGGGAGGGTGTCATTGGTCAATTAAATGTTTAAACTCTCCTTTATATGCCTCTATGGAAAAACATGTTTTTGCCACACGCAGCTTGTCCTTGTGATTGTGATAAATATGCATTTTACATCCCAGCCCCAGTTTCCCCTCCCTTCTCTCCTCTCAGTTCCTTCCCTTCCAGTTCCTCTGTTTCCACCCCCCAGTCCACTCTTCCTCCATTTCTGTTTAGGGAAGGGCAGGTCTCTCATGTATATCAACAAAACATGGCATATCAAGTTTCAGTAAGACTGAACACCTCCCCATGTATTAAGGCTGCACAAGGAGACCCAGTATGAGGAGTAGGGTCCCAAAAGCCAGTGAAAGAATCACCTGTTCCCACTGCTAGGAGTCCCACAAGAGGACCAAGCTACACAACTTAACACATATGCAGAAGGCCTAGGTCAGTCCTGTGCAGGCTCCTTGGTTGTTGCTTCAGTTGCTGTGAGCCCCTATGAACCCAGGTTCATTCTGTGAGTTTCCTTGTGGTATCAGCTTGAACTCATGAGAGCTTTACTCCTGTCACCTTTCTTAACCCTCAGAGTATAAATTGTCTAAGACTCTGAATAAAGTTGACTATTGTATGAGACTTCAGTCTGCCTCATTTTCTGACTCCACTCTCCCTGGTCTCAGTACTTCCAGTGTAGTGACAACATAGTAACAATATCAAGACAAAAACTCGGGAACTATCCATACTATCACATCTGGTGCAGAACCCACAGGCACCACAAAGAACTATAATGACTAATAAGAATGTTGTGTTTTGTTCATTGATGTGCATGACTTTTTAATGTTTAGTAACTGCTCTGCTGCTCTGCTTGTTACCTCTCATTATTCTGTGGGCTTCATCTGCTTTTGATTTTAATACAGCCATTTCTTGCTTCCATCTCCCTCTTACTCATTTAAAAATTTTAAATACAGTTGTCTGTGTTCCCTAGGGACTGATTCTATGCTTTATTAGCCTGTACATAAGTGTTAAATTCAGATGTTACTACATGCCCTGCACTGTCATGCATGATTTAGAAAACTATTAATATTTAAACTAGAGTAGTTCTGTGCTAATTGAGGCTATGGTGGTCTATAACTTTTAATAATTAACATTGTGGTAGGCACTTAAATGCTTCAGAGTTCAGATTAAGAAAGAAGATAAAGTAGTGTAGGCTAAATAAGTTAGCCAACAGTTACAAAAGAACTGAAGTTTGATGAAACCCCTAAAATTGAGTGGCATTAAGAGGGCTGTATCAATTAATGGAACAGCAGACACTAGAGTGTCTTCAAAAGCACATTCTTATAGATCAACTATGTTCTATTTGGGTCTAGAGAGTGTTACTTACACAGAGTAAAGTCAAAGTCTGGTAAAGACTTTAAAATAGAAAAATTGAGAAGAGTAATCAGTCATGTGACAATGTGCATCTGCTAACTCTAATGAGTCGAGGTGGTGAAAATATCTTCCATAGATGATCAGAAAAGGTGAATTTTTTGTCAATGGTTGTAGTCTTTTTTAATATAGTAGAAAAACCTTCTTTTAAGACTCATAGCCTATCTGTGTAGCTTGCCATGTAATGGTATAGTCTTGTATAGAAGTGTTCAATGTTATAGAGACCAATACATTGTATTATTAGTTAAATTATTCCCAAAATGTGAAAGCAAAAAGTATGCTCATATTAGGGACATGATGGAGTCATGGAGCTTAATAGAATAAAATCTCTTCACCCATTTTACGAAATATTCTTTATTCCTAAAGTCTATTTCTGTACCAATGGAAGTTTAAGAGTAAAGAAAATGGGAATTTCCAGTTTCATCTTAACTCCTTACTGTACATACATGGGAAAAAAATCAATGAAGTGAGATGAGCTTTTGAAATACCATAAGGGATGTACTATTTGTTTTTTTCTCCAGTCCTGTGCTCTAGACAAGATACAAAGGGACTCAGTAGTAATTTAAATGTGAACATTAAAATATAATGTAGTCATCTTTCTAGAATTTTAACACATTATGTTTGTCCAAAAGTTTTAGCTGAAGCCACTATGGTTTCACTTCTATATCTTTATCAATTTATATAAGGAATGAAATGAAATGAATCAGTTATCTATTACTATGCAACAAACATATCCAACAGAGGTCAATAAAGATTTTTTATTTCTTGCTTCTGTGAATTAATAACTTAGATGCAACTCAAAATAATGAAATTTATAATCCCATATACTAGTGTGTCTTCATACAGGTAGTCCAGCTGGAAGCTGGTTAGTGTGAGATGGCATGGTGTTAATCCTGACAATCAGCTTGACAGGATCTAGCATCACCTAAGAGACAAGTCTCTAGGCATATCTGCAAGAGATTTTCTAGGTTATGTTGGTTCTTTAAACACTACTATAAGGAATTATGTAGATAACGTTAATAAAGGTGGAAAGATCTGTCTGAGCTGTGGGTTTCACCATTCCATAGTCTGGAATCCTAGACTAAATTAAAAGGAGATAGGCTGAAAGTTAACATTCATTATACTCTGCTTAATGACTCTAGATACAAATGAGGAACTAGCCTCCTGTTCCTACCACCATGCATTCCATGCTATGTTCAAATGTGTCACTTCAAACTGTCAGCCAGAATCAACCTTTTCTCCCTTACATTGTTTTTTATTCATAAATATCTACCACCACAACGGAAAAGTAATAAATATAGATCTTCATCTGAGATAGCTCACCTATATTCTATGTGACCTTTTATCCTTCAACAGTCTAGACAGGATTAGATTCACAATGAAAGAGGAGTGTTAAAAGAGATAGAATGGAGACAGTTGGTGGTGGTGCATGCCTTTAATTCCAGCACTCAGGAGGCAGAGCCAGGCATATTTCTGTGAGTTCAAGGCCAGCCAGTCACCAGGACAGGCACCAAACCTACACAGAGAAACCCTGTATTGAAAAACCAATTAAAAAAGAGATAGAATTGAAATATATAAATTTTCTTGTGGCATAGAAACCCAAATACTACAATACCAGTCCCATCAAAATTCACCAACCAAATAAGTTTTAAAACTTTCACCCAACAGCTAAAGCATAGTAATCCCACAACTTAATGGAAGAAGAATCAAATAAGATACCAATTCATTAGCTACAGCAAGAAGAAAATTGGGATCCTTGCAAATAATCATCAATGCAAAGGAAAATCTGGTAGATATAATTCTGCTCCATTTATAAAATTGGAAATATCTGAATGAGAAAATCAAAGCTAGTGCTTCCAGGATATCTTAAGTTAAATGTTTTAACAATAAAAAAAATTGCAAAAATATCTTAAAGTACAAATCTTGTGAAGGGAAACACCTGGGTAAATATTTTGATAACAATAGTCATTAGAAATAATCATGACTAGATTTCCTCCTCTTTGACTAGGGCTTATTAAGGTTGTAATGTGTGCATGGGCTTGGGGGTTTAGGACCATGCACTAGAACCAGTTGGCCATTCCAAGAACACTTTCCCACTCCCAGCAGCTACCACTTACCAATCGTTCCTTAGTAAGTTGGGCCTGGAGATTATTTCCCCCATATATGCAGGACTTTAAGCTGGATTTATCTTGTATGGGTCTTGTATAAGTAAGCACAGCTAGTATGAGTAGAACACATTTTAAAGATTAAAAAAGAAAGACATCCTACAATAATTTAAAAAATATCAACTGACTACTTAAAAGGTTATATAAATATCAACAACAAAACAAAACAAAAATCAACTCAACAAATGAATTTCTTTTCTAAAGCCAAAAATAAAAAGAGAAAAAGAAATATTAGTGACTAGGAAAACTTGAAAGCAACAACCTAAGCCATGATGAAGTAGAGATAATCTGAGGCAATTTCTTCTAGCATCTTTTTGCAGCTCTTTTGTTTCAATATTTAACCTTTTCAATTATCCTTGTAGATATTGGGCATCTTGGGCATCTGCCATTAGAAATTTTTCATTTTGATTTTATCAAACCATATGCTATCAGTCCTTTTATTAAATATTGTGCTTGCTCTTCTGGCAACAATTAACCCTAATCACCCATTTCAGTCTTGACTTCTGTATGGCAGATTTTGAGCAACTTCCTACTCTTCATTTCTATTACGAAATCACACTTACCATGCATTAAACCAATCCTCAGGATAATTTGTACTAAAATAATATAAAGCCATATTTTTACTATCAAGCAATGATATCATAATATACCCAATGTTCAGGTAAAGATAATTTGTTTTCTAAATTCTTCATGGTCATCATTAATTTCTACATTTCTTATATTTACAAAATAAGCATCAAATCTGAACATAGTTTACTAATACCTGGATTCAAACTAAGAAATTTTAAATAATTTGTTTTGTTTGTATATAAAATGTCATTGGGCCATTTTCATAAGACATGAATGTATGTGTTTAAATCTCCAGCCAATGTGTTAAGGAAACACATAAGAATTCTCTCTTCCCAGCCGGACTGACCTACTCTGGTGATGGGATGGCCAAACACCCTAATGGTTGTGCCATAAACCCCATCCAAGGACTGAGGAATCTGGATGCAGACATCCACGGCTAGGCCCCGGGTGGAGCGCTGGGAGTCTAATTAGTGAGAAAGAGGAGAGTTTATATGTGCGAGAATTGTTAAAACCAGGGTTGGATAAAGCACAGGGACAGATTACCAAATGAATGGAAACACATGAACTATGAACCAAAGGCTGAGGGGCCCCCAACTGAATCGGGCCCTCTGAATGGGTGAGATAGTTGATTGGCTTGATCTGTTTGGGAGGCATCTAGGCAGTGGTGCCAGGTCCTGGGCTCGTTGCATGAGTTAGCTGTTTGAAACCCGGGACTTATGCAGGGATGCTTGGCTCAATCTGGGAGGAGGGGACTGGACCTGCCTGGACTGAGTCTATCAGGTCGATCCCAGTCCTCGGGGGAGACCTTGATCTGGAGGAGGTGGGAATGGGGGGTGTGCTGGGGGGAAGGGGAGGAGGGCAGCGGGGAGGAGAGAGCAAGGGAATCTGTGGCTATTATGTGGAACTGAATAGTATTGTAAAATTAATAATAATAATAAAAAAGTTTTCATACAAAAAAAAAAGAAATTAAGACTGAAAAAAAAAAGAATTGTCTCTTCCTCACATATTTATTCTTACCTAAAACCATCTTCTACTGATTTCTCTGGTCCTCATGTTTGTCCTCACAGAGCAGAGAGATAACATTTTATAAAGTGTCAAAGACAGATCACTTCCCACCCTGTACCTCATTAGAAGCACCATTAAATTAAAATTAAAAATTAAACTCCTGACTTACTTCAGTCTAAATAGTTTTGTCTGACCTAAACCTTACCTTCTCCCCATATATGGACTCTTCTTTTTGGTGCTATACCCAGGCATCTATACTAGCTGTTCCTTACACAGAATATTCTATGTCTTGAATTCTGCATGACCTTTTCCATTCATTTCAATTCCAAATCTTATCAGATACTTCAATGCTAATTCTCTTCCATATTATGTCCTCATGTTTTTTTCCAATACCAGTGAAAATTATATGAAATAATTATAAATTTTCTTCCTTTTCTTTTGACCAAGATTTTTATGTTGCTCACAACTACTCTCAGAGGCAATTCTTTTTTAAAATATTTTTATTTTATAATTAACTTAATTTTACATATCAGCCACAGATTATTCTGTCCTCCTTCCTCCCACCCTCCAGCCCTCCCCCTCAATCCACCCCCATTCCCACCTCCTCCAAGGCAAGGTCTCCCCTGAGGAGTCAGTCCAGCATGGTAGACTCAGCCCAGGCAGGTCCAGTGTCCTCCTCCCAACACCAAGGCTGAGCAAAGTGTCTCAGCATAGGCCTCAGGCTCCGAAAAGCCAGCCTATGTACCAAGGATAGGTTCCGGCTCCACTGCCTGGGGACCTCCCAAACAGTTCAAGCTAATCAACTGTCTCACTTATCCAGAGGGTCTAGTCCAGTTCCATGGGGGCTCCTCAGCTATTGGTTCACAGTTCATGAGTTTCCACTAGTTTGGCTATTTGTCCCTGTGCTTATTCCAATCATGGTCTCAATATCTCTCACTCATACAATCCCTCCTTTCTCTCGCCAATTGGAATCCCAGAGCTCCACCTGGGGCTAGCCATGGATCTCGGCATCCGCTTCCATCAGACACTGGATGAGAGTCCTGTCATGACAGCCAGGGTGTTCAGCTGTCCGATCACCAGAGTAGGTCAGTTCAGGCACTCTCTCAACCATTGCCAGTAGTCTACAGTGGAGATATCTTTGTGGATTTCTGGGGACCTCTCTAGCACTCTACTTCTTCCTACTCCCTTGGAGTCTTCATTTATCATGGTATCTCTTCCCTTGTTCTCCCACTCTGTTCCTGATCCAGCTGGGATATCCTGCTCCCCTAAACTCTCTTTCCCCCAACCCTTGCCATCCGTTGCCCCTCCTCACCCCCAGTTTGCTCATGTAGATTTCATCCATTTCCCAGTCACTGGGCAATATCTGTGTCTTTCTTAGGGTCCTCTTTACTAGGTAGCCTCCCTGGAGCTGTGAGTTGCAGTCTGGTTATCCTTTAATTTACATCTAGTATCCACTTATGAGTGAGTACATATCATGTTTGTCTTTCTGAGTCTGGGTCACCTCACTCAGGATGATTTTTTTCTAGTTCCATCCATTTGCCTGCAAACCTCATGATGTCATTGTTTTTCTCTGCTGAGTAGTACTCCATTGTGTATATGACCACATTTTACTTATCCATTCTTTAGTTGAAGGGCATCTAGGTTGTTTCCAGGTTCTGGCTATTACAAATAATGCTGCTATGAACGTACTTGAGCAAGTGTCCTTGTGGTATGATTGAGCATTCCTTGGGTATATGCCCAAAAGTGGTATAGCAGGGTCTTGAGGGAGGTTGATTCCCAGTTTTCTAAGAAAGCACCATAATGATTTCCAAAGTGGCTGTCCAAGTTTGCATTCCCATCAACAGTGGAGGAGTGTTCCCCTTGCTCCACATCCTCCCCAACATAAGCTGTCTTCAGTGTTTTTGATCTTAGCCGTTCTGACGGGTATAAGATAGTATCTCAGAGTCATTTTGATTTGTATTTCCCTGATGACTAAGGATTTTGAGCAATTTCTTAAATGTCTTTCAACCATTTGAGCTTCTTCTGTAGAGAATTCTCTATTTAGCTCTATAGCCCAATTTTTAATTGGACTGTTGGGTATTTTGATGTCTAATTTCTTGAGTTCTTTATATTTTCTGGATATCAGCCCTCTGTCAGATGTGGAGTTGGTGAAGATCTTTTCCCATACTGTAGGCTGTCATTTTGTCTTGTTGACTATGTCCTTTGCCCTACAAAAGCTTCTGGGACCTCTTGAAACTGAGAGGCAATTCTTGATAAACATTTGCTAACTTCCATTGTCATGCACATCTATTTACTCAAATATCTATGGCAGATTCTATTATCCATTTCTCTCAACATGGAATTGAATATACCCGAGACTAACTGTTTCATTTTGTCATTTTATTTTGAAGAATACTTCTAAGAATGTTGGCTCTTAAAGCTCTATTTCTTGGGCTGTGAGTAACTTTAACAATGAACTTGAGGAATTTATATCTAATCACTGGATAAAAGCACTTAATACTAGTTACATTTATATGGTTCAAATTCCCATTAAAAGCTTTTCTTCAAATATCTGTTAAGTTAGTTCATCAATCATCAAATTTCACAAAATAAGAAATAAAATGTGAAGACAGGTTGACCAAACAATACCACCTTGTGCATCTCAAATTACCTATGTTCCTATTATCTTTTGAAGTTTATTTCTTTTTCAAGAAGGGGCAGAAATTAAATATTTCATGATTATTGGGATCATCAGTTTTATTTCCTTTCCTCAGTCACTTAAATATTATGACAAATGTTAAAAAGTCAAAGGTTTTATATATATATATATATATATATATATATATATATATATATATGAAAATGCTTAGCAAAATATGTTTTACAATGGATGGAGGAGGGACACAGAACGTGCCCCTGGGGCCTAACACACACACACACACACACACAAAAAAAAAAAAAAACCTCACCATGGACGTTATAGTGTGTCATGGTGTGTCACCCTGTCTGTCCTTTTGTCCAAATGGTTTTACTTACAAATGTTCATTGCAATGAGTCATTGGTCTGGTTAGAGGCCTCTGGCTTCTGCTATTCTATCACTACTGGATCCTCACCAGGATTTCTCTGGAATAACTTCTGTTGCTTGTGTCATGGAGTTTCTACTGGACTGGCCCCTTCTCATGCTTCAGGAGTTCTTATACAGGGTAATGTGCAGGCAGGCCAACTCAAAGCTCTGAATCTGGGCTTGGGTGGTAGCTGAGTTGTCAGCCCACCCACTTTCCTACACATGCACCACAGGGTCAGCTCTCCCTTTGCCAAGTTGAGGAGCATGGCCAGGTCTCCTGCCTGTGATAGCTGGCAAGGGGCAGGACCAGCTCTCCCACCCTCATGCCATTAGAGCCAGCTCTCCTACAACTATACCACCAAGGCCAGTTCTCCAGCATTGCCCTGGCAAGGAATGGAACCAGCTTACCAGACTGTCAAAGCCTGGGTGCCCATGCCACCAGGGCCAGCTCTACCACATGGGCCAGGTGAGGTACAGGGCCTATTCTCCCAAGTACTGCAGTCAGCATGGGGCAGGGCCAGCTCTCCAGTGTCTATACCTCCAGGGCCAGCTCTCCCATGCCCATACCACAGTATGGTTGGCAGGAATCTATGTTCAATAAAAGGAAGAAAAAAATGTATCCAGGGCTCTGTTTAAAGGAATTTTGAACTAGGAATCTAACGCTTTCTTCTTAGTATTTCATTAGTCTGTTAAGCTACTTTATTATTAATTGTTCAATAAGTGTACATACTTCCGGACTTGCAGTGTGATGTTTTTTTGTAGACATTTACAGAATAGAATAAATTATTTACTCCAAAATAATATGTTTTCAATTAGGTCGCTCAAATTTTATATTTAGAAATTAAGAACATTCTACCTAAAATAACATTCATGTTAAATTTTCCAAGATCCTAGAAGCAAACCTGCTATCTTAGAAAACTAAAGTCAAGGTAGGGGGAAGTGATATACAATAATTTTTAAACTCAAAAATTCCTAAACATACTACCTAATTTGGTGCTGAAAATCTTAGATTATAAAGTTTTCCATGGCAATTAACTTTAGCAAAACACTACTATCTTCCTGAAATGTCTTGGCCACTTGTTCTGAGTATAAAGTAAACTGCTCTGAACATTAACTGAATGCTTGGTGTTCCATGTAGCATGAAATATTTAACATCTAAAATGTGATCTCCATATGGGATAATTGGAGTAGCACTGTTATTTGTATTTATTTGGAAACGGGTACTGTAATGAAAAGGACTGTCATTGTCTTCTTCTGCTGCTGCTTCTTCCTCTTCTTCTTTTTCTTCTTCTCCTCCTCCTCCTTTCTTCTTCCTACACATAGTATAGAAAATGGCACAGTTATAAGTGACAGTGCCCAAACTTGAAGTTTAAACAATAGTCATGCTAGCAAGGAGTAATTCCTGCACAATAACTTTTTGAACCCATGAGATTTATTGCAGAACGTATGTAATAGCGTGTGTTCCCTGAAGCTTTACTTTGTGGTCATTTCATTACCTTCCTGATACCATTTCTTCTTTTTTCTTTACTTTTAGACACACAGCTATGCTACACTTCTCAGAGGTAATGAAAACTGAAAACCAGTGACCAAACCCAATTTCTGGCTTCCTCAGATTAGCACACTGTAGACAAAGAACTGGCTCTACTTTGTCAATCAGATAACAATATCCTACAATATTCTTATTATAGTAAGCACATTACAAAAGATCATTTTGGAGAAAGCATGTGTGTAAATACTGCTATGACAAATCCATCCATGAAAAGGCAAGTAATAAAAAGAATCCAGATACTGGAACCTCTACTTCAACAAAAAAAAAATGGAATATATATATATATATATATATATATATATATATATATATATATATAAAGAAACTAGATTTAGCATCATGACCTAGTTGTTGGAAACAGAATTATCCCACTTCCTTTAACAATTAAAAACCTGGAGAAACATATTAACTACCTACATATCACTCACTGACTTTAGCAATGAACAATGGGCACCAAACCTGACATCTGAAAGAACAGGAGTCAGGGAGTTCTGGAATCATCTCCAGTGATTTGTGGCCTGAGGGAAGATTCCAGGATGTGGGTCAGGAAGAGAATAAGTGGCAGTTTTCTTTGGAAAGGAGACAAAAATTAGCATTTGTGAAAGAGGAGTTGACTACATTTCATGGAAAGGGTTCTAGGAAAGAGAGAACTTCTCTGATAAGTCTGTAGACACTCATAAGGGTCCTCATAAAACTATCTGAAGCAGAAAACAATTAAAACATTCATAAGAAAGGGAAAGGCAAGAGTCTTCCAGAGTTTATACAAGGCAACAGCTCCTCCTTACAGGGATCATGTGGAGTCACTGGAAAATCCTTTGTTTTAATGCACTTGATTACACATGCTTTAGAAATCCAGGCTAGATGCATAAAAAGTCATGTAAAGGCACATATTAAAATCCTCTGAACAAACCCAAGTAACTTGCTTGTCTGTCATAACAAAAATCAACTACTAAAATAGGGAAAATGCAAACTAACATTCAAAACTGTAAAACTGGGTCAATGATATGGCTTATTCAGGAAAGGTATATACTGCTACTCCTGATGATCTGGGTTCTGTCCTCAGATCTCACATGATGGAAAGAGAGAACCAACTCCTTCAGATCCTCCTCTGATCTGCATATGCTCACTACGGCATGTGTAAATACCTCCCCAGTATGCACACATTAAATAAGTAAATAAATATAATAAAAGAACATAAAAGTTATACTATACATCCTCTGAATTAAAAAGTTTGAAGCTGGGAGAAAAGTAGAATATTTATTGTGAGTCATATCAGGACAAATGTTAGTGAACAGGCAGATCAAAAAATGACAGGTAATGTGTTATTAGAAAAGGATGCTAAACAGCATTTATAACTGTGCTCCATCTGTGCTAGAATGCAGATGAGAATATAAGTGTTCTGCTGAAATGAAATATCCTTAAAATAGGCTTCTTTGCAGTGTCTATAAATAAAAATACAGCATGTAAATTTAAGGCACACTGGATGGGATGCAAAATGGGTTAAAACTGAAAAGGAAAAAACTAGTAAACTCAAGAATGCAACAATAACAATTACTCAAAATAAAGCATAGAGAGTCGATGAACAGATTTGGAAGTGTACCATTGACTTAGATCACAACACTAACACGTATGCTAAGGAACAGAAAATAAAATAACTTATAAAATGCACAGGAATATTGGATTCCTATCAGAAGATTGAGGATAATTAAAATAAGCCTTGTATTCTGATTTTCAAGTAAATAAATAAATATTCATCATAAACTTTTTGTAAGGTGACATTGATTACAGAGAAGAGGGAGAGAAAATTCATTTTGGGAGTTTAGTGAGGAAACACAAGAAGATAAAAATTGTGACACTTGATTTTATTTCCTAGCTCCTGATACTGTACCATAACTACAGGATTTTATAGGCCCAAACCTCATAAACGTAATCTGGTTTTATGTCTCTAATTAAAATGTGTGAGATAATAGACAAGAGAGATAGCTAAAACCAAAGAATTTGATGAAGGTATCCCAGGTGGTTCTTAGTGGAATATTTTTTTTCTTGTGGTTCCTATTTGCTTTATAGCAATCACCCAAATATTTTCTGTTATTGTTTCAATTTTAAGTGTGCATCTTCAGGACCATGATTTAAAGCACAACCTGTGGGTTGCAAGGTGTTTTATAAAAGGGTATTGCCCAGATGTTCTGTCTCCTGCCCCATAGCTATGTACATAAGCCATCAGTACCAAGTCCACCACCAAGCACCAAGCAGTTCTGCCTGTCTTCCCTGCTATGATGGACTGTGACCCTCTGAATCCATGAGTCACCATCAGCCTCTCCTCCCTCATAGTGATTTGTTAGGTGTTTGGTCACAGCAATGAAAAAAAAAAACAATAACCAACACATTGTAAATTGAACATTCATATAAAAATCACCTTTCACTCCAGCACCAATGTACATAAGTATAAACTCAAGATGAATTGTATACCTTAACATGAATCCTGCCAAACATATAGCACTCTTAGAAAAGAGAACGCTGTTATGACTGTGAAACAGAGGATTATTTGAAGAGAAGCATAAACTATTTTCATTGAAGAATTGAACAAAATAATGTGTTTATACAAAGATGCTGTTGACAGTTTGAGATATGAAAACTAAACATTTAGATTGAAACATATTGTTCTGATAGAGGATGTATATTCAGAATAAATATTCTTTAGCAATCATTTTCAAACTGGGAAAAATTTAACAAGTAATTTATACCTTAATAAGTGGATTTCAACTAAAAATTCAAAAGGGGGCTTGATATTGTTACTCCTCAAGAAAAGACAAATTAAAGCCAAATGGGAAGATGCTACATCTGCAGCACAATATCTACTAGAGAAGGGAATCTCAGGCATCTGGGACAGGTGAACTGTAATGTGTCTCCTGGTGGAAGAACACCGGCAACAAATTTTGATATTTTGTTTGCAGTATAGAATAGTTATATGTTTTCCTTAGAAACCAGAAGAAAACACAGATATTAAAATACATTTCTTTATAATAATCTTTATGGAAACTCTTCCCATAATACCCTTACTCTGACAAAACATCAGATGTAGCAAACTCTAGAAGAGATAAATTACTTTTTTATATTTTAATATACAACATTATAAAGGAATTTTTGTTGCATACAGCGTACAGGTATAATGTTGGACAATAACAAAAATCCATAATGTTCTCATGAAGACAAACACACTGAAGAGCAGTTAAAAATGACAAGCAACTTAAGCATATACTTGCTGTCTATAAAGTCAGTACACTTCCTGACTTGACCCACCTGAATTCTCAAGAAGTCAAAAAATTATCTAAATAGCATTGCATTTAGCAATGAGGAGGAAGAAATCTTTTCTCCTCTAGACAAGATGTAAGGAAGGTAAGAGAATACACTGAGCAGTCATAGGGTGGAGTAGAGTGCACATAGCAGAAAGAGTAAATAACAAAAATAGGTGTTGGGTGAAAAGAATGGGAAACAGAATGGCATCCACCAAAGAATGATTTTCCTGAAAATCACACACAATAAAAACAGCATCAAGCACTTTGCTAGAGTGAATACAATGCAATATGTGAAACCTCAAAAATGAGAGTGTTTGACAGAGGAGAAACAAAACTGACTAGGGTGTTAAATATTGATAACTGTAAGAAGAAAACAGGGAAGGAGTTTTGCAAAGTTAATTAACCTGAAGTGAAGAGTGCGTTAATTTAATGCTTCTCACCTGATGTTCAAATGAAAGAAAAACAAAAAAGAAATAGAAATAGTACTGTGACAAACATGTCAGAGTGGTGAAAAATGTAACAATTATACAAGCATCAAATAGATAGGGTTGTGGACATTCTGTTCTTTCTGTTTTTCTTTCTTTTTTTTAGCATCCCTTTGCAAATAGACACTGTCCAGCAGTGAAAGGGATGCATCTCTGTGAGTAAAGCACCATGGTATAAAAATAAAGCCCTATTTCACTCCTACTTTGACTTCTGGGGTGGGATCACAATATGAAGGGAAGCAGGAAAGTTTTTTTTCATTTGTATAGAACAAACCTATATAAAAGTCTCCAATTTAGAATTGTGAAGGTAAATGTGGTCCTTTAACTCAATCATCTCAGTTTAAAAGCACATAAACAGTAGGCAGCAGTCAAGTGCTTTCCTAACATATGCATTAGGCCGAGAGAATAATCAAGTCAAGAGCTCCATGAGATTCTATTTTGCTCCTTTGCACACTAGCCAAATGTACCATGCATGGAACAAGTGTGGCTATGTGACTTAAACATCTAAAAAATAAAAATGTTATGCATTCATGTCTTGATACCCTGTGGCATTTTCTAATGCTAGTTGGCGTGCAGTGAGAAAAACAGCACAAGTTTGTTCAAATAGGATCCTTGATGAGGTAAAATGTAACTGTCCACATTAGAGCTCATTTGGTTTCTTAGTGGGAAATAAGCTTTACCTAGTGTGCATGAATTCTCAGACTCATCTGGTAAGTTACTGCAAACCTTAAAGTATACCTAGTGAAGACCGTACATACTGTAGAGAAGTTACCCATGACTGAAGGGACCCACTGCCTCTAAGTTTTCCATCCTCGAGAGTGATCTAGAGTGAGCTGAGGAGCTTTCGACAGTAGCCTAGACGAAGTATTAAAAACTGACACTATTGGCCAGGCTGTGCCTGGAAAGTGATCCATAAAGGAAACAAAATAAGAGATGAAGAGATGAAACTTCTGTCTGAAGGATGCTAAGACCCCACTAGAGTTTGCAGAGAGACTGGTTTGCTTTCAGAACTGGGAAAGGTGACTGAGGACCTGGATGAAAACATGATCAAAGAAGAGAGCCAGGACTTACTTCAGACAATGGCCTACCTACACTTCAGTCAGATACTGATCAAACTTATTGTATGTAACCAAAGAATGAAAGCCTTCCCCACACCAGCTTCAGAGATGCATGTCTGACTTCCTTGTGAGGAGCTTCTTTATTGGTGCATCTTTTCTTTCCTGGAAATGCCAAGTAAATAATGAACTTATAACCAAATGAGTGTTCAGTAGGCAGGGGCTGTGCATTTTAGCTTTGCTGTGATAATGTTTTCTATTAAGAGTCCACTGCTTACACATCTCACATTCTCCAATAGTGTGTGGTCAACACAGCTCATAATTCTGACCCAAACTCAACTTGCCTCTAGCTAATCTGAACCGTCTGCCCCTCACTTCTATTTATGAAATAGTATAAGACCCAGGAATAAACTAGAAAACTGAGCAATCCAGTAAAACCCATGCCTTTCTTTAGTCTTATAACTGTACCATGATAATTTCACTTTTTTCTTCATTTTTGGCCAGATAAATTTTTACACAAACTACAATAAAAATAAATAAAGAAAAGGAAATTTGTTTCAAACCAAGAGCAGAGTCTTGAAAAGTAAATGATTAATTTATATATTTATATTAAAATTAAAAAGTATGGCTTGTGAGGTTCACAACTAAGACACTAGAGAAATTCTAAATTCTGAGAAAAATATTTGTGTTGAGATTGTATTTTGATTGAAATCAATTGTATTCTAAATGGGCACAATATTGAAATTGAGAATTATGCACTATCTGAAAAAGTTTTGAACTTGGAAATTTATTTCAAAGTAAGATGCTTAGAATGAAATAGAGAAAAACAGTATACATAGAACATGGGTAGTCACACTTCTACATGTCAAACAAAATAGAATCTCCACCCACTTAGCACAGTTTGGTCTCATTTCACAGGTTCTAACAGCAGCTACAGAAAAACACTTTCTCAAGATAGAACATTACAAATCAAATTAAAATTCCAATATCAAGATATTAATGAGATAAATGCACCTTTTCAGATGAATGGTATCATTTTAATTTAAACATTGTAAGAAATTAATTTATCAGAAAAATATTAACAGTGTATTATTAAAGCCAACACTGTCACAGAGATAAAGGTTCGTGAACATTTACCAAGAATCCTTATTGGTTACCATTTTAATGCTAGCGTCATTACTAAGAACTTTATATTTCCTTTAGTAAGTATATTTGTATGTTAGTTTAATTATTAAAAGTGACTTTACTATGTAAATAATCTAGAATTTTTGAAACTATGAATATAATAAAACAAATTTTAGCCAATATATATCTATATATAAAACTGTAATTATTTTCAGTTAACCCCTTTTAGTTTCAAAAGCATCTTTCTTTGGACAGGAAATAACACAGTCTCCTTAATATAAAGAGATTATCTCTAGCAATTACTCAGGTCCAAACAGACCTGTTTTCCCCGCAAAGTGCCAAAGTAGGTATAAGTCTCAAAAGGAAGCAAGCCCTGGGAATCAAGTCTATTTGGGGGCGATTAGACACAACTGAGAAAATGGTCCCAGGTCAGGTCTCCGGGCCTCCAGATTGGGGAGCTGGTGATCAAAAGGCTCAGAGGAGTTTGCTTTGTTTTGTTTCCCTTTTTTCTTTTCTTTCTTTTTTTTTTTTTTTTTTTTTTTTTTAAGTTGCAAGAGACACAGCCAGGGGAACCTGCTCAAAGCTCAGTGGCAACAGTGGCTCTAGTCAACTCAGTAGGTGGTGACTACTCTTCCACACTCTCCCACTCTTACCCTAATGACTCACCCATCTGCTTCTTACCCGCGAGCTTCCAAGCTGCACAGCAAGTGTTCTAGAAACTCAATTATGTCAGTTACACCACACTTCAGGACCCAGCAACCTTTGTAGCAGGACAAACGCTTCCTGCACTGGTCAGCCCTACAAAATTTAGACGGGACTTTCATTTTTCCCGTCTGCATACTGCAGCAAATTAATGGGGCCTTGTCATTTAAATGGTGTTCATTACAGCCTTCCCCCATTTAAAACTTCACAAAGTCAGATCTCCCATGGAGCAGAGAAACTGTAATGAGCTGGAGCCTGCCAATGTTAGGGCAATAATGATTTCAAGGTCAGAGCCTGGCAGAATGCTGAAGGAGAAATGACTGGCAAATATCAAACATGCCGAAGAAGAAAGTGTATTCCAAGGGTTTGTTGAAATTGTGCCACTGCTAGAATTTATTTAAGTGGGTTTAAGAGAGTGAAAACAGCAAGGGTGTGAGTAAGTGCCGCTTTGTGAAAGTCTGGTGGCAAAGTAAACTGCAGCGATTGTGTAGCTAATCTGAAGGGGAGAGTGTAGAGCAGGAAGTGGAGTGTGGGGGAGCGACAGAAGAGAAAAGAACAAATATTGGTCTTTCCTTGCTATTTCCTCAGTTAGAGTCTTTTTCAAAATCCACATCTCACTAAGTATTTACTGAGGAAGACCTCTTGACTTTAATCCACAGCCCAAAGGAGAGCCAGATAATAACACAGAGGCCCTCCCTTAACCAGGGTTCCTTTTTCAATGGTTTCAGTCACCTGGGGCAAATGGCTGTCTAAAAATGTGAAGAGAGATCTAAGCTCTTTCAACAGAGAAAAATTAAATTTATGTAATCTTCTTGCAGTATATTATACTTTGCAATATTATTAGTTATTAAACTATTAATTAGTCAATTAATTTGTTGTTATCCTCTTGCTGGGTCTACCTTATGGATTCAATTTCATAAGAGGCATATTTTAGAATATAACAAATACAGATGGACAGTATCTGAGGTTTCCGGCACCCACTGCAGGTCCTGGCACACATCTCCTATACAAAGAGGGATTCTGCATGCAACAGTTTTCATCTGTTCATATATTTCTGAAGGCTTTGTGGATTCCCAGTGTTGTCTGAGGTGCTGAAGATAGGGTGGGGTATAACATAGTCTTTCCTTTCTGGGGTCTAATTTATAGGAGACATTGGGCAAATTTCTAAGACACAGAACAACAGATGCTCTTTTGAAGGGATGATATTTAAGCAAGAAGCTGTGTGGTTGACTGTGGAGTGAGTGTTTCTGGATAAAAGGGCAGCCATTGCAAAGCTCCGTACCACCAACATGCTGAGGAGCCATGATAGAATGAGGCACGGTCTTCCTGGGAGTGAGCAAATCAGAAGCAAAGGGACAAAAAAAGAGGAACTGCTTTACTAGGTGTAAAACCATCTCTAAACATAGAAATCAGGTCATTTCTCCCTGACTGAAATCTTACAGTATGGAAGACAATGTATATGGAAGCTGCCGGGAACAAATCAGTATTTTCAGTTGCAATCTCCTCCTATAGTTTCTACGCACAGGATGATTGCTAATTATGCTATCACCCTTCGGAAGATCTGGCCTCACAGTAAACCAATCGTTGGTTAGGCAGGATTTCTTTCCATCTTGAAAGTCAGCTCCTGCAATGTTAGTGTATAACATGCCACCATCTGGTATTTCTGTCTTTGAAGAATTTTTAAAGTCTTGCAAACATGACTCCTTTGGTTTTATCCCACTTAGTCTCCACTTATCTCTTCTCTGAAAATTTATTTACCTACCATTTTTCCATCCCTATATCACATTTTACCTGCATACATGAGCACACTACCTTTCATTCATGCATACACTACCCAGACACATGTAGATACTACCTGCATGCAGATATACACTACCTGCCATGCATGTACATATCACCTGTCATGTATGCACACACAACCTTGCATGTATGCACCAAATTGCTACCAGGAAATTAGCACTGTTGTAATTTCAAACATTTAAAAGATGTTTTGTGATGGCAACCTTGTAGACATAGCCTAAAGCCCATCAACTGATCTTTTCTGATAATGGATCACAGCATTTTAATCAATGAAATCCATTATCTAATGGACAAAGCTACTGTGTGTTTCTTGCTTTGAGATGTTCACAACTGAAAGATATTTTCCATGAGATTTTTATTCTTTCCAATTGCATGAACCCATTCCCCATAATAACAGCTTACTGAGGGATGTGGCATGGTGGGGTATGAGCAATAAGTGTGTGGATTTGATTAGTAGGATGGAGTCTTACATCTCATCACTGTTCACCACGCTTACACTGGCTCAATAGACTACCATTTCCAGAGTTTGTTTCCAAATCCTATCAAAGAAGAATGGTTACTCAGGTCCTGCACCTCATGACAGATATGGCATTTTTACTTCATATTTCAGTGCTTTCTGTGTCAAAAGAAAATAGATAACAACCCTCCAGGAGACACAGTGCTCAACAATTAAAATTGAGGCTAGAAGATATGAACTTGGAAACTTTTCTTTCTAAACAAAGAAATATGGACAAGCTGACAAGTTTGCTCAGAGAACCGTGCATTGAATTTCCAAAAGTCCAGACCTCGAATTTTTCACAGTAGCTGTTAGAGTATAGCATCATCTTGAGTGAAATTATTAATACATACATCAAGTAGTTCTGCCTCCTGCTCCAACCCCAGGGCATCTTCCCATTAACCTTCTATCATTCAGGCAGAAGACTCTCCTTGCTGGAAGCTTAACCAGTTTTTAATCTATGACAAGAAACTGCTCCTTTGCCCACAATTATTTATTTTCATAATAACTCATTATGAGAGACCTTATCAAGAGCAGAACAAAAAAAGGGAAAAGAGAGAAAAATTATTCTCAAAACTTATCTGCAATTATGTTACCCTTTTCCCCCTGAAAATTTCCACAAGTTTTAAAAAATGCAAGCTTCTTAAATAAATATGTAGTTTGACCTTATCAGAGAGTACTCAGTTTGAGAAGTATAATGCTAGCTTTTTAAGTAATAATGCTGATGTTTCTTAATTAAACTTTCTTGTGATTGTAAAGAAATGGAATAGTCTTGACTGGCAATGGCTGGTATTTCTTTCCAAAAGAAGTGATTGTACTGATAAGGCACTGGGTAAATAAGTCTCAAACATTTCTGTCTCACCATTTTCTTCCCTAGGTCAGGAGACTCATAGCCCAGGAGAAAAAAAAAATCACTGAGTTATTTTAAGTTAATATGGCTGCCTGAGTTTTATACCAGCCTTCTTGTAAATTATGTTTTCAGTAAAGTATCACTTAGTTCACTTTCAGTGAAGATTCTTCTCTTAAAATAAATTTGTCTAAATAGAAATAGCTTAGATTATTACTGTCTGTTGACAAGAACCAAGATGTTTATTAGGCTACTCCCTATTTATCACTTCCTTTCTCAAATTCAAGATCCATTTAGAAAGCCAACTCATTATTCTGTCTTCTGTTTTTCATCCTGAATTTATTTATGTAAATGATTTTCTTCAAATGTAATGATGAACTGTGGTTTGCTTTTGTTGGTAAGCTTATAATTAACAGTTTGAGATTCTCTCCATGGAGAACAAAAATATTAGTAAGAAATTTGAGTATACTCAACTGATTTAAAATCTCAGGAGAAGATGCAATGAAATACTTTTAAATGTTCCTTGGAATGTGAATCTTTGAAAATGTTTTAGAGGTAAAAGCTTGAAATACAAAAATTTATGATCAGCTATGCTTCATAATAATTCCCAGAAGTCATCTGAACATACTGTTTTCTGAAAATTCAGATTAAAACGGTATCAGTAAATATCTTGTTAAAACCAGAGAGCATCTTTGAATGCAAAGGGTCAGTGGCCTCTTTACAAATACCACCCATCTAAGTAAGCAATGCCAGGTCCTCCTGAAGGAGCACACCTATGCTGACATAAAAAGATCTCTAAGGAAAGTTGCAGTTATCATCAAGCCCTACGTTTGAACAAAATGACTACTCCTGAAATGCATTGGCTGTGCCGAATTTCATTGTGCACAGTAGAAATGAAAATATATCAGGTGGAACAAGCAATAAAATTACTGTAAAATTTCTGATATTTCTGTATAGCTACCAGTAAAGATAAAAATATCTTACAAAACAAGTCCAGAGTACAATAATAATATAATGGAATTCAAAAAATCCAAAGCAGTTAGCACTCAGACTAACCAATAATTTCAGAAGTCAATTTAACAGAGCAAAACTAAAATATTCAGTGAAGTTTGCATTAGAAAAAAAACTCTTTTCTGCTAAATGGAGATCAATACATGTTTAGCCTCCTATCCCACAAAACAATGAGCTGGGCAGCCAACATCTTTTTTTTTTTTTAATTAAGAGCCCTCCCACACATATAGCCTCCCCTCCCAACCCATCCCCCACTCCCTCCCACAAGAAAGCAAGGCCTCCCATGTGGAGGCACATTCACTAGAGGCAAGTCCAAGCCCTTCCCCCTGCTTCAAGGCTGCACATGGTAGTGTCCCATCACAGGACTCCACAAAGTCTGCTCATGCACCAGAGATGGATTCTGATCCTACCACCAGGGAGCCTGCCAAGCAGAACAAGCTACACAACTGTCTCACCATGCAAAGGGTCTAATCCAGTCCCATGTAGGCTCCACAGCCATTGATCCAACTTTCATGAGTTTCCTCTGGTTTGGTTTGGTCATCCTTGCATGTTTCCCCATCATGATCCTGATGCACTTGCTCATAGAATCCCTCTTCTCTCTATTTGACTGGATAGAAGAGAAAGTAGGAAATAGTCTTGAATGCATTGGCACAGGAAACCACTTCCTAAATATAACACCAATAGCACAGACACTGAGAACAATTAATAAATGGGACATCCTGAAACTGAGAAGCCTCTGTAAGGCAAAGGATACAGCAAATAAGACAAAATGACAGCCTACATTATGGGAAAAGATTTTCAAAAACTCCACATCTGACATGGGACTGATCTCCAAAATATATAAAGAACTCAAGAAACTAGACATCAAAATGACAAACACTCCAATTGAAAAATGGGCTATAGAGCTGAACAGAGAATTCTCAAAGGAAGAATTTCAAATGGCTGAAAGACATTTAAGGAATTGCTCAGCATCCTTAATTATCAGGAAGATGCAAGTCAAAATGACTCTGACATATCACCTTATACCTATATGAATGGCTAAGATCAAAAGCACTGCAGTCAACTTATGTTGGAGAGGATGTGGAGCAAGGGGAACACTCCTATACTGTTGGTGGGAGTGCAAACTGGTACAGTCACTTTGGAAATCAGTATGGCAGTTACTCATAAAAATTCCTCAAGACCCAGATATACCACTTTTGGGTGTATACCCAAGGAATACTCAATCGTACCACAAGGACACATGCTCAACTATGTTCATAGCAGTATTACTCAAAATAGCCAGAACCTGGAAATAATTTCAATGCCCATCAACTAAAGAATGGATTAAGGAAATGTGTTGTATATACATAATGGAGTACTACTCAGCCAAGTCTTTTTTATGTTTTTTTTAATTAAGAATTTTTTCATTCATTTTATACACCAATCAAAGATCTCTCTCTTCCCTTCTCCTGCCTCCCCCAAAGCCTCCATCTCCCAACCCACCCCTGAATTCCCCCAACAAGAAGGCAAGGCCTCCCATGGGGAGGCACATCCAGTAGAGAGGCAAGTCAAAGCCTGTCCCCCTGTCTCAAAACTGCATGAGGTGTCCCTTCATAGGTAGTGGGCTCCAAAAAGCCTGTTCATGCACCAGGGATGGATTCTGATCCCACCACCAGGGGGCCCCCCAAGCAGATCTAGTCCATTCCCATGCAGGCCCCACAGCTGTTGATCCAACTTTCATGAATTCACACTAGGTTGGTTTAGTCATCTCTGCAGATTTCCCCATCATGATCTTGATGCAGTTGCTCATAGAATCCCTCTTCTCTCTCTTTGACTGAACTCCTGGAGCTCTGCCTGGTGTTTGGCTATGGATCTCTGCATCTGCTTCCATCAGTCACTGGAGAAAAGCTCTGTGATGACAGTTAGGGTATTCATTCGGGTAAGCCAGTTCAGTTCAGGCACCATCTCCACTATTTATAGTAGTCCAAGCTGGGGTCATCCTTGGGGATTCCTGGCAACTTCCCTAGCACCAGGTTTTTCTCTATCCCCATGATGTCTCCCTCTATCATGGTATCGCTTTCATTGCTTTCCCACTCCATCTCTGTTTCAGCTTGACCATCCCATTTCCTTATGTTTACATCCCCTATCCCCTATCCATTGCCCACCCCTCATCCCCAATTTACTCATGGAGATCTCATCTATATTCCCCTTCCCAGGGTGATCCATGCATCCCTCTTTGGGTCTTACTTGTTAGCTAGCATCTCTGGAGTTGTGGGTTGTTGTAGCATGAATCTTAAAGAGTCTTATTAATAAAATCAAACCTGACACCAGTTTATTGGGGTGAATGCTGGTAGATCAGATGCAGAACATGCCACAGCTAACCTCACCTGGCCAACTTCTCAGCTGATTTTGTTTCCTCGGACTGGAAGCCTCTGTGTCCTCTTATCCAAATGGTTCTCAGCTGAACTGTACTGCTAGAAGTCTGAAAGCTTATCCAGCCAAATGCTTAACCAGCCAAATGCTTCTAGTTTCTGGTCCTCATGCCTTATATATCTGTTGCTGGAGTTTTCCTGCCTTGCCCATAGTCAGGACAAATCTTTGTCACCCTCCAGTCCCACAGCCGCTCAGACACAACCAAGTAAACACAGAGACTTATATTGCTTACAAACTGTATGGCCGTGGCAGGCTTCTTGCTAACTGTTCTTTTATCTTAAATTAACCATTTCCATAAATCTATACCTTGCCACGTGGCTGGTGGCTTACCGGCGTCTTCACATGCTGCTGGTCATGGCGGCGGCTGCAGTGTCTCTCCGCCTCAGCCTTCTGCTTCCCACAATTCTCCTCTCTCCTTGTCCCACCTACTTCCTGCCTGGCCACTGGCCAATCAGTGTTTTATTTATTGACCAATCAGAGCAATTTGACATACAGACCGTCCCACAGCATATATCTCTCTGTTTTCTGCCATTATTCCCTGGGATTAAAGGCGTGAGTCACCATACTTGGCTGTATCCTTGAACATATGGATTTCTGCCTCTGGAATGCTAGGATTAAAGGTGTGAGTGCCACCATTTTCTAGCCTTTGTATCTAGTGGCTGTTCTGTCTCTGACCCCAGATAAGTTTATTAGCATGCACAATATTTCAGAGAACACAATACCACCACATTTCCCCTCTTTTTGTCTAAAATTTAAAAAGCTTATAACTAATACAAGAAAAATTATATCCAATAAGTATATAGAATATACAGTCAAGATTACATTAATGATGTCTAGTCCATTAACATTTGACAGATTCAGACAAAAAACTCCATTAATATATAACCAATGTCCAGTCCAGTAATATTTGACAAATTCAGACAAAATTTTTCATTACTTATCCTATTTAAAACAAGTAATTTCTTTTTTAAAGTATTTTTTCTTTTCATAATAGATTCAGTAATCTACCTTTTGTCATTTTTATATCTTCCCCTTTTTCTTTTCAGTGTAGATTTAATGATCTACCCATTTATCCTATTATTCTCTCTTTTTTAAACAAAAACTGAATCTTGTTCAGCTTTTTTTTCTGACCATTAACAATTAACAACTTGTTATCAACCATCATAAATAATGACAATATCCAAAACTCATTAAATGACCAAAAACCTCCCATCCCACCTCTTGGGAATGTGGACGTCATTTTCTCAAAATTACTTCCTGTTTACTAGGGGTGAAGACATGTTTAAGGAATCCTGAAAAGAAAATTTCTGGGTTAATCGTCAAGTCCTGTATCATTTGTCCAGTTGCTACATAATGAGAAAGTGCAGGGCTTGTTTCAAGTCCTTGTTCAAGTAGTCTGTCAGGCTGGATCATCTCAGCTAGCCAACTTGAAATTGTCCTGAACAGTTTGTAGTCCAAAGTCCATCTTTTGGTGGTGTTAACCAGCTTAATGGCTTTGCCATAGTCCATGTGGAATCATCATTGTGGGATCCTGTCATCTTTTTGAAGATTTCAAAGTCACTATTAGGTGTGGTCATGGTTCACTACAGACGTGTGTGTGTGTGTGTGTGTGTGCCTCGTCTGTGGTTTGGAGCAATCACAGTCTGATAAATGTGTCTCTCAGAACCATGAACGTTCTTCCCTAGAAGAGAAAATCTTCACAGCAATTTCTCCCCACCATTTGTCTGGCCAAACTTTTCCTAACTGACCTTTGCTGATGCTTTCTTGTAACACGATGGTCCTGGCAATTCTTCTCTGAACAAGCAGCGGTAAACCCTTATGTCCCAGGTAGCAGCATCACCGCAGTCACCAACATGATGAGAAGCAGGCAGCAACTCAGAGCTGCAGTCACTGCCTTCATGGTTTCACCACCATTTGTCACTGGGTCCTGGCCGCAGCTTCTCCTTAGCAAGCCTCCTAGGTTGGCCTCAAACTCGGGATCCTCCTGCCTCTGCCTCCTTCAGCAAATCCTACCAGTGTGCGCCACCACAACTGGCCCACAAGACTGCAGGCAAGAACTTTTTTTTTTTTTTTTGGTTTTTCGAGACAGGGTTTCTCTGTGTAGCTTCGCGCCTTTCCTGGAACTCACTTGGTAGCCCAGGCTGGCCTCGAACTCACAGAGATCCACCTGGCTCTGCCTTCCAAGCACCTTTTTCATGAATTCGTACCACAATCGTTGGGCGCCAGATGTAGCAGGAATCTTAAAGAGTCTTTATTAATAAAACAAACCTGGAGCCAGGTATTGGGGTGAACTGGAAGATCAGAGAACCAGAACAAGCCACAGCTACCTCACCTGAAAAGAAAAAAGAGAGAATATGGTTATGATAAGATAAAAAGGGAGATTATCGAATCTACTTTTAAAAAGGAACTACTTGTTTTAAATAAGATAAGTAATGAAAATTTTTTTGTCTGAGTTTATCAAATGTTACTGGACTGGACATTGTAATATATATAATGGAATTTTTTTGTCTGAATCTGTCAAATGTGGTGATATTGTGTTCCCCAAAATATTGTGCATGCTAATAAACTTATCTGGGGTCAGAGACAGAACAGCCAAGAGATACAAAGGCTAGAAAATGGTGGTACTCACACCTTTAATCCTAGCATTTCTATTGCTGTGAGGAGACACCATGGCCAAGGTAGTCCTTACTTACTTATTTTTGAGACAGGGTTTCTCTGAGTAGTCTTAGCTATGCTGGAACTTGCTCTGTAGCCCAGGCTGACCTCGAACTCACAGAGATCCACCTGCCTCTGCCTCTGCCTCCCAAGTGCTGGCATTAAAGGCATGTGCCACTATCATCTGGCCTCATCTGGCCAAGGCAATTCTTTCTTTCTTTTTTTTTTTTTTTTTTTTTTTTTTGAGCTGAGGATCGAACCCAGGGCCTTGTGCTTGCTAGGCAAGAGCTCTACCACTGAGCTAAATCCCCAACCCCTAATCCTAGCATTTCAGAGGTAGAAATCCCTCTGGATCTCTGTGAGTTCAAGGCCACATTGGAAACAGCCAAGCATGGTGACACACACCTTTAATCCCACAAAGTGAGCTTTTAATCCCAGGGAGTGATGGCAGAAAGGAAAGATATATAAGGCGTGAAGACCAGAAACAAGAAGCATTTTGGCTGGTTAAGCATTCAGGCTTTTGAGCAGCAATTCAACTGAGACCCATTCTGGATGAGGACTCAGAGGCCTCCAGTCTGAGAAAACAAGACCAGCTGAGGATCCAGCGAGGTGAGGTAACTGTGGCTTGTTCTGGTTCTCTGATCTTCCAGTTCACCCCAATACCTGGCTCTGGGTTTGTTTTATTAATAAAGACTCTTTAAGATTCCTTCTACAGGTTGTTATCTGCTTATCCTTTGCTTTACATCTAGTATCCACTTATGAGTGGGTACATACCATGTTTGTCCTTCTGGGTCTAGGTTACCTCAATCAGGATGATATTTTCTAGTTCCATTCATTTGCCTGCAAATTCCATGATGTCACTGTTTTTCTCTGCTGAATAGTACTTCATTGTGTATATGAACCGCATTTTCTTAATCCATTCTTCAATTGAGGGGCATTGACATTGTTTCCAGGTTCTGGCTATTTTAAACAATGCTGCTATGAACATAACTGAGCATGTGTCTCTGTGGTATGATTGAGCATTCCTTGGTTATATGCCCAAGAGTGGTATATCTTGGTCTTGAGGAAGATTGATTCCCAATTTTATGAGAAACTGCCACACTGATTTCCAAAGTGACTCTACCAGTTTGCACTCCCCCCAACAGTGGAAAAGTGTTCCCCTTGTTCCACATCCTCTGCAACATAAGCTGTCTTCAGTGTGTTTAATCTTAGCCATTCTGACAGGTATAAGATGGTATCTCAGAGACATTTTGATAAGCATCTCCCTGATAATTAAGGATGATGAGCAATTCCTTAAATGTCTTTCAGCCATTTGAAATTCTTCCTTTGAGAATTCTCTGTTTAGCTCTATAGCCATTTTTTTTTTTTTAAATTGGAATGTTTGTCATTTTGATGTCTAGTTTCTTGAGTTCTTTTTGTATTTTGGAGATCAGTCCTCTGTCAGATGTGGGGTTGGTGAAGATCTTTTCCCATTCCATAGACTTTGGTTTTATCTCATTTATTGTTTTCTTTGCCTTACAGAAGCTTCTCAGTTTCAGGAGGTCCCATTTATTAATTGTTCTCAGTGTCTGTGCTACTGGTGTTATATTTAGGAAGTGGTTTCCTGTGCCAATGTATTCAAGACTTCCTATTTTCTCTTCTATCAGGATCAGTGTAACTGGTTTTATATTGAGGTCTTTTTTGATTCACTTGGACTTGAGTTTTGTGCATGGCAATAAACATGGATCTATTTGCCATGTTCTACATGTTGACGATCAGTTATGCCATCACCATTTGTTGAAGATGTTTTTTTTTTCATTGTACAGTTTTGGCTTCATTGTCAAAAATCAGGTGTTCAGAGGTGTATGGGTTAATGTTAGAGTCTTCAATTCAATTTTATTGATCCACATGTCAGTTTTTATGCCAATACCAACCTGTTTTCATTCCTGTAGCTCTATGATAGAGCATGAGGTCAGGGATGGTAATGCCTCCAAAGGTGGCTTTGTTGTACAGGATTCTTTTAGCTATCCTGGGTTTTCTGTTTTTCCAAATGAAGTTGAGTATTGTTCTTTCCACGTCTGTGAAGAATTGTGTTGGGATTTTCATAGCGATTGCATTGAATATGTAGACTGCTTTTGGTAAGATTGTCATTTTTACTATGTTAATCCTACCTATCCATGAGCACGGGAGATCTTTCCATTTTCTCATATCTTCTTCAATTTCTTTCTTCAGAGACAAAAGTTCATGTCATACAGGTCTTTCACTTGCTTAGTTAGAGTTACCCTAAGGCATTTTATATTATTTGTGGCTATTGTAAAGGATGATGTTTCTTTGATTTCTTTCTCAGCCGGTTTATCATTTGTATATAGGAGGGGTGCTGATTTTTCTTTTTCTTTTTTTTTTTAGTTTATCTTGTATCCTGCCACATTACTGATGGTGTTTATCAGCTCTAGGAGTTCCCTGGTAGAATTTTTGGGATCACCTATGTATGCTATCATATCATCTGCAAATAGTGAAAGTTTAACTTCCCCTTTCCAATTTGTAACCCCTTGATATCCTTTTGTTGTCTTATTGCTCTAGCAAATAATCTCAACATGATTTGAAATGTATGGGAAGATGAGAAGGTCACACGAAAGCACATTTATATGTAATATAAGGAATGTGAGCATCTGCAGAATTTGTTATATATGGATGTGCCTGGAACAAATGCCCCGTGGATAATGACTGGCAACTGTGTATGAAAGTCAATTGCTAGCAGGGGTTCAGCAATTCTCTTCAAATACAGAAACACTGGATTCCAAATAATTCTTTCAACAAGGTTCATTTTGTCATTCAATTAATTGAGGTCATTATTTACAGCTATGCAGCCTAACATGGGCACCAGGTAGAAATCCCCATTTAAACTAGATGTTGCACACAGCATAAACTCAGATTTTTTTTTTCAGTGTGTGGGATTCAGTTGTTTAAAACATCTGTTAACTCAGGTGAAAACGTCTCAGCAAATGTCATGGATAGATAGGACCTCAAAGTCCTTAGCCAAACATTTTAGCAAATTCAAAGTTCTGCTTTTGATAAAAGTCACCATGGCAGCACTTCTGATAAATGGGAACTGAATGGCCCTCTGTTAATATCAGAGCATAAGTGATGTTTCTGAATTTCTGGATAATCACCTTTCTACCTACACATCACACATAAAACCATAAAGATGAGAAGTTAATTTCCAGCACAGAATGCCTGCGCTGCCACGCTCATGAGAGGGTCCAGCCAAGAATCCACCACCACCAAGCACTTTCAGAGAGCTCATTTGACATGCCTGGTTTTAAAGTTCAGACCTAAAGGACATATTAGCTGCTCTCCCATGTTCTGCCAGACCTATCACTGCACTGGATTGGCTAATGGGATGACGGCTTTCACTGTCTTCATGTTCAATAGTTACTTAACTTCCCCTAAATTTTTAAAGATTTTGTGAGTTAAAGTCTACTTTTATGAAGTTGTTTTTATTATAGAATGCTCATAAAATATTCATTGAATTACATTTCTCTCTTACTAATTTGTTGTCCAAGAGCTCCTGCTGTACAGGAACCCGTATGTATAATGTATGCATTTCTTATCTAGGGATACATGTGTATGATCCAAAAACTGATGAAGGGAAGTAGTACACTGAGTGACTGGGAATGTATCTCTGTTGGAAGAATGTTGGCTTAGCATATGTGAAGGAAGTCCTGTGTTCAATCTCCAACATAGTATAAAGTGGGCATGGTGATAAATTGCCTGTAATTAAAGCACTCAGCTGATGGACACAGGAGGATCAGACGTTCAAGGCTAGCCTCAAATATTTAGGAAGTTCACAGCCAAGATGGGCTACATGGCACCTGTCTCAAACTAAAATAATGCAAAATAAAATAGCATATTGGGTGTCTGTTTACAAGATTTGGTTCCTTAAGAGTGTTACGCTGAGTGCCTCAATTCCTTAATGAACACTGCTTCAATCATCCCTCAAGCTTTTGCCACAAGAACCTCTCAACACAATTTTCTTCATCAAATCAGCAACAGAAAGTAAAGTGACCAAACAAGACCATAGTCACAATCTTGAATAGTTTAATTGCGGAGGATATCTAGTTAACTAGAAACAATTCAAGCTAACTCAATAAGAGTTAATATTAGTCTTACTGTACTTTGCTGGATGAACTCTAATGTGTCTCATCTGGTTTCTTTACTTTAACTTCTGATAAAAACTATTAGATTTAAGTTAAAAGGTTCAGCCTACCTAAATATCCTGGAATGTTAGTTATTTTAAAACTATTTTCATAATAATTTCCATTTATCTTCTGCTTTTAACACATCACAATTGCTAAGAAATTCTAATGTACTTTCAAACAGTATAGAGATTAGCAGCAAATGGTGACTGGACTACTTACCATAAGTACTACTACATAAAAGTGATGAGGCATTAATCAATAATGCATTGGTTAATAATAAATAATATAAATATAATAAATAAAATAAATAATAAAATAATAATCATAAAGACTACTCATAAGTAAGAACTTTGAAAACTGCATACCTCTGTTATCTCTTTTCTTCAACAGAAATAACTGCCCTTACCCTTTCCAAACTCTCAGGACACACACACACACACGCACACGCACACGCACACACACACACACACACACACACACACACACACACACGCACGCAGAGAGAGAGAGAGAAAAAAAACCTAAGAATTTTGTGTGCTACATATCATGCAAAGATAAACTATTATAATGACATTTAGGAGAAAAGGATAACCTAATTGATGACATGCAACCATAATACAATATAAATCTTTTCCCAATGTCATGACATAAGTTTTGAAGTCATCTGTGAATTGACTCAATGATTGTCCCATATCATTGTGAGCTTGATTACAAACTAATTGTAGAGTAATTCACCATTTACATCTTACACATTGTGTTTCATACTAAATTTCATGCAGAACTTAAAACCTCCATTTAGCAACCAAGACAATTAATTTTAAACTTGTATCACTTCCATTGCTAGCTAACAACCATAAATAACTTTAATGATAACATCAGCAATATTTGAAATATTTGAAGGATCATTTGGCTTGCCTCAGCAATATTGAGAATTAAAAAGGAAAGTATTTACACTGTGGCCATCAGGCTTTTCTAATTCTTTTCATTCAAATCAAGTCATAACCTGCCAAAATGAAAAATATGTCAGGGGCTTTCAATATACAACAAATACTTCCTGACATTTCTCAAGATTGAGCAAAACTTTGGTTCCCATGGATGCCAGTCATACAGCTTCAAGTTGTTCATCACCACAGCAACAGGGCAAAGAAAAGAAATCCATTTTCTTGCTGCTGGCCTTTTAATATAGAACATAAAGAGAAACCAATAAACACAGCCTTGGTGCATGATTGTTCCCACCAGGAGCCTGCTGGCCTAGCCAGTCTTTCCAGAACTAGGTAATAGTGTATAATGACAATGATGCTAGGCAGGAATGCCAAGGAGATTCTGGTGGAATCAATCTTTCAATCATTTATTTAAATAGGCAATAGTATCATCTAAGAGTAACCACCTCACTTTCTGGTTAACTGTTGTGTATTTATCGAAAATACTCAATAAGCTTATGAGTGGTCCTTGCCATGGAAACTTGAAGACTTCTTTAGCTGCTCTGAAGTTGGCACTCAACTCCGGAAATAAAATTAAATTGTGCTAACAGACCACATAAAATAGACTCATCCTTATGAAACAGGATAGTGTGCATGGATTTAATGAGCTGGTTGAGAACAATAACCAAGAGTCTGCTTGAGAGAGAGAGAGAGAGAGAGAGAGAGAGAGAGAGAGAGAGAGAGAGAGAGAGAGAGAGAGAGAGAGAGAGAGAGAGAGATTGTTGTTGTTGTTGTTGTTGTTGTTTTGATCTCTGGATTTCCAACACTCAATATAATATCTGATCCACAGTAAATAAAATTTAATTTGTTTAGTTCTACAAAATAGATAATGACTTACATTTGGTTATCATAAGTACACATTACAAAAAAACACAATAATCCCAGCACGCAGGAGGCAGTGCCAGGCAGATATCTGTGAGCTCAAGGCCAGTTTGGTCTACAGAGCTGGTTCCAGGACAGCCAGGGCTCGACAAATAAACCATGTATCAAAAAAAAAAAAAAAAAAAAAAAAAGAAAGAAAGAAAGAAAGGAATTGTAATGAATATTAAAATAGCCAAAGTGATTAAATGAAATTTGAAGTTTTTGGTCATGGAGGCCTAAGCTGTTAGTCTATATAGTAAGTTCCAGGCCAACCTTTTTCTTAAGCCCTTGTCTTAGAAAAACAAAAAACAAAAAAGTAGAAGTAATTTGGAAATGTAGACTGTTTCAAACAATGGACAGAAACTATTAAACACCTTATATTGATCCATTGTATGTTGGGAACATAAGTTAGAATTCTATAAATTATTAAATATATAAAGAAAAAGTTTATAATTTCACAATCCATAGAAGTTATCAATTGCATCAAATTAGATTCATATTAAGTAGTGGAAATCTTTCTTCAGAAATAATGCACAGTATTCATTATATTAATTTAATAATAAATGTCTTTCTATCATTAGGCTTTGAAATTTCTCAGTAATTTGGCTTCAGTGTTTTCTGGACTGACATTTTCTTCTCCTATTTTATTTCTACTGTCTACTCTGCTCAAAACTTTTAAGTTTATATTTTAGAATTATTTTTCATGAGGGGAAGCAATTATTTTATAAACTGCCTAAGAGAAAATTTTATCATGGGTTGTGAGAGAGAGAGAGAGAGAGAGAGAGAGAGAGAGAGAGAGAGAGAGAGAGAGAGAGTATTTCTCCATTGACACAGAACTAAGAAGATGGATGCACAGATCACTAGATAGATGGGTATGTGCCTGATGAGTGGTTAGATAAATAGAGGATGAATAGACAGAGTAAGGTAGAAGGAGGGAGGGAGGATAGACAATGGAAAAATGATAGGTTGTTGACAGGTAGAAAAATAAATGATACAGGATAGATAAAATATATAATGTAGATGATACGTGGGTAGGTAGGTAGGTAGGTAGATAGATGATAGATAGATAGATAGATAGATAGATAGATAGATAGATAGATAGATAGATAGATAGATAGATAGACTGCAGACAGACAGACAGATAGATAGATAGATAGACAAACAAATGATAAAGTGGTGATATATTGGGGGAAACTATCTCTGCATGTAATGACTGAGAACGCCGAGAATGCCCACAACAGGTCGTCTCTAAGATCTAGAAACACTGGCAGATCAAAGCAACTGTGAAAGACTGAGAACCTGGAAAGATGAAAGCCAAAATTATCCAGGAGGGTCACTCTTTTAAGTCTCAGAAACCAAAGGCTGGGAAAACTGGAGTTCTGATGTTCAGGGAATGGAAAACAATATTGCTCCCAGAAATCACCCAGTAACAGCTAATGTCAATCATGTGACGTCCTAAAATAAGCTTTGTTGTTGTTGTTGTCACTGCTGTTGTTTTCATTTTCTGTGCTTTTCTTTTATTGAAAGCGGATTTTTTCATATGTTTACATTCTGATTACAGTTTTCCTTCTAACTACTCCCAAATCCTCCCCACCTTTCCTCCTACAACCTTTCTTTCCATTGTTAGAAAACAGGCATATAAAAAATAATAGTAAAATTAAATAAGATAAAACAAAAACAAACTAGAATAGGATAAAACAAACAAATAGTAGGGAAAAAAGCCAAAGAAAAAGCATAAGAGAAACATATAAATGGAGAGACGTATATAATCTCATACACAGAAATCTATAAAGTCACAAAACTGGGAATCATAATATATATGCAAAAGATCTAAGACAAGTTTTAAATTAGAGGCTGTTGGAAAAAGTGTACACCTCAGACTGATCTCTTCCCACAAACAGTAAGTTCAAACCTGAAGAATAGTACTGAGAAGACCTATAGATCTAACCATTGGTCTGGAATTACAGGTATGTTGAAATGCTAAGTGATGGCTGTACTAGTTACTTGTCTTGTTCCTGTGGGGAAAGGAACAACAGCTGACAGTTTATGGGTATGATCTATCATACCAGGGAAACCATGGCAGCAGAAGCATGAGGAAGCCAGGTCATAACTGATGCACAGGCAGGACACACAGAAAGATGAATGCTAGTACTGAATGAGTTTTCTCATTTTCATCCAGCCCAAGACCCAAACCAATAAAATAGTGGCACCCATACTCAGGATGATTTCCACCTCCATTAACCTAGTGTGGATAATCTCCAGTAGCCATTCCCAGAATCAACCCCAAACACAACAATCCCTCACAGACATATCAAGTTTTATCTCCTAAGCGATTCTACACTCTGTCAAGCTGACAATCATTACAAAAAATCACAGTGGCTCTCTTGGGGCTAGGGCACCAGAGATATCAATTGTTCATATAACAGAGACTAATATGTCACTCAGCTAATGTTTCAAAAAATGCAAAATTCCTAGAACATTAATGTGAAAAGTGAACAAAGATGCACTAGCCTGAAATTACAGAATCAAGAAAGTGCTATTGTGTAGAATCAATGATTTAAAACTCAGAACACAAGAAATGAGAAGTCACACCCCATGGAGTGCTGCAAATATATCCAGTTCTCAGTTATTAGGTTGGTTGTATGTCATTAATTAGCATCCTAATTTACTTTTCAATTGACAATATTCCCTCCTTTTTCCCATAGGCACAAAATATGTTAAGAGCTGCTAGTGGAGAACCCACTTACGACATTCCATTTCCCCTTTCCTGAGCTTTTTGAAGCTCACATTAACCATTGTAATGAATTATGTGCTTCTGGTGTGACTTCCAAATTCCTCCTGAAAAAACAGATATCCTTATCCTTCACTTTAATTCAGGTGTTCCTAAGTGCTAAGTTTGTGAAAAGTCTACCCTCAGCAACAAGAGAATGTCTGTTCCTATTGAATTTAAAACCAATTAAAGGCACCAGTGAATAACTTAAGAACTGTAACAAAGATCCAGAGGAATGCTAGGAATTCAGAGGAAATTCCATTGTAAAGAATGACTCAGACAAAGGTTCACAGACACAATCACAGTAGAACGTAAATTTCAAGGATATGTTCTGACTATAAACAGACTCAAAACTTCAAAATGCATTACTAAAGTGATAACACCTTCCCATGAATGTTCATGTCTTTCTAGGCATGGTAGCTCATACCCATAATCTAGAATTAGGAAAGAAGAGGCAGGAGGATCACCACAGGCTTGAGGCTAGTTTGATTTTCAAAATTAGTTTCCTTCCACCCAGGCAGTGCTACACAGTGAGAATCTTTCTCTAAAGCAAAAAGAAAACTACCAGAAAATCATGTCCAAACATGCTGAAATCTGTCTCTGTCCTTTTACATTAGCTACTACACTCATACTGGACCAGGAAATTGCCATCTTTCTTGACAATATGTTGTTGGCAAATGAAGGAAACTCAAAACCTGCCTATTTTTCTTCTATATTCTTACCATGTATTATCTGCTTCCTAGTCATGTCATATACAGAACGACTGACTGAAGGCTTGAGGGTGTGCAGCAGATCTTCAGAGCTATTCAGTCTGCTCGACTGCAATGCTATAGAGACATCCCCTGGCCCTCATCCCAGGCCCTAGCTGCCACTATCTCTTCTCTGCTTCTGTCAGCTGGACCATTTTAGATTCCTCATGTCACTCCAGTTGTGCATTGCACATCCTTCTTTGGCTGGATTATTTTACCCTTAAAACCATCCTGTTTCATATGCTGGGGTTTTTAATTTCTTTTAAAGGTGATTATTTTATGTATTAATTACTTGAATTTTTGATAATGAGAATGCAGTGACATGTGTCCTAATGGAAGTCCATACAAAAGTTATATGAGTCCTGGTTGTCTCTCTGTCCAGACAAGTTACATGGAATCCTTCACCCCAACTGTGCTGAAATCACCATGCAGAGAGTATATAGAATCACTGCTTGACTATTCTAACTCCAGCTTCTCAGGTTCCCCAGTGGGTACCAACTGAAGAGGAAAGAAATTCTTCCTGCCAAACTTTGCTTAGAACCTAGATACCTGAATCAGTTTAACACTGCCAAATTTTATCTTTTTTTAAAATCAATTTTATTTAGTTCCTTTTTGGAGAATTTCATGCATGGCTTGAATTTCATTCATTTCATGCACACATGCACATACACACACACACACACACAGAGAGAGAGAGAGAGAGAGAAAGAGAGAGAGAGAGAGAGAGAGAGAGAGAGAGAGAGAGAGAGAGAGAGAGAGAGAAATGAAAATATATATCCATACATTTACATGAAAGTTTATTAATAGCCAGTGAGGAGAAACAGTCCAAATGTCCATGAGCTGATGGATAGATAAGTGAAATGGAACAACTGTGTGAGGGAAGACTGCTCCAGAACACACACAGAGAGAGAGAGAGAGAGAGAGAGAGAGAGAGAGAGAGAGAGAGAGAGAGAGAGAGAGAGAGAGAGAAAATCCATGTTATGTTGTTCATGTGTTTGTGTTTTTAGGATTTAACACTTGGGACTTGATTTAATACTTGGGCCTCATCCCTGAGGAAAATTTAATTTCCATCTCTCAGTAGCCATTGGTTAATTGTAGCTCTTCATCCAGGGGTGGGGCCCTGTGAAATTTCCCAAATCCACGTTCAAAATTATGCCCAATTAATTTTAGTAAATTAGAGATTTTTGCAGCAATATCATAGTCTAATGTGATATTACTTCCAATACCCAAAAAGGACCTCTACAATACCTTCCTATTCTCAATTCCAGGAAACCATTAATCTATCTTATGTCTGAAGACTTTTGCAGATGGTAGACATTTTAAATAAATGAAGTCATACAATATTCTGTATTTTGATCTGGACTTCTATCATTTAGCTGAATGTTTTTGAGATCGGACCATGAGGTAGCATTTATCAATATTTTATTCACTGTTCTGGAGCAGTCTTCCCTCACACAGTTGTTCCATTTCACTTATCTATCCATCAGCTCATGGACATTTGGATTGTTTCTCCTCACTGGCTATTAATAAACTTTCATGTAAATGTATGGATATATATTTTCATTTCTCTTGGGTACATATCTAGACTAGGAACTATTGTGTTATATGGTAAGCAATATTGAACATTTTAGCCACTTAAAAGAAGCTTCTAACTTAGAAGAAGTTATTTAACTGCCCTATCATCCTACTGTTTAATTTTCTCTTTGACATCACTTATATTTTAAACTTATATTTTTGAATGTCATCACAATATTTAGACATTTTTTTCATAGAAATATATATTACCATGACAAGATTTTTATAAAATTTGTCCCCTTTCTCCAAAGGATAAATTTCACAAACCATGAAAATTTGTCTCATTTTTTGCCAATTAAACAAAATACCTAAAACTTTACACATTAAAGACGCCACCCATATGTAGGGATTGAATCTTCAGAGAAATAAAATTGGGTTTCTGCTATGACTATTAGTTGTATATAGTTATTAAAACTGAAGTATAAGTCAATTGCTCAATGATATTTCATAATCTCCAAGTTGACTGATCTCTTAAAATTCATAGTGACAAATAAGTCTTAATAGGTTATATTAGGACATCCTTAAATTATCAAGGGATTTATGAGTATAAATGTGCATGTACACACCCATATGTGCAGGTTCTGTTGCCATTGGTGGTTCTCAAAATGTGTTGAAAAAGTGCACAATGTGGGAAAGGAAGACAAATTATAATGTCAACTAATAAAAGAAATGCACAGTGGATAAGAACTGTCATCCTCTGGGGTGTTTGTTATTACTCTGTAGAGAAAGTATGTAAGAAAGTAGAGAAGTCTTGAGAAATTTCAGCATTACAGATCCTTGCTGGTATTTCAGTGAGTGTCCTCAACTAGAGGTCTAGGGGATAGCCTGCATTCAGAAGCATTTTAACCTGTGTACCTGTGAACCCCAGGAGTGTAGCCCAAGAGCACTCACAGCAGACTGGAAAAGAGGCCAGCCTGGAAACCCAGAGGCAAATAAAAGTCAGCGATCTAAAATCTTTCCAAAACGTGTAGGTTCTGCTAGACTCACACGCTAATATTGTGAAGAAAAAGGTTGCTGGTGCTATTTATACATTTACTGATAGAAGGAAAAGTCTGTCCATCTTTAAATTAAAAGGCAAGATAAAGAAAATACAAGCCAGGGTAAAAAAATCAAAAATTAAAATGTGAACCTCTCATATCTCACCTCAAGATTACCAAAAAGGTTGGGTTGATAAATTTAAAGTAACAGAATAAGAGGCATAAAAATTGATTCATGTCAATCCTGAATCTTTAGATAAAACAAGCTAAACCATTTGATAGGTAATTGTCTATTATGTTCTTTATTGGTTTTTAAATTTTCAAGGTAACATTATCAATACTTATTGGTTAAAAACAAAATCTATATTATTACAGTTTTTCAGTCCCAGTTCACAAAAATGTCAAGGAAAGAAACATAGCAAGGATAATTCTTTTCTCTCCATGAAAATTATTCAACACAGTCTACACAATTTAGTCTGACAGGATCACTACTCTACTTGCCATGACAGGTGAAATATTTTCTTGATGTGGCCCTTAAAACAGTAACTCACTAAACAAGACCTTAGGGACCTAGAAATGTGTTTAGGAGCTTTCCAGACTTGCTTTGGGCCTGTCAATAAACAAACTGCAGAGGGAGTAACCTTTCATAATAGAACCACAATGTATCTGGGAGAATCTCATCAAAATGTGAAGGTAAGAGACTACTGGGATCTTGGAATGGAACAAAATACGATTGTTATAAAAAGCTATAAAAAACTGCTGTTTGCTCAGCAATTCCATGCCAGTCCTTATCCTAAGTTTCATTTGGTTAAAACACTACGGCTGTGTTACATTCTCATTTTCCAAGGGCTCAGAAGTGAATGAATTTGTTACCTTATTAATGCCTAAGTTCTTTTTTGAGATTATAATATAATTACACCATTTCTCCTTCATTTTCCTTCCTCCTAACCCTCTCATTAACCCCTCCCTCCCTGCTCTCCTTAAAATGTATGGTACCTGTCATCACTAATTGTTACTGCATGCATAAATGTATATGTATATACATATATATTACTAAATGTAACCTGTTCAGTTCATATAAAATACTTGTATATTTTCAGTGCTGACTATTTGGCACCTGATAACAAACTGATGTGTATGTCCCTAGGGAAGATCTCTTCTCCTGCTCTCAGATTTCCTCAGTTGCCTACAGTGTTTTGTGTAGTGTTGAGGCATCAGTAGAATTTTCCATGTCCACTTTGGTGTGTCCATTGGCATGTCCTTGTTCAGCTTACATTTGGGCAGTCATATTGGTGAGACTTTATGGATTTCCATTCTGATATTACTAGGTGACAAAAGTATCATAACAAACTCCTTGATCCTCTGGCTGTTATGATTTTTCTACTCCCTATTCCACAATATTCCCTGAGCCTTATGTGTGGGAATGTTTTATACATGGACCCATTGGGACTGAGCTCCACAAGTCTGCATTTTGATTGGTTGTGGTTTTCTCTATGATCTCTGTTGTTGCAAAGAGAAACTTCCTTGATGAGAGGTTAAAACAACACATATCTGTGGATAGGAAGACCAATGTTTACAGATCATTAGCAGGGACTGTGCTAGTTTAGTAAATTAGAGGGTGTAGATTCTCCTCCAACAACCATAACTTCACTAGCACTGTGCAGTTAGCTTCTTATTGTGTGAGTCTTAAGTCCAATTAAAGAGGATTTAAATACTTATATTAGTAACCATTGGCCCACGTGAAACATAATAAAACATTAATTTAATATTTTAAAATCTAGTACTAATTGGTTCAATTTTCATGTACATGTGGGCATGCAAGAAGGCTCAGGAAACCAGTTTTAGGGAGAAAATGTGCTCACTCCCATTATTTTCTGTACATTTCCTGACTGAAAAGAATATACAATGGAGGATTTTAGAAGTTTAATTTCCAAAAGGCAAATAGAGTTATACAGAGTAAAAATAAAGGCAAAAACAAATTATCAATTTGACTAAACGAAAGAATATTAGTGTTTATTTTGCCCATGGTATTCTGGCACATATCCTATACCTATTGTTGGTAATCCTCACTAGGAAATTTAGAAGTCCCTATCTCCATAAGTCAGATTGCCCAAAAGTGGACATTGATATGTAAATGACTGATTAAGGAGCTCTTCTCAGAGTCAGTAAATGAGCAGAAGCAAGAGGTGATTGTGAATGAAGTCAGCCTGGGAATGACATCAGGCAAAGCTCTATCAGAAGATTGAGACCTACAGGAAAAATATTTATCAGTATCCTCAGCAAAAATGAAGGAGCAAGCTGGCATCCCATATGCCCTCACCCATCTCTCATAAGTATAGTTATCCAGAGGAGAGATCATTAAGCCTGAGATGAATTAGAACTCTTTGAACTAGTTCTGGAAGCCTAATTCATGTGGATTTGACTCCTAAGCCCAAAGTGTTCCCAATGTTCTCTGAGCTCCTTTAAGTCTCTTTTAACCTTAGCGGATGGTTACTCCAGGGTCACAAACATTCCCACTACCCCCCATGAATGCTTAAAAAAATATAAAAATAACATCAGACTACACACTGACAAGAGTCCTTAAAGCCCCCCTGCTTATTGTCTAGCTCTATGTGTGCCATCCTCTGCTAAGATCAGCAGTTCCCATTATCTAGAACACAAAGGGCTCTGTTATATAAATCAGAGTATTCAGAAGTTCTTGTTGGCTGCACAGTATTGTGTAATGGGTTATTCCATTACAGTCTCAGGCTTAAATAACCTTAAAAGATTACCCAGAAAAAGAGTATGTGAGAGAAGCAGCAACTTAGAGATAAGATATATAAAGTCTAATGTTTCAGACTAGAAAACACTTGCCATTTTGGAAAAAGATAGCTAACTTCCCAGATAATTTTGCTGTTTTAAATGTGGGGTTTGTTCCTATCAAAATGGACTCAAAGCCTGTGACTTAGTCAAGGTCGATTGTCCTTTACTAGCAGAAGCAGAAATGGTTTGCAGTTATGCAGGTTATTTTGCTTCTACATTTCCTGTGGTTACATCTCAATTTACATCCTTTATCTTTAGGCATCATGGACACATCTCTGTTCATTTATTTATGTCTTCATAAATGTAAAACCTGAGGCCCTATTTATCTAGTCATTGAAAGTCTATAAAACAGTAATGTGAAATGTAAAATATTCAGTGATTCCAAAGAGAAGAAAATTCTAAAGTTGCCCTTATTTCCATAAGTCCATTCATCAATGACGCTAAATATTATCAGTTTGATAATCATACATAAATAAGGATTGAATTCCTAATGAGGGATTTAGCTAAAATTACTTCAAGAGCATGCATATCCAAGCCAACGTTTCATAAAACCTTGACTTAGATCGCAATTTCACTTGTCATTTTCTTCATCAAAGAAGATTTACATGTCCTGTGATAGCACTAACCTTTTCAAAGAATGGCAAGTACACTTCATATAGTTAAGTAATTATGAGTTATGGCTCTGAAGTTATGGTATGTAAAACATCTGAGAAAATGTGGAGAAATAAGATAACTCAAATGACAGGAGAAACTGACTTTATTCAATTCTCAACCCCTTACAAGAACTCAGTAATTTTGCAATACCTGGGACTTTTAGCTGAGTGATTCTGATTGCATTTTGATGAAGGCACAATTATAGGGACACTGAATTACAAAAACACATCTGTACTTCATTGTGTAGTAAGGAATCTGCGCGCGCGCATGCGCGCGCGAACACACACACACACACACACACACACACACAAGGCTAATGGTTTGGTTGCTTTTGTTAACTTTTAATCTAGATGTCACTCAAGTGACTAGGTCCAGAGTAATATAAGCCTTGGTGTTTGTGACCCTGTTACAAAAAGGAGAAGGTAAGGAGAACATTACCAACAACTTAAACCTCAAAGACAGAAGGGACCACCTGACCAGAAGGGCAGGGATAAATCTTCTAAAGTGTGACTGCCTTAGTCTGTCTCCCTAAGGAATCTGCTTGTTAAAGATGACGTGAAAGATATGTCTTTCATAGAATAACGCACAATTTTCTCAGAGTGCTTGTTCTCTGAATATGACAGAGCTTAAGGATTCACTTTCTGTACTTCTCAGCTTCCTAGACCATGCACTCAATATCTCCTTGCTCAAGTGGCCTTTGTCTTTGGTGATGGTGATCTTGTTCTCCTAGTTGGGGAGCTCCTCCATCTGGTGGTGCTTCTTCAGGGCCTGCCATTGAAGAGGTGGATTAAATCAATCCACATAGAGGTGTAGCATTGTTCCACAGGAAAACATTTGAAGGATCCAAATTGAACACGTTTCATGGCAGTTTTAAATTTAAGCTGCTACTATAAATTATTGGAATTCTCAATACTTGAACATGGAACATGTGCACAAGGAGAGGAAATAAATAGAACATTGCAGTTTATAAGTATTGTATCCTAAATGGAAAATGCAATGTCTGATAAAGAGATGAAAAATGGAATGTCTAATAATACTATTTAAATTGGCACCAAAAAAGAGATTCACTTTCTGGTCTTTGCCTATATGATGGGCAACAAGACCACTCACATTTTACTTACTAGATCATAAATGAGACTATAATCTGTTTAATGCAAAGGCATTTACATGAATACCTCCTACTAGATGCCAAGAATAAAGTATTTCACTGGTAATGTTGTTTAAGAGTTGAGAAGGAAGTGTACACTTCTTCATGGTGATTCTCAGTCATCAAACTGAAAAAATTCATCAGGTATTATATCTGATACTGATGCAGCTAAGAAGCAGAATCACAAAAGTTATTGAATCATGTGAGAAGAAGGAGAAATGATTGGGTAGAAAGGGAGGGAAAGAGTGAAAGAAAGTGAGATACAGTGTTGAAAACACTTTAGTGGAGGCTCCTGTGGCACTAATGGATAATGACACCACTCAGCAATTCAACATCTGGATTGAGGACAGAGATAGAACCGAGTTTCCTAGACATTTGAGACAGCTAGGAAAGCATGTACAAAGAAACAGAGACATAAAAATATAATTATGGTATCCAATAACATCAGATAATGTTCAAAATAGGATAACAACTGTAGTAGAAAGAGATGTTATTCTATTCTCAAGCCCTGATATTCTTGTGCTTTCATGCTGGCTGAAGGTTGGCACAAGGTCAAACATCCAATAGGGCATACTTCATGATTTGGTGCTTTTGGGAAATCCATTTCATGGGGAAGTGGCAGCTATCATAAGGATGCAAACACGCATCTGCTTATATGTGTTGATATGCAGGGTGCAGTGAGATTTTTAGTTTGTTTGTTTTCAGTGCTTGGGATCAAAATGGACCCCGTGAATGCTAGACAAGTGCTCTGCCTTTGAGTTACACGTCTTACCTCATCTGAAACTTTAAAAGAGGATCTTGTTATACTAAATAGGGCTGTTTATGAAAGAAGGACACAAGAGTTTTAAGTCAAGAAATCAACAAAGATTTTAAAAATGAATAAAAATCTGCACTCACCTCAAAACAACAGAGAAAGTATTTCCAACATATTCCCTGAATTCACACTGGGTAGTTAGTGCTATGATTAATTATCTTACTGAACTTTTAAGCAATTATACTTTACCTCCTCATTCTGTTTATCACAAATATTAATGTTTTAATAATAAGTTTAAGAGTAAGCCACACGGCTAGCAAGCAACAGAGCCAAGAGCAAAGTCCTAGAGATAGCTAGAGATGTTTTGTGATGAATAATTCAGGACAGTGACAGAAGTGATTCAATGGAGGAGTTGAGGTGGGAGAAATTGCCCCAGTAATCATTTTCTCTTTGCCTGATATACTCTGGTGGCATGGCACGGCAACATCATTATGTGTAGGGAGACAAGTGAAGACCTGACAGTATGGGTTCCCTCAGATAACCCGTTTATTGGGTAGGAGTAACTGCTAGATTCAGACTGTGAATTAGCAAGAGGAACAAACGCTGCTAGAAAGCAACGCCTATCTTGGCAGTTACCACCTCCATCTTCCTTATGGCTATGTCCTTGTTTGAGAAGGATGAGTGAGACATCACATAAAAATTCTTCCACACATACAGGAGGACTGTAAACTAAAGGAAACATTTCTACCATTATGTGAAAAAAAAAGATAGATGAAAATTATTCCAGCAAATATCAATGTAATAAAATGCCATGAACCCATAATTAGAATAACTTACATTTCACATCCTTCATATAGTGTATATCCCCACACTCTTCACAGAATTAAAAGCTAGAAAAAGGAGCAGGTGGCATAAATTAGATAGACACCATCGAATCATCAAAAGAAATGTGTAAACCCTCTAACAGTAATGTGTATATCACATATGCTACATATGTATATATACTATATAGAGAGGAAGCTTTTGGAATCTCCATACTTTTTAAATTGATAATTTCTGTAAGACTTATAACTTGGAAAATATTACTGCGGTTAAACCTTAAAAAGAGCATAAGGAGTATCAAATACAGAGTTTCCAAATTGAGTTACCTGGAAGGACTAAGCAAGGTGTTTTTCCACAAAGAAGGGGCAGAAATTGGATTATACTAATGGCAATTTATTTGTTAACACAAGCCATATTAGCCATACTGTCATGAAAACTGCCTAAAATTTCTAAAAGTGGCATGGTATATCTAGAGATTTAAAAAATAATAACATGAAACTTTTTTTCTTCCAGTGATAGTCATTAGCAATAATGTTTTGTAGAACATGTCTAGAAGATCTAACATGATGTCATTATCTTCATTCCATATAACAGTGGGGTATGGAAAAGATATGCAAGGATTCTGTCATAAATCCAACAGCAACTGAGTCCTTTCCAGAAAGTTGTTTCTCTATTATCACTTTCAACTCTCACATGTGTTGTCTTGTCTTTGACATAGTAACAATTTGTATTATTCTCCCCAGAGTACATGATCTGAGCATTAAAATGAGAACAGCAGAGCTAGTCAGCAAACAGTTCAAGCAGAAAACTAACAATGACTGCACCGAGCAGCCACCACATGGTAGATAAAATACAAAGATAATAGAAACTTTCCCTTCCTCCTCATACTAAGTCTGCAATATACTGAGGTGCATGCTAACCCAGTTCAAAATATGTAGAGGTATACTGGAGTGTACTAACTCTTGTTTAAAAAATACCAAGCTATGCTAGGACATAGTTTTAACTAAAATTATTAAGAGTGATGCTATCTAGTAAGCAAATAAAGTGACTGAAAGACTTTTAAATAAATATAACAAAAATATACCAGACTTTTCATAAAGAGAGCCACTATAATCTTATGCTGCTCTCTATAAAGAGTTCACAGATCCCAGATACTAAAAGAGTCATATTAATTTGTCACAATTCCTTAAATAGCATACAGGCCTATTCACATGCCAGCATCAGCATAAACCTTATAAACCTGATCAAACACAGATTCTTAACTATCTGCCCACTTTATAATAAATTAACAAATTAAGATCACATACTAGGGCCGGGCGGTGGTGGCGCACGCCTTTAATCCCAGCACTCGGGAGGCAGAGGCAGGCGGACCTCTGTGAGTTCGAGGCCAGCCTGGGCTACCAAGTGAGATCCAGGAAAGGCGCAAAGCTACACAAGAGAAACCCTGTCTCGGAAAACCAAAAAAAAAAAAAAAAAAAGATCACATACTATAGCACCAATGATGGCTTTGAAACATAATTTGTTAAGTCATAAAGACACCTACCAAGTTTATCTATCAGTTTGCATTGAAATCAGACAAAATTAAGAAAAAGAGGAAGAAATGTGCTTTCCTACTGTCTTCACTGATGAGCATTTGGGGGATATTAAAGCCTTAAAATCTTCATTAGTCTTTACATCAGAATAATGTGCTGGCTTGCTATTTCATTTTCAAGCTATGGGGCTTTATTAACAGTAACTGATCCCAGCAGCAAGGGCATCTATGTGACTGACACCATAGTAATAAAGTACTGCCCTTTCAGGCTTGTCGACTCTTCTTGCTGAAGGCAGCTTGAGGAGATCCCTTGACAATGATTCATGGCTTGAAACTCAGAACCATCTGCTCTCTTGGAGAGTTCCTCAGCCAAGGTGAGGGGCGGGGAGCGGGTGCAGCTGTATTCTTTTTCCTTCTAAACTCTATCCAAATGCATTCAACACAGCACAAAAAAAAAAAAAAAGAAAGAAAGAAAGAAAGAAAACTGGCACCCTGGCATCACTTTCAATGTAGCACACATTATCTCCATATGTTCTTGTTTCAATGGACTATTTGTACAGTCACCATCTCATTGGACGCCATTTCTTCCCTCACTTTACTACGTGAAGTGTCAATTTTCCTCAGTCTATAAACTTTCTAATATCCTTTCCCATCCCACACAGTTCAAAGTTATTTGTCCATCTCTTTTTTTATTGAAGAGCACTTCTACTGTGGATAAAACTTCAGGGTTTAGCTGAATTTCATCAAGACAAATTACATATTGTATATTTAAGGACATAAAGATACCATAATGTAACTGCTCATCCTTACAGTGACAGAGCTAATTAGTCCTATAGTTAGGACTTTAGTGCTTGCCTCTTAACGTTGTGCTCAGTATGCACTGCCCTACTCATGTGTTTTCTGCTTCCCTACTGCCGCACTCAGACAGCTTACAGCTCAATCAGGAATTGTTTGGGTTCATTTATCACCTAACAAATCACAAGGAATATGTCCGATGCCCCAAACGTTTAGACTTTATGTTGACATAATTGAGAAGAAATATGGGCAATTCTAAAAGACACTTTTCCCTTTTTAAATGAAAATTGAAAGCTATTTTTAATTTAAATATTTATTAAGACTTTTAGTAACATTTTATTGTTTTGTGGTGGAATCTCTAAAGCCAAAGGTAAAAATAGCTTATGTAACTTTACTTCATACTCAAATGTGCTTTCAGGTAAATTCCAAGAAAATCTAGCAGATTAGCATACATTTCACAGTTAAATCTATGGTTATACACAAAAACCAAGAGAACCAACCGAAGAGTCAACACTGGAATTGGAGAGGACTATAGGCATGAAGAACCTGCTGGTGGGAGAACAGAAGATAAAGATACTCAGAAACTATTCTCAGAAGCCACATTTGGGGTCCAATTTTCCTGTGCTCTACATAAGTCAATCCTGGGCTAGGACCAAATGTCTGAAGTATTCATGCAGATGGCTTCTTTCTGTTCATCTTTCTGTTGATCAAAAACTGCTACTAGATGCACAGAGTTTTACACACAACTGCTAGGAAGGCTGATATATGAGGATGGAAATTCAAGGCCAGTTTTGGTAGCAAAGTGAGACCCTCTCTGTTATGTGGCTAGATCTGTTTTGGGAGCCCCTGGCAGTGGGACCAGGATTTATCCTGGGTGCATGAAATGGCTTTTTGGGACACATTCTCTAGGGTGTGTCAACAGTCAAAGCAAGGGCAGCTTTTTGCCCGGTGGCTAACTTTGCCACAATGAAAGAAAGCTCCATATAGAGGTTCTTTGGCCCAACATCATCTCTGAAGTAGAATGGTACTGTGAGGAGCAGACATGTTTCACTGTCATGAAAAGCATTAAGTTATTAAAGCATCTTAAGTTCCATATTCTTTAGATCTCTGAAGTATTTGAAGACCACCTGTCTATCTAAAAGATATCTCCGTTTGACTTTGAAAATATACCTAACATGACTACAAGTTTGATTATTATAGATAACTAATTACTAACCTGTATTTCTTAATTATCCTAAATTGTTTGTAATAATAACTTTCAAGGACTAGAACTTTACATTACATTGCTAAATGACCTGCATAGGTACAACACCTTAAACAATAGTAGAAACATACATGTGGTATAACAAAAATATAACCTTAAAGGTCGATCAATATAGAAAAATTGATACCAATGTAAAATATTTAAAATTAGTAGTTTTTTTTAGTTTAAAAGTAGATTTAATAATCTACCATTTTATCCTATCATTTCTATATCCCTCTTTCACTTTTCAGAACAAGATCTCTGAATCTAATCTCCTTTGTTTAGTTTCGTCCCTGACTAAGATCAATAACAACTTGCAAACAACTCCCCAAATGATGATAAACATCCATAATTGGAAGAATGACCAAAAACCACCCACCCCAACTCTTGGGAATGTGGGCATCATATTCTTAAAATTTCTTCCTGCTGTCTGGGGACAACAGCACCTTTAGTGGACCCTGAGAAAATTGAGATAATGGTCAAGTCCTGGGAGAGCTAGCTATTGTCCAGTCTTGGTATGATGGGAAAGTGCAGGGCTTATCTGAAGTCCTAGCTGGAGTAGTCTATGAGGCTGGATCATCTTAGCTGACGACCTTGAAATTATCCTGAGCAGTTTGTAGTCCAAAGCTGATATTGGGTGGTGGTTGTCAGCTTAGTGGTATCACAAAATCCAGGTGGAATCGTCATTGTGGGGCCCCATTATACTTTTGGAGACTTCAAAGGTCACTATAAATGGTCATGGTTCACTGCAGAAAACTTAAATATTTTAAATGTCATATGCAGGAGATCTCAGAGAGGTTAAAGGATTCATTAAGTACATATGTAGTACACAAACTTAATTCCTAATTGCCTGCTTCATACTCAGACCTGAAATCACATACAGGAAACTAGATGAAACTTATTTCAAAAATTAGTACTCTATTTGGCCATTAATATCATAACAGAAAGCATATATTAATCTTGTAAAATTTGAGATAATATTCATACCTTAAAACAGTTTTAAAGAGTCAAAATAAAACAAAAGGATTATGAAAATAGTAGCAATAGAATCGTACCTTCATTATGGTTTTTCTTCTGCCCCATATCAGGTGGCTCCTCTGACATGTGACATGAGATAGAGATTTTGGATTTTCATGTAACAAGCATGGTTGGGTTTAGAGAAGGAGAAAGCAATGCTACAATTCCAAAGCCAGATTTAATTTTTAATTGAATTAGAACTACAAAAAGACCATTTGCTGTATATGTCTGTAGAGAACAGAAAAAAAACAAACATTTGGGGAGATTTATGAGATTTTATCCTGTTGGAAATGTGTTTAATCAATTTACTCCTTTTTCTTGGGACATTTACTCTAGATAATTCATTCTTTTTTCTCCAAATTTGCCTAGTGGTCTTCAGATTCCTTAGCTGGATGCTTTATTCACCTGGAAAGACAAAAACAAAATCCTGCCCCAAGCCTAACTTTGAGGAGTTTCCCCTTTTGTAAGGTTATATCTGCTCAAATGAAAGGCATTTGTTAGTCTTATAAGTCAGTTTAGATTGAATGGCCATGCTGTTTGATGAACTATCACTTCTAATCAAGCGGTCTCTCCTATTTGAATCTAAGCTTTATCCATTTTGATGGTATCTATAGCTTTTCTTCTCCTGAAGAAACAAAAGCAAAACCTCTTTCCCAGTGTAACACACGTCCTGGTCTCCATTCTGAGGTCAACACATGTTTCAAGCATACAGGCTCATTTAATTGAGCAGTTGGTTGTTGTTGTTGTTGTTGTTGTTGTTGTTGTTGTTTTTCTACAATCCAGTATCTCTCTGCAGGTGCTGTTCCTTTCTTGTTAGCTTTTTAAAAATTTAAAGTTAATAAATCATGGTGTAATCTATCTGGGGGCGGGGCATGACTTCTAATAAATGTGTGATTACAGAATCAGCCTTTTCAGAACTCAAAGCAGTTTCCAACTGAAATCCTGAATATGTATCCATAGTATGATACACATAATTTAATTTTCCAAACTCTGGAAAATGAAACACATCCATTTGCCAAATTTCATTTCTTTGAATCCTCTTTGGATTATTTTCTGCAGGTAGTAGAAACTGGTTGTACAAAAGACATGTAGGACATTTTCTTATAATTTCCTTGGCTTGTTGGCAAGTGATAGAAGAGTCTTTCTTCAAACATTTACTATTGACATGTTATTTCTTATGAAATTCTGAGGCTTCTAGCACATTTCCTGCCAATAGTTGATCAATTTTATCATTACCTTGTGCTAGAGGGCCTGGTAAACCTGTATGAAATCTGGTATGTATTATATACAAGGGATTATTTCTATTGGTAATTATTTCTTGTAATTGAATAAATAACAAAGTTAATTAATTCTGAATCATCTCTAATAAGTTCAGTGGTTTCAATATGTAAAACAACTCTTTCTGCATATTGAGAGTCCATAACTATATTAAGAGTTTCTGGAAAATCTAATAATACCACAAGAATAGCATATAGTTCTGACATTTTAATGGAATCATAAAAGGTTTGAGCTACTTTACTTAAATTTCATGACTTGTAACCTGCCTTTTCTGATTTATTTGCATCAGTATAGAATGTAGGGTATCCAGAAATGGTGTTCCTCATACAATGTGAGAAAGAATTCAATTAGTTCTTTTTATAAACTGAAGTCTCTTGCTTTGGGGATATTTTTTGCTAATCTCTCCAAAGAAATTACTCCAAGCTCTTTGCCAGTGTTCACTTTCTGCCCATAACAAGGCAATTTTAGCATTGGTAAAAGTTACCACAATTTCTATTGGGTCTATTCCTGATAATTGATGAAGTCTCAAGTTTCCTTTCAGAATCAATTCAGTAACCTTTTCTGCATAGGTCCTTAATTTTTTACTCTGTTTGTGTGGTAAAAATATCCATTCTAAGATATTATTTTCTCTCTTCATATGGATTCCTGTAGGCAATGCATAGAAGGAAGTATGACTAGGATACAATCAAACTCTGGATACAAGTGAACCACATGTACATCCTGGAATTTCCCTTCTAACAAAGCCAATTCTCTTTCAGTCTCAGCTAATAATTTTCTTGGACTATGTAAGTTCTTATCACCTTGTAAGGTTTGAAATAAATTACTTAGTTCTTGAGTACTTAATGTGATTGTGGGTCATAGTCAGTAAATATCTCCCAGCAATTTTTAAAAAATCATTAAAAGTGAGTAATTGATTGCTCTTGATTTCTACTTTCTGTGGTTGAATTTTTGTAAGCCTATTCTATATCTTAGATAATTTAAAGAATCTCCTCTTTGTATTTTTTCAGGAGCAGTTTGTAATCCCCAACAAGGCAAAATATTCTTTACATCTTCGAGCATTTTCTAAGATATCTGCATCTGAATCAGCTAGTAAGATATCATCCATATAATGATAAATTATAGACTGAGGAAACTGTTTACAATTATTTCCAATGGTTGTTAAAAATATTAACACAAGGTAGGGCTGTTTAACATCCCTTGTGGATGAATCTTCCAATGATATCTTTTAACAAGCTAGGAATTATTAAATTAGGCACTGTGAAGGCAAATTTTTTCTAACCTGTTATGTAAAGGTATAGTAAAAAAGCAGTCTTTTAAATCAATCACTATAATAGACCATCCTTTAGGAAATAGAGAAGGCAAGGGAATTCCAGGCTGTAAAGAGCCCATTGGCTGAATCACCTTATTTATAACTCTTAAATCTGTTAACATTCTTCATTTTCCAGATTTCTTTTTAATGACAAATATAGGAGAACTCCAAGGACTGGATGATTCTTCAATATATTGAGCATTTAGCTGATCCTGTACCAGCTTCTAGTGCCTGTAATTTTTCTGATATCAAAGGCCATTGTTCTATCCACACAGTTTGTCAGTTAATCACTTGAAAGGTACAAATGTTGCTACCTTTGAAAAATCAGCAGTTGCTGTGCCCTGTTTTTGTACAACCTGAAGGGTAAATGATTGTTCTTAATAACACCTTTTAATATTTTTCTCAGAAGCATACTTTAGTTTATGGTTTGTTTCTGAGATTGGAGGAATGTTCATCTGTGTTTCCCATTGCTGGAACAAATCACATCCCCATAAATTCCTTGCTATGTTAGCCACATATGGCTTTAATTTCCCTACCTGTCCTTCTGGCTATATACACTCAATTCACCTTGTACCTTGTTTTACCTGAGATAAAGTTCCAAGCCCTAGAAGCTGAATATTTACCTCCTGAAGAGGCCAATTTGAATGCCAAGATGTTGGCAAAATTGTTACATCCATGCCTATATCTAGTAAACCTTCAATTAGAATGCCATTTATTCATATTTTTCACTTTGGTCTTTTATTATTTATAGAAGTTTTCCAAAACACTTGTTTTAAGATCTCTCTGGAAAATGGAGGGGGTTCCTCAATTCTGACAGGAACCAAATTTGATACTGGGACCTGAGAATGGCTTCCTAAGGTATTTCCTGAGGACATAGGGTTGCATTGCCTGTCCCTTGTTGATCTGCATTCATTAATCCATTGTTGGCCTTTGCCACACCTTCTGCAGATTCCAAGAGGCTGGGACCTTCTGTTTGTACTATCTCTAGAAAAAAAATCATTATTTCTAGTAATGCCTTGCCTAAAGTCTCTTTTCAGATGACCTGCTTTACCACAATTAAAACACCTAACCTTTTGATTTTTCATAAAATTTTTCAAATCACTTCTCCCATCCAAGTATCATCATAAGTGTGAGATCCAATATCAGTTGTATTTCTAATCCATTCATCTATTGGTGCTGATCTTACCTTTAAAGACATAATCACTCTTTTTCATTCAGAATTAGCATTTTCTAACGCCAAATATTCAATTAATATTTATCTAATTTCTGAATCATTCTATTTATAGCTGATGTCAATCTTTGTAAAAAAAAATCAGTAAAAGCTTATTTTGGGCCTTGTATAATTTTAGTAAATGATCCAGACCTTTTTTCTGATTCTCTATCATGTCCCAAACATTCAAAGCTGCTATACAGCATAGAGCCAAGGTGTGATCATCAAATATAAACAGTCTTTGCAAATCAGCATACTTGCCTGACCAAGAAGCTAATCTTGGGAAATTTCCATAACTCTACCTCTACTTTCTTGTTCTATGACCCTGGCTTCGTCTCTTCACTATGTTTTCCATTGTATCTGAGGACCAGCTTCCAACATTGCTGTAGCTAAATCTTTCCAGTCTTATGGAATAATTCTGTTCTTCACAAAAGGTAAATGAATATCATATGAAACTACTAAATGGATATCATATGAATCTACTACTTCCTTAAATCTCTTCAAATCTAACACTTCTACAGGATCTCGATTAACTTTTATATAGTCTTTGGGGTGCCTACCATCTAGTTGTCATTCTTGAATTGGTAACTGGATAAGTTAAAATTTGTTTTCTAATAACCTTGGGATGTTCTTCTTCAGTAACACAATGGTGTGGTAGGTTCTGCTCTAAACTCCTCTGTCTCTGTGTGACTATTTTTGCTAGCTTCATTAGTTGGTTTTTGTGGTGGTATTGTGTTCCCTGAAATATTGTGCACGCTAATAAACTTATCTGGGGTCACAGAACAGAACAGCCACAATATTAAACATAGAGGATAGGCAGTGGTAGCACACACCTTTAATCCTAGCATTCCATGGGCAGAAATCCCTCTGGATCCCTGTGAGTTCAAGGCCACACTGGAAACAGCCAGACATGGTTATTTAAGCTTTTAATCCCAGGGAGTGATGGCAGAAAGCAAAAAGGTATATAAGGTATAAGGACCAGAAACTAGAAGCTTTTGACTGGTTAAGCATTCAGGTTTTTGCACAGCAACTCAGCTGAGATCCATTTGGATGAGGACTCAGAAGCTTCCAGTCTGAGGAAACAGGATCAGCTGAGGAACTGGCGAGGTGAGGTAGCTGTGGCTTGTTCTGCTTCTCTGATCTTCCAGCCTTCACCCCAATAACTGGCCTTGGGTTTGATTTTATTAATAAGAACTTTTAAGATTCCTGCTACAGGTCTTTCTAAAGATTGTATCTTATTTCATATTTGGCAACAATATCAAACCACATGTTTAAGAATAAGATATGAATTACAAAACTGATAATGATTATAATCAACATTATGTCAATCCCCTTCATTTAACTTTTCCATTTTCAAACCATCCATTGTGGAACAATACAGAGACATAACTCCCTGCATCCTAATATTGACCCCCATTCTTCATGTGGTTAAAAACTTTTTTTTGAAAACAAAACCTAATTCCCCCCTTAAGGATTCCCAGGTATCTTACCAGATCTGCCTATGATGACAGTGAGGTGTGAGGCTGGCTGTCACTGAACCACATAGCTGGGCAGAGGATGTGGGTGGAGCATGGCCTGGTTGAGGGCACCTGTGTGAAGCTGGGGGCTGAGTGTGTGTGGCAGTGGCAATAGCAGTAAAAGCCTGAGCAGATGTCAAGGCGGCCAACTTGCTGTGGCAGCAGCCGAGGAGGGAATCTAGTGGAAGCCCTCAACCCACAGGGAGAGGGAGTGAGCCACCTGAAAAACAGACACAAGCGAATGTGCGGAAGAAGCCCGCATGATAAAAAGTGAGGGCAAAGGGGTTGCCTGAATGACAGTGCTGGCTGAGGGTGGGTGGCTAAGTCCAGTGGAATTTAGGGCCCAGATGTCTGATATTTGTGGCTGAGGCCTGGCAGCAGCTGGAGGCTACTATCAAGAGGCTGAAATGGGAAAACCCCAGACTTGCATGCAGGACCTGGGGGAAGGGAGGGAAATCCAGCCATGGTGGGGACTCTAGCAGCTACAAAGCCAGTGACAGGGAGTGATTACCTCATGACCTCGTGCCCCACATTGGAAACCAGGTGAAGAGTTTATCTAATTAATCTTTATCAATAAATCTCAGAAGTCAGATACTGGGGTAATAATGTGATTGATCAGAGAAGCAGTGAAGAAGTGACCAGTGACCTCCTCTCTCTCCTTTCTCGATCCAAAAGGGCCAAGAATCTTTCTAAGCCCCTTCCTACTACTTCCTATGTCTCTCTATATGTCCCCAGTCCTCCAAAACCTCTGTGGCTAATTTTGGTCAGCTAGTAGCTAGCTCCTAGCTCTTATTCAAAGTAAATTTTATTGGTAGCCTCCGGAGTGCCAGAGTTCGATCAAAATATCCCACAACAGCCTTATATACACACAGAAGAAGAAGAAGGAGTAGGAGAAGATTTAAAAATAAAAGTAAGCAGTGTAGAAAAATGACTATATTAACGTTGGACAAAGCAGATTTCAGAACAGGACTATTTTCAATGACAGATATACATTATATAATGATGAACATGTTAATTCTACAAGAAGGCATCACAACTCTCTATGCATAGAGCATGCATCAAAATGTATGAAGAATTGATATAAAGTGACATAGAGATGTAGACAGGGCCATTGTTACTCCACTGTTTCTTGAGTAACTGTCCTTGAGGCTTTTTCCTGGCATAAAGTCAGCAAGGATATAGTTGAACTGAAGTATAATATAAATCACCTTGATTTATTGGACATTTGTAGAATATTTTATTTCAAAACAACAGAATACACATTCTTTCCTGGTTCCCATGGAATATTTCACCAGCATGTAGCTCTTTCTGGGCCATAAAACATGCTTTACCAAATTAAAAAAAAATGCAGGTCATATAAAATTTTAAATATCCATTACATGAATATTGTCCAAAGTCATTCTGAATGACACTTTTTAATTAATATTTTAACTAAAATACAATTACATCACTCCCCCCTTCCCTTTCTTCTCTACAATCTGTCTAATGTCCCCTCTATCAAACTCCTCCCACATCCCCTTCACTCCTTCTCAAAGTGTTGAGCTCTTTCTCTTTGATTACATTAACTGAAGACGAAAAGCCCACTCAGCAGGAATGAAATCATGGCATGTACTGAAAACAGCCAACTGTTCAGGGTTAATGAGGTCGTGGGTTTTAGAAAAGAACCTACTATCGCCACCTTACTAAAGCAACGTAATTCCTAACTGCAATCTGAAATTAAACTTAGTATTCACAAGTAAGTGTACCTTTCATCCCTTACTGAAGATTTTTTTCAGAGCAGAGACTATTTTAGAAAGCCACAAGAGGTCATAATATAGATATCAGCAAAATGATTCTTTTTCAGACCCTGAATTGGCATAAAGAATCTGAGCATACAAGGAGGAAGTAGGAGAGGAAATCCAGCCATTCACTGAGGAACTATTGGTATTTAATTGCTGCTGGGAGATGGAGACTCAATTTTCATTAAGAACCTAGTCCCTGGTAAGTCTACAATGCAGTAGGACATGTCCTACTCCTCAGGCTACCTGGGCAACACGAACTGGAGTGAGGGAAAGAAAAAATAGAACTCTCAAAATTTGGTGGGAATATTTGGGAAAGTAGAGAGGGTGTTTATAAACATACTCAAAGTACATTGTGTGAAATTCTCAAAAAATTAATAAAGATATTGTTGAAAAATAAAGTTTATACTAATATTTAGTTTTTGAAGTCTAAAAATATATACCTAACCATATTTATAGTAATTATTTCTGTGATTATGATATAAGTTTTAGAAATTTTTTATCTATATGTGCTTGCTTCCTCTAACTTATATGTATTAATTATATGATGACCTAAAAGTTATTAATAGGTAAAGCATACCATAACTCTGTGATTGTGTTTATTTTAAATATGGTTAATTAATATATAAGTGGGCATAGATTTATTTGTGACTTTTCCTTATGTGTAAGTAACATACAATGGTTAAATTAGAGAAGCTGATACATTCAACTCCTAGGACAGCAATCATTTTCTTGTGTTGGAAACTTGCAGAATTCTCTGAATGATCTATTTCAAGCACACAATTGGTGCTGCCACCACTTTTACCTTATTCCTCTATAGAACATTAGTTTATAAGTTCACTTCTGAAAGTACATGCTAAAGTTACCAGAAAGTTGAGGATTTGTATACAAATTTCTTTCATATTGTCATCTACATAGGAAACTGAAACAGTCTAACTAATAATATTCTAATATTCTTTTATTTGAAATACAGTAAAATACAAATAACATTTGGTGGAAATAAAAAGGACATGGAAAAGCAATCAGAATATAATTAAAAATGAAAGCACTTAAGTGTAAACATATCTGTGGATGGAAAGGCCCTACTTTGTTTACTCTGAACTTTAATAAAGACTATTTTATGAAGTGCAAGAAGTAATTTGCTTTCTTCATTATAATTTTTGGTATCCTCTGTAACTACTAGGTATTATGATGAATGTATCAAATAAGTGGGTGTCAGAGGAAATAATAATATAATAAATGAGTCAATGTGATCAGAAAATTTAATAGGCAATTCACCTTATAAAAACCATGGACGTTTAAGAGCAGATGAGGAGGAGTACATTTCAAGGTTAAAGAACAGCTCGTGGCCCATGTTGTTTCAACTGACACCACGCATAGCCCCAGTTCTCTGAGGCTCTGAAAAATTTGTCACCCAGTATCAGGGTGTCTAACAAATGTGGCCAAATCAGATTTTGTTTATCATGCACACTGTTTTCAAGATTGTTAAATTTTAAAAATTTAAATCCTTTTTCAGTAATTCTGAAGCTGTTTCAAGGTCACCATTTATGACTATGCATTAGTTGATTAATACTTAATGTCATTGTATTGATTAATATACTCCAAGCTGATGAAATACTCAACATATATATTCTTTCTTTGCAAATAAATATGAATAATGAATCACTGGTAATAAAATCACTATGTAAATTTTCTCCTGTCTGCTCCTTTCATTTGCTAACAGAGAGAGGGGGCAGGATGTCTGCATCCCCTGGAATAGCACATGGATTAACAGGGGACTTGGTGGCTTCTGTTTTCTACAGATTGAACAAGTAGTCAGATGCAGTAACAAGAAAGAGAAGGTTAAAGATTGAGAGTGTGGGGTCCTACTTTACATGTGCAATGAGACTTTGAAAATGCAATTAAGGATTTTAAGAGGAAAGGGTATCCTGGATTAACTGTGTAGGTCATAGATATAATCAGAGCTCTTTAGGAAAGCTCAGTACAGAGGTTTCACTGTGGAAACAGTGGGCAATCTGATGTCTGAGAAGTGGGCCTTGCTGCACATTTGGGAGGAGAGGAGACAGGCTTGAGTCCAGGAAGGCACTTCCAACATCTGTAAAAATCAAAGGAACCTATACTTCAGTCTTGAGTTTTCCCTAAATAAAGCACACTATGATGAAAATACTTCAATGATAGCTCAGTAAAACTGATCTTGAACCTCTGGCTTTCTCAAATTTTAAGAAAAAAAATGTTGTTTAAAACCATCAAATTTGTCATAATATCTTGAAGTAGGAAGTAATTTATTTAGAGTCTCCAATTGATAAAAAGTGAACCCCAATACAAATTCCCAGCTCAGTTTGCAACTCTTGCTATAACTGCTCACCTAAACCTCTAGCCCTTTTCTGGCCTCTTGGCTCAGCATTGGCTCAGTCGGGCTGGACTTTCTCAAACCCAGGACACTAACTTATGATTCTAACAGACAATGATAATGGCAGAGAATTTCCTGGCCTATCATCTCCAGAGAGAAAAGATGCATATTAAAGTACCCTTGCAAGGTAAATTATCTGAGGTAAATAAGAAACTGGTATCTAAATGGGACAGGTGCTTACATAATAAATGCCATGCAAGAATCCATCTTTATTCCACATCTAGCATCTTCCTATGAGTGAGTACATACCATATTTGTCTTTCTGAGTCTGGGTTACCTCACTCAGGATGATTTTTTCTAGATCCATCCATTTGCCTGCAAACCGTATGATGTCATTGTTTTTCTCTGCTGAGTAGTATTCCATTGTGTATATGTGCCACAATTTATTTATCCATTCTTCAGTTGAAGGGCATCTAGGTTGTTTCCAGGTTTTGGCTATTACAAACAATGCTGATATGAACATAGCTGAGCAAGTGCTCTTGTGGTATGATTGAGCATTTCTTGGGTATATGCCCAGGAGTGGTATAGCTGGATCTTGGGGGAGATTGATTCCCAATTTTCTAAGAAAGCGCCATATTGATTTCCAAAGTGGTTGTACAAGCTTGCATTCCCACCAGCAGTAGAGGAGAGTTCCCCTAGTTCCACATCTTCTCCAGCATAAAGTGTCTTCAGTGTTTTTGATCTTAGCCACTCTGACAGGCGTAAGGTGGTATCTCAGAGTTGTTTTGATTTGCATTTCCCTGATGATTAGGGATGTTGAGCAATTCCTTAAATGTCTTTCAGCCATTTGGGTTTCCTCTGTTGAGAATTGGACTGCTACTCACATCACCAGTGAGGCTACTTGGAAAACGAGACCCCAAAAAAGACACAGAGAAATGGATGAGATCTACATGAACAGCCTGGTCATGAGTGGGAACAATGAAGAGTGAAGAGTGACGGTCGAGGGAAAGAGAGTGGGAGATCCTAGCTGGATTAAGAAAAGAGAGGGAGAACAAGGAATAGGAGACCATGGTAAATGAAGACCACATGAGAAGGGGAGGAAGCAGAGAGCTAGGGAGGCCCATGGAGATCCACAAAGATACCCCCGCAAAAGACTGCTGGCAATGGTCGAGAGATGGCAGGAACTGACCTACTCTGGTGAAGGGATGGCCAGACACCCTGATAGTTGTGCCATAAACCCCATCCAAGGACTGAGGAATCTGGATGCAGACATCCACGGCTGGGCCCCTGGTGGAGCACTGGGAGTCTAATTAGTGAGAAAGAAGAGGGTTTATATGAGCGAGAATTGTTGAAGCCAAGGTTGGATAAAGCACAGGGACAAATAACCAAATGAATGGAAGCACAGGATCTATGAACCAAAGGCTGAGGGGCCCCCAACTGGATCAGGCCCCTTGAATGGGTGAGACAGTCATTTGGCTTGATCTGTTTGGGAGGCAGCTGTGCGTTGGTGCCGGGTCCTGGGCTCGTCGCATGAGTTGGCTGTTTGAATCCTGGGACTTAGGCAGGGACGCTTGGCTCGGTCTGGGAGGGGGGGACTGGACCTGCCTGGACTGAGTCTACCAGGTCAACCCCGGTCCTCGGGGGAGACCTTGATCTGGAGGAGGTGGGAATGGGGGGTGGGCTGGGGGGAGGGGGAGGGTTCGAGAGGGGGAGAACAGGGGAATCTGTGGCTATTATGTTGAACTGAATGGTGTTGTAAAATAAATTAAAAAAAAAAATCCATCTTTAGTGGGAATCAAAGTGCGTATATATGCCCTATCATATTCCACATGTGCTGCTTTTATTTCTCTGCCTTACTGCCTTTAGGCAGGCTCTCTCAGTGAACCAGAAGCTTGTCCTTTGGGCTACACCAGTTGGCCAGCCAACACGCTCCCAGGATCCTCCTGTCTCTGCCACCAAATGCTGGAATTACAGGCACAAACAGTCATGCCCAGCTTTTCATGTGGGTGCTGTGGATTCTCACTCAGGTCCTTGTGTTTGCTGAGCAAGTGTTATTATCCACTGAGCAATCTCCCCCAGCTCGAAAAGAAACAACCTAAGTGTACATTTGCAGCATAATACAGTTAAATTTTAGTACAAGCTTTGCTCAAGAATCCTTCACAGTTGATTCATTATTATTAAAACCACTTTTTTTTTCTTATCAAATTTATGTAGATCCCAAAGCATAGCCTCTGGTGTTGGGAATACATACAAAGATATTTTAAGACAACTGATGTGCTGAGGAGTCCCTAAACACTTTAGACAAAGTTACTCTTTTTATTTGAGTTTTTACTGTCGTTATAGGGGAGAAAGCCTTAGCTAGATTGAGTGGTGATATTCTTGCATTTCTTAATGGAAATTCTAGGAATTGAGTATATACTCTTAGCCTCATCATAAGTGTAACCACCTATAGTCTTTCATCTATCAAAGAAATCTACATTAGTGTGATGGCTGAGTCATTCAGCACTAAATCCACTGAGCCAGTTAAAAATCCCCACTGTCCTCAAATACTTGTGTCACATTCTATAACTTAAAAGCAATTGCAACATTAAATTTCAATATTTAACATGGGGAGAGAGAGAGAAAGAGAGGAAAGCACAAAACGAGACAGAGACAAAGAAGAGAGACAGGGAAACAGAAAGAGAGAGAGGTAGAAGGAGACAGACAGAAAAACAGAGAAAGACACAGAAAGATGAGACAGACATGAGACTTTATAGAGATAGCAGGCCATTACTTAGCAGAGAGAGAAGTAAGCAGCTGTATACTAAAGTTGTACAGTGAGCAGCTCATGTCTATGAATGGGTTAGATAATGTGTTTCCTTTTTTCTTAGTTGTAAAAACTAAAATTTATAGATTGTAACTATTTGCCACACTAAAAAAAAATGTGGATAGAAAGTAGAAAAATTATAAGAACCCAAATATAATGTGGTTTCATTGTTACATATTTCATTCATTTTTAAAGTTTCTTTATTATCATTCTCTCATATATTCCATCTTGACCACAGTTTCCTCTCCCTCCTTTCTCCCCAATCTGTCCACCCAGCCATCTCCCCTTTCCCCCAGATCCACCCAAAAAGAAACTTAAGGAAAAGTAGTAAAAATAATACAGAAAATTCCCATTCCTGTATATCTTTCACTAACTTCCTCTAAAGCTAACAATTATTAAAACTAAGAAGTTATTGTTGGAAAAAAAAACATGTATCAACAGCTTTTCCATTGATGTGGGTTTTTTTTTTTTTTTTGTTATTTTCATTCCAGATTCAATCTAAGGTACACACTGCATTTAATTATGTTTCCTGGGTGTATCCAATCTGTTTAGTATAAAAGCCAGGCAGCATGACTGGTGGGATGTCTGAACTGGGACTTAACGCCAAGCCTGAAGAATTGAGTTCAGTCTCCACAGAACAGAGATTATCTTCTGATTGGCTGACTTGTAGCATGGCATGTGTGTGTGTGTGTGTGTGTGTATGTATGTGCGCGCGCACACGACCTCAGCAACTAAATAGTTATATAAACTAAAAGAAGAATGGCACAATGTGTGCCACATTTAAAAAAAAAACAATTTAGTGAAGGATACCTGATGAAATTCCTGAAATGCATTCTTTTTCTATAATTTACTATTTTTGCAACTGAGGATAAAAGATTTAGTAACCATCTCTATGTCAAATGAGGGGGTCACACTGAACAGCATAAACACTTGATCATTGGCAACATTTGCTTTCTGTGTAAACTTAGAAAAATTTCTTAACCTCCCATTATTTCCATTTCTTCATTTATAAAACTGAAGCCAATGGTATGTGGCTCTCATCATTGTTACAAGAATTGAATGTGATGGTTCAGTCCAGTGCTTAAAATGTTGTTAGCACTTATTTACTGGAGCTTTAGTAATTATTCTTTGAAACCAATGGGGACATCTAACAATGTCTGGAAATGTCTGGGTTGCTATAACTTTTAGAAGTACTACTGGCAGCTATTGAATGGCTGTAAATGTCCATTAAGCCAAGGTTCAGAAACTTGCTTCTCAAAGACAAAACCAGGTTTTGGTTTTGTTTTAGTTGTTTTTTTTTTTTTTTCCATTCCTGGCTCTTGAAGTATGAGTAAACCAGAATTTACTGGTAACAAAACATACTTTATAAAGTACCATCAGCTCCCACACTGAGTAACCAAACATTTATCTTGCTATTTAAAATGAAGTGGAAATTAGAAAATAAAGATAAAAATCACGCAATGCTCGCTCTGGCAACTAATATCTTAAAAGTCATTTACTTTGTGATATATATATATATACTTTTTTCCATCCCTAAATTTATGTATTCCAGACCATCAAGGCTTCCTCCAGTTCCTCAGGCATATAAAATGCCTGCTTTCTTTCTCACCTAGTAACAGAGCTGGAGTAGAGACAGACACACCCTCTTCCATTTCCACCACAATTTCATTTAAGAAACTTACAACGTTATTGAAGCTTTTTCTGAGACTGTATCTTCAGAAACCTGACCTGTTTGGAGCTCAATTCATATTTCCCCTCGTTAAAAAGCCACATCCTTTTCAGCTCTCTGAAAGGAAATGAACAAATGAAGAGATTCCGTAATGAGAACTGAAAAGACCATTTTCACAGACTTAACAAAAGTGAGAGATGAAATATTTTCCATTATTATTTTGACATAAAGGAATATCAGTAGAATGTGACCACAAAGAGAGCTATTTACCATGTTCTCCCCAGGGAATCACACAGCTGTACAAATATATCATCCAGTACTAAGCCTAAGAAACTGAGGTATAAGTAGGATGGTGGGTACCTCAAAATGACCTGAGGGTGCAAAGATGTGTCTACTGAGAAGGAAAACTGGTAGCGATATACCATCTCCAAACAACTTTATGAGAGTCGAGGGGAAGGGTTTAGAAAATAAAACCAACCTTATTACCAATAGCAATAAGCATAAGATCAGCTAAGAGAATAATAGTGTGAAGGATTTTTAGGGATTCAGGGCTCCCATGCATACATCTAGGTTCTGCACACCTTAATCTATTTTATTTAACTCTCTTAGTTCCTTAATAATCATCACATCTGTCTTTTAGTCATGAGGAAACTCAGGCACAACATGTCAGAATTTACAAATAATGGACCCAGGAAGTGAAATGACAGCTAATAGTCAACACAGTAACTATACATATTAATTAAAACTTTATTCAGTCAAAAGTAATCTACCTTTATTTTATTCATTTAACTTAGTAGTAATAGAAAAATTTGGGCTAATCCTGTTTGTGCTTGAAAAAATGATTTCTTCATAAGACACTCAGCCATCTATTAATAAGCATTTTTTGCATCCTTACTACCTACAAGGTACTTGGTGGGAACCCTGAAAGATGCAATAATAAACCCAATACAGATTGCAGCAAAAAAAAAAGAAGTACAATAGAATGAGATATTATTTTTTTTTAAAAAAAGAGTGTGTCATGCTTCTAAGAAGTTGAAGTGAGAAATATATCCTATAGAGATGTGTTCATTGTACTCGGGACTGGGCATGATTCATGTAGGCAGTAAAGAATGGACAAAGGCAAAAAGATCTACATGAGCAACCAAATTTATTGGACTGATTCAGCCCCTCTATATGACTGAGCATCACAGGAAGATGAAAATTAGGGCCCTTCATGTAGAGCGAAGGAATCGCATACGTAGACAAATCTATCATCTCCTGGGTATAAATTTTAAAAATTATTCGTCTTTATAAAAATGAAAGACCTTTCTTTTAGAAAATCCAATTGATAAAATAAGCTGTATGTAAAAAGAAAGAAGCTGAAATCAACTACAGAAGACCATTTGTAATTACTAAGTGAAACAATGAGTGTCAACTTATCAGTTTTACTCAGACCATGTCCATTCATCCAAAACAGCCAGGGTGTGTGTGTGAGAGTAATCAGAATGTTTTATACCCATGTATGATATTGTCAAAGAACAAATTTATTTTTATCTTTCATATATATATAGTTATTATTGATATATATGTGTGTTTTTTCTGCATATATATGTGTGCACCATATGCATGCAGTGCAGGCAGAGGACAGAAGAGGGCATCAGATCTTCCTGCAGCAAGAGTTACAAAGGATTCTTAGCAGCTATCTGGGTACTGGGAACCCAACTTAGCTCTTTTGCAAGAGCAACAAGTGCTCTTAACCATTAACCCCTCTTTTCAGTCCTGAAAAAACAAATTTAACAAACCAAGAGCAAAAAAACAAAGCCTATGAACACTTTCCTTGTTCTGTTGTCATTATTCATTTCAAAGCAACTCTATTCTGTTTGTGTCTTTAAGTAAAATGTCATAAAATATTTTGAAAACTTAAGAGGAGCTGATACAGGCAAAGGGTCTGGTTGTCAATGTGCTGCTGACTAGCCCAGTTGCTGAAGTGCTTTTGCATCTGGACCATACCAGATTGATGGTCAACTTAGTGCTACTCTTTGTCTCAGCATGCATGGAAAAAGCAATGCTCTTTACTTTTCTCCAGTGGACTAAAAAAATTGACCAGCCTTTTTACTGAATACAGTCACAAGGTCAAACAGTCAGTGTAGCACAAGAAACTTAAATAGCATGTGACTCCATCAAACTTTCACTGTCCTCCATCTTCACATAGCATTGGATGAAACCCAGCAATAATGGTGATAATAATAATAAAATATTGTGCACACTTTCGCAGCTAATGCTCTAAGTGCACATCCACTAAGATCATGCCCTTGTAGCATGACTTTAATTCCTCTTCTCATGGCCACTATTTTCCTAATGCCCAAGTCTTAAGAACAAATGGTACAGTTACATATTAGCCAATTGGTAGCTGCTTTATAAATCACATTAAAATAAATTTGTGGCTGAAAGAACATATTAGAATTTGTGGCTGAAATTAAGAGGTCCCAGCAAGGCTCTTGTGTAAATAAAACCATTGCTCCTTTGTATATTAAAATTGTATTTATCAAACACAAAAGAAGAATGAACACAAATTGCATGAAAATACAGCTCATTTAGGTTAAAACGATGGCATGTAATAAAAAGATTTATCACGTGATGAAAATGAAAATTAAATTCCCGTTAAAATATTTATGTAGATGTGGCTGAAGCATTCAGCTGAGAGATAAATCAGAGGGGCCTTTGGCATTTCGCAGGCATAACTCCTCTATTCTGCTGTTGCAAATTTAGATCTTACAAGATGCTAACGGCACCACCATTCCCAGGGCAGTCTCTGCAGACTCCTTTTGCTCAGCAGGTGGTAAGAATTTGCATCCATATTTCAAATATACTTCTATCTCATTACTGGCTTCTTATTTCTTTGTGATTTATATCTCTATAAAATTCCAGCTAGTTCAGTGGGAATGGGATTTCAAAAAGGCAAATTCTGCATAATGTGGACATTTATCATTTCCTTCCTTCGTTACTTTTTTTTTCCTTCACCGTCTCCAGGGAGATAGGAAGAATGACAGGAAGCAGTTTAAAGTGATGGGGAAAGGTGTACTTTTCTTAAAATAATGTCATCTGAAAGCTTTCAACATTAGGACTAACTGCTCTAAATGACACTTTCAAGCAAGTGGCAATATCGTTTGTGTCGTTGCCGACATTCTGCTAAACTGTGATCTTTAAATAATGTGTGTACATTTAGAAAGTGATTCACTGGGTAACTATTAATTTGTAAAAGTCTTAATCATTTAAAATTCAGAAAGTCCTTTTTGTAATAAGTCTGAACATAACGAATCTATTTAGTATTCATGCAGATGTCACAAGCAATTTCGGAGTTGTTACACTATAATTCCGTGCTACTTAATAGATATTAGGGGAGTAACAGTTGTGTCACTGTAGATAAGGCTCTTTCACAGTTTCCATGTCAAATGCACCTCTTACTGGTTTTTAGAATTTAGTTAAAGTGAAATTACACGCTTGTGATACCTGACAGGTTCAGGGACTTAGAGGCATTTTCCAGGGGCAAGAAAGAGCAAGCTATACTGAAATAAAAGGCATCAAGGAGGTATGTAGGTGAAGGAGTTTAATATTGCTACGATTAAACTTAGATGTGTAAATTTCTAATTTGTATGGTAAATTAAAGAATTTAAATGCATGTAATTCCTTCCAGATTTTCTCTTTTTAGTATTCCATTCCAGGAGAGAAATTTTAAAATTTAGTGAAAGTTTACAGACCATATGTTTGAATACCATGTACCAGAGTGTCTATCTCACTTTTTAAAATCCATTCATACTCTAAGTAAACTTCTCAGTTACATTAAAAGCTTTTGATATTTGACTCAAAATATAATTGTTACATTTAATGAACTATTTCATGCTGAGAAGATGTTTTATTAGACATAACAAAAATTGAGACCAAGAAGTCTATGAACACAATGTTTTGGTTCACATAATTAACATATTCACAAAATAAATTTTGTCCAGGACCTCCATATTATCACCCACAATCAAACTCTATTTTTTTAATCTCCCTTTTCTCATGATAGGGGTGGCTCCTTCATTCACAACCAGCAAAAGTAAGATATATTTCTTCAAGAAGTTCATGCAGAAAACCAGTCAGCCCCTGGAAAGATGTGTCAAAGCAGTCACGACTAGGAATCCATGGGAGTCCTGTGGAGACAGAAAACTCATTCCAGGGAGATGACCAACACTGTGCAAAAAGTACATTGAGCACTTATAATTCACAACTTTCTTTCTTCCTCACAGAAATATTATATTCTGTTCAGAGTCTGAAGGCATTTAGAAGTTGAAAAATATTTTGAAACTTTCTGTGTTCTGAAGAGCATAGAAGTCTTACAACACAAGTTAGTGAGGATGCAGATGCCCTAGTTAGCCCTAATATTCAGTTTGACACAGCCCAGAGTCATCCGAGAGGAAAGCTCTGATTGAGGAATTTCCCAGATTAGACTAGCCTGTAAGCGTACGTATTGGACACCAGATGTAGCACAAATTCTAATAGGTCTTATAATAAAAAATTCCAAGCCAGATATTGGGGTAAATGCTAAAAGATTAGAGAGATAAAGGAACAAGCCACTGCCGAGTCTCACCTCATCAACTCCACAAATCCTCTGAATGAATGTCTCTGAGTCCTCACCTGAAAGGTTTCCAGCCAAAAAGCCTCTAGCCAAAAGGATTTCCTCAGCCAAAAAAGTTCTTCAGCCAAAACAGCTTTGGTTCCTGTCTCCTCACACCTTATATACCTTTCTCTGCCCAACCATATGAATTCCTTTTTAGTGCTGGGATTAAAAGCCTGTGTGCTTCCCAAGCAAAGGCATGAGATCTCAAGTGCTGGGATTAAAGGTGTGTGCCACCAGTGTCTGGCTCTGTTTCTCTCCTAGACTGAGTCAATCTTATATAGTCCCGGGTGGCTTTGAACTCACAGAGATCTAGACAGATCTCTGCCTCCTGAGTGTTAGTATTAAAGGTGTGTGCCACCACTGCCTGGCCTTTATATTTAATCTAGTAGCTTGTTCTGTTCCCTGATCTTCAGGCAAATTTTATTAGGGTACACAATATATTACCACAGGGTAATGTTTTAATTATTTATTGCTGTAAGAGAAGGAGGATTCAGTCCACTGTGGGTGGTGCCATTCCCTAGGCAGGTGGTCCTGGGCTGTGTAATAAAGCTAGCTCATTATGACCCCTGAAGATAAACAAGCAAACATAATTTCTCTATGGTTTCTACGTGAAGTTCATGCCTGATATCTTCCATGAATTCTCTCAGAGTACTATAACCTGCAAGATAAAATGAACCCTTTCCTACCTTAAGCTTATTTTGGTCACAGTATTTGTCACAACAATAGAAAAGAAACTCAAACACGAGATAAATATTATTTATCTAGATTCTATTATTTAGCCATCTTGTTTAATCATAATCTGATCATCTTTTCTTCTGTAAGAAAATTTATCATTGTTTATGACAAAGAATACATGGAACTCACTCTTTATCTATATGGACCTAGCTATCCAGGCTTACAAATGAGTAGGGTTTCCACACTTTCTTTTTTTTTAATTTTTTGATTTTTTGTTTTTGTTCTTCAAAATGAGTGGAATTTTTATCTAAATCAAAGCAGTAAGCTTT